>NC_054382.1:65349936-65665492 GCF_017654675.1 Xenopus laevis
ACTGGAATGTGTCTACAAATTAATACTAAGATGGTACTATACTCCATCCAGACTGAAAAAAATGTTTAATGCTCAAAACACATGTTGGAGATGCAATAAACAAGAATGTACATATTTAGTACATTTGGTACAACTGCAGCAAGTTGAAACATTCTGGAAAGAAACAATGATTATGGAAAATTTTACAAGAGAGTAAAATAGCTGTAAACTTCTTACCAAAGCTGATACTGCACTATGATCAAGACTCTGAAAAAATAATAACAAACAGATTACTATTGTACATGTAACAAACGGCAAAAAAGTTTTAAGGACACCACCAATATGTCAGGAATGAATATGCTACATAGAAGAAATAAGGAAGATGGAAGAGATTACAGAAATTATACACAACACAAGCGCAAAATATTGGCAAATGTGGACAACCTGGCTAAATTATCTAAAACTGAAAAGATATAATGTGAATCAGCCTGAAAAGCGTAATAGGGAGTGCTGCATCACAAGGTTACGATACCATTAAACAAAATTGAATCTAAGAAATGTAAGATACAATGTCAATGGCATTAATGAACCAGCTAAACAATCCCATATATTGAATGAATGCAAGAAATTAGGGGCCAAGATAGTCCTACTCCAAGAAACTCATTTTAAAGAAAATAAACTACCCCAGCTCAAATTCAAGTATTATACAATGGTGGCCATAAGTAATAATCCAGCCAAAAAAAGTACTGGGGTGATGAATTTCACAAGGATATGCCCTTTATAGTAAATGACCAAAAAAAAGACACAGAAGGCAGATTCCTGATATTGAAAGGTAAAGTGGCAGACTCCAAAGTCACAATTGCTATGTGTACGCCCCTATCTCAGACCAAGTGAAATTCCTGTGTAAATTCCTTTCCACTCTAGCTTCGTTTGCAGAGGGCATTATATATTTAGGTGGGATTTAAATATCCCACTCAACCCATTGACTGATACATCTAACAAGAAATGCAATATATCGTATAAAGGTCTGAAAAATGTGAAAAAATACTTCATTGATCTGCAACTGGTGAACATCTGGAGATGCCTTAACATGCATAACATCGACTTTTGCATTATTTGAAAACTCACACATGCTACGCCAGAATACATTATATAGTCACATCTCACAAATGGCTATACCATTGCCAGAATGATAGAATTACACAGTGCATTCTCTGACCACTCACCAGTTGTGGTCAGTTTAAAATTTCCAAACACCACTAAATCTTAATTTAACTCTAAATTAAATAGTACATTACTGCTAAATAACAAAAGAACAAATACGTAATATGCTAAATAACTTTTTCTAGATAATAACTTTACTGGAACTAACCCTGCAAAGTTGTGGGAATCCCACAAATGTGTTATCCGGGGTCAGTTGATTGCATTGTGCTCTAAAATTAAGATAGAAAGGGAAAGGAATAGTCAGACCGTCGCTATTAAAAGAAAATGCGAAACTGTATCAAGCCCATAAACAAACTATAGCCACAGACACACTGACCGTGCTGGAAGAAAAAAGGCTCCAATTGAAATCTATATTTGATCAATATTCCTATAGAGCCTACTTAAGATGTAAGCAAAAGACATACCAGATAAGGTATAAAAGCACCAAACATTTCGCTAGTATATTAAAGAAATTGCAACCTAGCTCGAAGATCCCCTCCATTAAAGGGAAAAAACAACAAACATGCTATTCAACCCCACAGTGCTGCAATGCTTCCAACAGTTTTATCAGTTACTATATGGATTAGGTGATTCATCTACCCCCTCTACTATGCAACCAGAGATAGAGAAGTTTATTCAGGAGGCTAACCTCTCTAACATTACCCAGGCTCAACGCCAGCGATGGATACTTTAAATTCAATACCAACCAATAAAAGCCCGGGCCCTGACGGGTACAACTCACTTTACTACAAAGTATTCTTTGCTGATCTAACCCCCTTTATGCGACGATATTTCAACTTCATTGACAAGGGCAATGATCTCCCACCACATAACAGTGATACACTGTCAGGACTGCCAGAAGCACCCGACAACGATACTTACCTTCCCGGCAGTCGCAATGAAAATCCAAGATGGATGCTGAACACATGGGTGCTGCGTCGCTGCATGATGACGTCATCACTGGTGCTGGGATTTTGTAATAAAAGGGCACCCTGGACACTGAAACCCTGCCCAATTATAGGTGATTACTTCAATAATCTGCCAAGGTATCAATAAAATAGCAGGAAGAAAATGCCACCACTCAGACATTCCACTCTTACTATTCCACATTGACAGTAATAGTAATTCTATGTTGACTGATAGCCTAACTCTGCATCTCCCGAAAAGGTAGAAATCACCAAAGTCTCCATTAGAAATTGAATGGATAAACTTAGTGGAAGAGACTAAGAAACTAGAGGAAATTAACTGCTTACTGCACAATAACCTAACCCACTATCAATCACACTTGGAAACCTTGGCTTAATTAACTCAATATGTATGATAAGGTTTAGGCGAGTATCAAGATGTCCGTTACAAATTTTATAACTTATACTACCTTGTTACACTATGTTTATTGTACAGGAACAACTTGTTGTTAACCCTGAAAAGCATATTTTGTACCTGGTTATGCATCTATATACCCTACCCACCCCTTCCTTCTGTACCCCCTCCAATGTTTTAAATCTGAAAATTAATAAACAAAGATTTGCAAAAAAAAAAAAAAAAGTATATAATGTTAATCAATAGACAATCATTTTAACTCTATAAGGAAGCATTCAAACTCTAAGTCATATCTGATACACAAAAATAAATCATTAAAGCGAGAAGGAACCATGAAGATCTAATTAAGCGTTTGTGATAAAAACGTATAAATTAATTACTGGAAGTTAAAATGTTTTGCTATGTAAATGTTTTTTTTATGCTACCCTTTTTTTCTTTCTGTATCCCTCCCCCTTCTCCTAAGAAAATTCATAAATAAAGAATTTACAAAAAAAAAAAATTAACAAATATTTTACTCTTCTTAATGTGTGTAAATGTACACAACAATACAATAATAATTGGAACAGTTTAATAGAATATAAGGGTTCAAAATATATTACATTAGGGAATTAAATGTTTAAAAAGAAAAAGAAAGTGTTCCGAGTTTACAAGACCTTGTCCCTATTTTAGATGACATGGATTTTAAATCAAAATGGGATATCTTGTTAAACCATTCATCTGAACTTGTTCGGTTTATATGGCAACAGAATGAAATAATGCATGGAACACTAGACAGAGAGATTTAAGAGGTCTAGACCCGTACTGAAAATATGTCAACTTGTCACCAAATATAGAAGATCTGTAAGGAGAGTGAAGAAAAACTAAGTAGAAAGAAAGTATTATGTATTAAAAGGACCATGAATTTAAAATGCATTCAAACTCTAGAAAGTGACAATATTTTTTGATATTCTAACTTGAAAATAATGAATATCAGTTACATAGGTAAGCTAATCAAAATGAATAAAACAAACTTTAAACCTTTACTATAAATTCATGGCTCATATATAGTGTTAATCGACTGTTTATACTGTGTGTACATATGTTTGTCTTTATTTACTGCAACTTAATTTTTTTTGTTATTAGTACAGATTTCTATCATATTTTAGAATTTCATTCTTTAAGAAGTGCCACATGTAAAGAGAAACAGCAGGAATGAGCTCCTACAAAAGTTAAGTTTGATGAACAATTCCTTACAAAATAATATAGACTTGGAATATAATTTTGAAAATTGTCACAGGTTTTGTTGGGAGACTTCATCCAGTCTATGAATTATTTTTCCATACTATGAAATGCTTTGAAAATGTCAAGATAATATTGACTGTATCCAGCAGGATAGGTGCAGCATAGCCTCAAATAAATCATTTTGTTAAAATCATATTTTTCAAAGGGCTTTTGCTGCCAGCTTAATTACCTCTTACTGAGGCTAAGGTCTTCATCAGCACTATCTTTTGGAAATAGGAAGGATCTATTATAAGTCCTCTGGTCTTTGACCTTTGCCTCTATCTCATCCTCTCCTTATCATTCACACCTGTCTATATATTGTGTTTTCCTATCCTCAGTTTATATCTCTAAGCACGGGGTAATGGAGAAGGGCACATCAAACAAAATAACACTCAATTACAGCACATGTTTAGGGTTACAAGACTCCGTTCTCAAAAATATAACAAAGTGTAAACGTATAAGAACATGCAGTGTAACACTAAAGGTATAAACTGAAGATGTCTCAAAATAAGAAAAAAAATGTTTTCCTTAATAATGTTTATTATGCAGTTGAATACACTGCAAACTGTATTTGCGTGTTGCAAACTGTTAACACCAGCTTTAAGTTGGTGTAATTAAGTTTGCAAAGTATGGTTTAGCTCTGTGCATCGGAAAAATTATTTACGAACAGAAAATATCTGCAATGCGAATATTTTTCCTACTAACACCATTTAATACATAGGGGGGTTAGCCTTACAAGTCCATATGAATCCATGCCATCAAGCGCAAGGGCCATTTTGAGCAAAACAAATTGTTGCTTGGACGAAAAACTGAACTACAATATAGCTCAATCCCTACCTTTCTTTGCTTTCCGATGTATACCATTAAGAACTTAAAATGGGTGCTGGAACACTTCCCTTTTTCTCTAGTATAATAAATCAGCACCTTGTATCTGAGCCTTACTAATATATAATTAATCATTATTGAAGGCGTAGCTATCCTATTGGGTTTCATTAATCTTTAAATTATTTTATTAGTAGACTTAAATTATGAAGATGAAAATTACGAAAAAACAGTTAATCTGGAAAACCTCAAATCTCAAGCATTCTGGATAACAGGTCCCATACCTGTAATGCAATAATTTGATGTTGCATTGTTGAAAACGTAGAAAATGTTGCAAAATATTGCACATTATTTAAAGCAAAGTAATGTTAATATGATTAGTCTATATTAACAAGAGTGCGTGGGCACATTTGTGGTGAAGTTATATTTTCAATAATGAGCAAACATATACAATCATTTGGTTTTTAAAGTTTAATATCTCCCTTATACAGGTATGGAACCTGTTACCCAGAATGCTTGGGACCTGGGGTTTTCCAGATAATGGATTTTTCCGTAGTTTGGACCTTCATACCTTAAGTCTACTAAAAGATTTTGAAAACATTAAATAAACCCAGCAAGCTTGTTTTGCCTCCAATAATAATTATTTATATATTTATATCTCAGTTTGGATCAAGTACAAAGTACTGTTTTATTATTACAGAGAAAAGGGAATAATTTTTAAAAATTTTAAATTGCAGTCATTCCGTAATTTGGAACTTTCTGGATAACGGGTTTCCGGATAATGTATCCCATACCTGTAATAGCATTTCGTTTACATTCAGAATGCTCGGGACCTGGCGTTTCCAAATAACAGATCTTTCCATAATTTTGATCTTCATACCTTAAGACTTCTAGAAAATCATAAAAACATTAAATAAAACCAATAGGCTGGTTCTACTTCCAATAAGGATTAATTATATCTTAGTTTGGATCAAGAACAATTTATTGTTTTATCATTACAGAGAAAAAGGAAATACATTTTAATAATATGGATTAATTATGGTAAAAATTAAACGTTGCATGGGACCAAAACGTTGGACGAATAGACCGTTTTTCTTTTTATCCTTTTTTGCCTGTTTTTGTTCAAATCCTGTGAGTGCAATCACTTTATATACACACACACACACACACACACTTACACTCACACTCACACACACACACACACTCACACACACACACACTGACAAAGAGGTTTTTCCCAGTGGAAATTGTGTATTTGATGGCCGGTATAGAGCACCCAGGCTGAGACCTTGGATCAGTAGACTGGAGAAGCTGTATTTTAAAACAAACTCTCTCTGACACTGGGACTCCAGAGAAAGACTGCCTGCCTTGTGATGGCAGAGAGGACTTTTGTTTTCTATTTTTTGAAAACTCCAATCTGGTGAGACTTTGATTTATTGTTTACTGCTTTAGCACAAAACTTGTGCTTTGTTTATTTTGGCTTGCTGTGAAAATAAACCACAGGCAGGAGCCTGTTAAATTTTATTGCCAACTTGAGCCTCCTGTCAGAACTGTTTTGCCTGACCCCTACCCACTGCTACGAGCAGTTCACCCAATATATATATATATATATATATATATATATATATATATATATATATATATATATATATATATATATATATATATATATATATATATATATATCATCATACAATATTGTAATGATTTTTTTTCACCTTATTTTTTTCACATAAAAACGAAGTATTTCTAAAAAGATTCAACACAAAAAAAGGTAAAATTAAAGAAATAAGCTAGCCTGTAAAGATTCATTTTTAATTAAATTTTTTCAGTCAAGTGGCTTCATATTTTTCCCAGTAGTACTTACAGAATCAAGAACAGCGCATAGTATTTGCAACAGAATGAATACCTGGATAAATAAACCACATCATCAGACTATATAAATCTATATTAGTAAAAAAAAAAAAAAGCAGCCCCTTAGAAGATTTTGGAAAGGTTACTGTGAAGTGGAGATGATAAAATTAGTAGTCAATTTACTGTAGCTGCTGATATTCAATGTTCTGATAAAAAAATACACACAGTCTCTGCAGGTGGGCAAGAAAACAAGCAATAGATCATTTGATCCACAGGAAGTCAAACTACAAGCTGGTCCGAACTACCAAAGGCCATTACATCTGAGCTATGCAAATAGATCAACATTCCTGCAAGCCACAATGTTATACTCACTAGTGTTCTTAATCATAATAATAGTATACTGTGAGGTTTGGGAAGAATATTAGTAATAAAGAATACTTATGAAACCATTTACATTCTTTAAAAAAGGCCTGAAGTGTACTATACTGCATAAATCACTACATTCAGTGAAATCACAGTGAAATTGTCTACAGTTTTCCTCATTTCGTCCAAACTAGTGCAAATAAAGTATTGAGATCATTACTGAAGGTAAAAATTGGAAACCTGGAGCTTAAAAGATAACTCAAATATATGTATAACAGGTTCTTGTAGAAGATGGGTGTTTGTTGTATCATTTTATTCAGAAGCAATATAAAGATACCCAATAAAAGCACAAAGGCTTGAATCAAACTCTGGAAATTAAGTACTCCTTTAAAACTTGTTTTTGAGAGTATCAGGGTAGGACTTCATGGACGTTTTCAGCATGATCCGACGCGCTTCAACAAAATGCCGGCGTAAATATCGCATGCCACGGAAATAAGGTAAGTGAATGCAATGTCGGATGGTGTCGCATCGTTGATCCAATGCGACACGACTGTAGGATGCAGACACTGCACACTGCGTCTGCATCCGACAGTCGCGTCGTGTCAGATCAACGCTGCAACTTCATCCAACATTTCGATTAATTACCTTATTTTCGTCACATGCGATTTGATGCTGACGTTTTTTTGCAGCACGCAATATCCTGAACTTTTTTCTAAACTGCACAGGAGATTTTGTAGGATGGCACAAGATTGGCAGATTGCATCCTTCAAGTCTGATGTAGTTGCACAGGTCAAAATATAATGAAAGTGATCCTATTATCTTATATGTAAACTACATGGAATATTTGCCACCAATATGACATGCCTGTCGCAAGGGAACACTGCATCCTGCGCCTGCATTTAGCAAGATAAAATCGGATGGTGTCTTGTGACTGATCTTTGTTCTCATTGAAATACTGTATATTGACTGTTGGATGAAGATGCAGTAACAACCGTCCAACATTATCTGACCCAACTTGTATGCATGTATGTATGTATATTTTTATTTGTAAAGCGCTCCTTGAGGGCAAAGCACTTTACAACGGTGTGTTTAAATGTCCTACAAAATTTCATGTTGTTGTGTGTCAGATAAAGGGCCAGATTCAATTAAGGGAGAAATATATCTCAAGGTTTATCACATATAACGAAATATGGACGAAATTCAATTTGAGGAGAAAAAACTTTTCTTCTAATTCAGTTCCCATTTTTTTCCTGTAGACTTCAATTGAGTTTTCATGCGATAAACCATGAGATGTTTTTCTGAATTAAATCTCAAATTTAATCTTGTCCATGACTTTTCATGTAATTAATCTTTTTCTCACTGAATTAAATATGGCTCAAAGTTTGACCAAAAAAATTGATCACAATTTCCATGTAGTTTAGCTCTAAAACATTAGGCAACTAAATAGCCTTTATCCTAGGTCTTAACCATTTTGAATACTGACAAACAGTTACAGGCTGATTGAGTAAAGCTGGTCTTAATGATAGTGGCTGCTTACCAACCCAGTAATCTACTAATCCATGTATGAGATCAAAATGCTGACCTTCTAGATGAACAACTAATTGGTGCTCATATTGGACAGGTTTGATCATCCCATTGGGTGAGAGTCTCATTTGGTTGTATACAGTAGGTGCCCCTTTCCTACATATGATCCTACATATGATCCCTATGTGATCCAATAATTGTTCCAGGGGCAGTTTTGTTGAGCTGTTAACCTTACTTAAGAAGAGTACTATTTGCACATGACAAACTTTATAGTGTCTCCACAAAATCTATGCCCTAAAATAAGCATCATTCATAAAAAAATATTGAGGAAAATGGAATTTGCAAAAATAACACATCAACATCTAAGTCATACTTTGAAAACAACTATAAAATGTACTTATATTTTGTGCATTATTTTTATACATTATAATATTATAAAACTGAAAGTAATTTTATACAACTGTTCTTACATTTGGGGGCCCATTTACTTAGCTCGATTGAAGGAATAGAGGGAAAAAAACATCGAATTTCAAATGTTTTTTTTTGGCTACTTCGACCATCGAATGGGCTACTTCGACCTTTGACTTCGAACGATTCGATAGTCGAAGTACTGTCTCTTTAAGAAAAAACTTTGAACCCTAGTTCGCCACCTAAAAGCTACTGAGGTACCCATAGGCTTCCTAAGCATTTTTTGGTCTAACAAAAATCGTTTGTTCGATCGATTGATTAAAATCCTTCGATCAAACGAATAGCGCTAAATCCTTCGACTTCGATATTCGAAGTTGAAGGATTTAACTTCAACAGTCGAATATCGAGGGTTAATTAACCCTCGATATTCGACCCTATGTAAATCTGCCCCCTAAACTATTATTTGCTGAATATGCTTACAGTATCTAATTATTATTATTATTTTTATAGATGTGAACAAGTGCAAATTTCCATGCTGCCCAATTAACTTAACCCTCTTAAGCAGCTAGAAAAATGACACTTGACTACACATTGGCTCCTATAAGTAAATTTATCATGGCAATAAAGCACACATATGAAATGAAAATTTTGATCAGTGAGCAGCTGTTCATTTTAAACTTCCAAGACCAAATTAAATCATTAATAAAAAAATAAAAGGTAAAATCGAGACTGCGGATATTTATTTCTAATCCTTTTTAATGAAAGGAACACTTTGCCTATATTAAGCTGTCAAATCACATATTGGGTTTGTTAATTAAAACAGATTAATCTCCAAGATATACATAATATAAAGCCTACTATCCTACAACATTATTCAGATTAAATACATTAATACTTTTTAACTGGAAAATACATTTTGCGAACATTACATTTGAATCATTTATAGAAGCAATACATGAAAGAGAAAGAAACTAGTTACAGAATTTGTTGGAAAAAAATTACAGGTAGAGTATACTTACTTTTTTTTAGTCAGGATTTTTGTAAAGGGGAAAGCCTTTAAAAAACTTGTGTATAATATGGAAATTAAAGTATCAGTACTGAAACTGATTATTATTGTGTATTAATTTGTCCTTTATCTTGATATCATTTCTAAGTAGTTGAATTAAGCAAGCAGCTTAACATAATTAACTTTGTAATAATATTTAAATCTCTTAAAATATGTACATTTTTTAGGCAATGCAGTGATTTAAAGTTTATTGGTAATACAGTACTGATCCATGCAGTGGTGCAATAGTTGTTTTAGATTCAGGAAAGAATGTACCCATTGTGAGCCGAATTGGAGAAGGCTTCAGATTGGGGGGTTTTCATATTCCTCTGGATGAAATGGAAGTTAGGTATATTAATTGGGAAAAAAGGTAGAACAAGTTGATGGACATAATCTTGTCTTTTTAACCTCAATTACTTGTTAATATATTTTTTGGTGAATTTAAAAAAGATAAAACCAAGTATTATTTAGTAATATTACTAATAAGAATCAGAGAGTGATTATTTAGAACCTGTTATCCAGAACGCTCAGAACCTGGGGTTTTTGGAATAAGGTGTTATTCCATAATTTTAATTACCATGCTTTAAGTTTACTAAAAATGTATTTAAACATGAACTAAACCCAATAGAATTACTTTGCCACCAATATGGATTTATGCAGTTTAGTTAAGATCAAGTAGAAGGTACTGTTTTACCATTACAGAGAATTTTTTTTTTTAACATTTTTAAAAATTCAGATTTGTATTAAAATAGCCTTCCCATAATTTGAAGCTTTCTAGATAATGGTTTTCTGGATAAGGAGTTGCAGCAAAGGTAATAGGTAGCACCTCCCATTGATAGAGAGATAGCAAATTAATGGTGTGCAGGGTCACATGACATATAGAATTGAAGTACAAGAAGGAAAAGTGTGTCCCATGTCATTGCACCATCCCATTAAACTCAGATGCCGTAATTGGCAGCTTCCACCTAAGAGTCCCCGTGTCAACTGCGGGGGGTGCTTGCACCTCGCCCCTTGTCTCATGGAAGAGGTAGTGAAACAATTGGAGGCGGAAGCAAACTTCCGATATCGAGAGCCCTCGTATCCTCCCACACCACCCTTCCTTTGTGATCAGTCCACGGTTTAGGACGCGAGTAGCCGATCGGCAGATTGCCTTTAAAGTAGATATCGGCGAATTTAAGGTGCCCTTCTCCAGCCCTTCCGCCCTTCCTCCCTTCCACAGAGCCGCCCGTCCCAGCAAGTAATCGTCCCTGCCTAACAGTTTTAAAATTAGATGCGCCTGACGCGCGTTTCGCTTGTCAAATTACAAGCTTTATCAAAGGCTGTGTTGGGCGCCAAAAATAGTGCAGGTTTAAATAGACAGGGGGATGCTCCTTCGATTTTTTTGGATAAGGGACTCCATACCTGTAATATAGTTAAATTAAAGATTACAGTATTGTTTGTCAAATTATTACAACAATTAATAGAATAGAAGCAATTGGTAACATTTTAAATACTCATATAACCTTTGTATGACTTATTTTAATATGTTATTGGCCTTTGTTGAGGGAAAAAAAGAAAGATTTTTGTTATAACTAATTTATTAGATTAGGGGGCAGATTTACCTAGGGTCGAATATCGAGGGTTAATTAAACCTCGATATTCGACTGTCGAATGTAAATCCTTCGACTTCGAATATCGAAGTCAAAGGATTTACCGCAAATAGTTTGATCGGATGATCGAAGGAAAAATCGTTCGATTCGAAGTATTTTAATCCATCGATCGAACGATTTTTCTTCGACCAAAAAAAGATTGCAAAGCCTATGGGGACCTTCCCCATTCGATTCAAAGTCAAAGTTGTAGTCGATGGTCGAAGTTTTTTTATTCTATTCCTTCTCTTGAACTAAGTAAATGGGCCCCTAAATGTATGTAACTAGATATATGTAAGAATCCACGTTTTGTGCAATATGAGGCCATTTTCCAATGTATTTCAAGGTTTATAGTAATTACTCATGTCTATAGTTTTGCGACAAACACAACTATTTTAAAGTGTTATATGTTTGTTGTGATCTGAAATTCACAGAACTATAGGGTTAGTTTGGACTGCAGTAAGCTATCTATCTATCTTTCTATCTGAAGGAAAAACAAAATTACATAGAATAGTTATTAAATATTAAATATTAAAAGTAAATCTGAAATGCCATAATTGTGCATTTGAACTTCATGCTTGAAAACAAATGAAAATGCTAGTTTGAAGGATACTGTTCTTTACAATATTGCATAACAGCATAAAAAATAATGTACCAAATAAAGAAAGCTGTAAAAATTTTATGTGATGCTACATCAAATTACTTTGATATAAGAGAGAGAATACCCTGTATTTGCCTTATGAAATACTGATAAATGGAATTTTGTCTTGCAAGTCTTCACTTTATGATATTGCTCAGTAGCACTTGCATCATAAATCAGTTATTAAGCACTGCATTAAAAGAATTGTTTACATTTCATTATAAAACATTGAAGATATTATCTGATAGGTAGATCTTTTTAATGATAGCATGTATAATCAAGAAAACAACTAAAGTTAAAATGCACTTTTATACCTATTAAATGTTGAACTAAATATCAAACTGCAAAACACAATGTTCAATCTTTGTTAAGTGATTCATGGAAAGCATTTATTAGTTACATGGTAGAAGTTAATAGTTAAAAGTCTAAACACAAATCCAGTTATTTACACATTTTTTTAATAGTATTGCGCTATAAATCTTTTTGATACTATCATGATTAATATACACATTATAGATATACCTTTGTATCTTGCCACCAGTAATATTTATATAAACATTTCTACATTCCGTATTGAATCATTTGTCAAGTAAAATTCTAATTTGGTTACTGTCGCTTTAAATAGCAATTAACCCTTCGCAATCCAGGGTCCTGAATCCCTTTTGCATATGAAAAGTACTGGGAACTGGGATTTACAGTGCAGTGCCTCCACCTAGGGAACACTGAGGAGCATGCCTCAGGGGGGTTTCCACTAGGAAAAATAAAACACATAGGGGCAGATTTATCAAGGGTCAAATTTTGAGGGTTAAAAAACCCTCAAATTCGACCCTCAAAGTAAAATCCTTTGAATTTGAATATCGAAAATCGAAGGATATTAGTGCAAAATCTTTGATCGAACAATCGAATAAAAATCGTTCGAATCGACAGATGTTAAGTGATCGATCTAAGGATTTTTATTCAACCTAAAAAACTTAGAAAAGTGCTGGGGAAGGTCCCCATAGGTGAACATTGCACCTCGGTAGGTTTAAAGTGGCAAAGTATGAAGTCAAAGTATTTTTTAAAGAGACAGTACTTCGATTATCGAATAGTCGAACCATTTTTACTTTGAATCGTTCGAATCACTCGTTTCGATCGTATTTGACCAATTCGATGGTCAAAGTACCCAAAAATACTTCAAAATTCTAATATTTTTGCATTCAAATTATTCACTTGAGCTTAGTAAATCTGCCCCTACGTTTGCAGTAATTGAAACAAAAGCGCCGAAGGGAAGATCAGGGAGGGAGGGAGCAGAGATCCTCATGTGCATAGTCTGCAGCCTTTCCACTCTGGTCACGTGGTTCACCAAACAATAGTTTGCATTAAAAAAAATATAAACTTTATGTAAAACTGTATGCAATAACTGTAAATGCAAATCACACAGTACAACTTTGCTCTGGGGAACCTGTGTGGACTATCAACCCCTCTCTCAATGCCACAGTCCCACACTCTACTCCAGGTGGATAAATGCAGAATAACTTGGGTCAGTTTAATGTTCCTTCACCAAGAGCTCTTCTGTCCCCAGGTAGCGCTATTTGACTCAAGGTACCTTTCCCTTTGGTGTTAGTAGCCGCTTCCACGTAACAGTTACACAAGCAAGACCTGTCCTCACCCTGGGGAAACACACAGTGGCAGTATATAGAAACTAACTATCTCTGAATCTTTAATAATGCTGATACTATACTTTAATGCTTGCCAAATTATTTAACAAATCATTGTGCCTGAATAAGGACAAAAAACTGTTGTTGGTTTCATTCGATTTGTTTATATCTAAAAAAGTCACGTTATTGTATGTTTTAAAAATCATACACTGAAAAATTCAACATTCTTATATATATATATGCACAGAAGTAGTCCTTACTAACAAACTGTATATTTCTAAAAATCAACAAAAATAAGTGCAGGGGTCTTCTGAATAATTTGACACCCAGTGCATAGAAATATAAAACTAAATAACATATAGGGGCAGATTTACCTAGGGTCAAATATCGAGGGTTAATTAACCCTCAATATTTGACTGTCGAATGTAAATCCTTTGACTTCGATTTACCGCAAATAGTTAGATCGAATGATCGAATGAAAAATCGTTCGATCGTACGATTAAATTCTTCTAATCATTCGTTTCGAAGGATTTTAATCCATCGTTCAAACGATTTTTCTTCAACCAAAAAAACATTAGAAAGCCTATGGGGACCTTCACCATAGGCTAACATTGAACTTCGGTAGGTTTTAGGTGGCGAAGTAGGGGGTCAATGTTTTTTTTAAAGAGACAGTACTTTGACTATCTAATGGTCGAATATTCAAACGATTTTTAGTTTGATTCGAAGTCGTAGTCGAAGGTCAAAGTAGCCAATTCGATGGTCGAAGTAGCCAAAAAAACATTCGAAATTGGAAGTTTTTTTTATTCTATTCCTTCACTCGAACTAAGTAAATTGGCCCCATAAAAAATCCAATATATTTTTTCTTTGCTTCCACATCTGCCTGTGTTTTATGTTTCATAAGTTGATCCCTAAAAATATATTGCACATTCTGACATGGTTGTCTTGATTGATATTCCAAACTAACAAAGTGCACTTGTTGGATTATCTTTAAATGGTAATAGAACTAAAAATGTTTCTTCTATTAACGTGGCCATGGTATTTTATTTTAACAATCAATTATTTGGGAATTATAAAAATGTCATGTATGCAAAGGAAAAACTATTTGTGCAGAGGAAAAATAGTTTGCATTGTAAATATTTTTTCTGTGAACACTGTTTACTACATGTTGTACTTGATGCTTTCTAAAATATTTCCACGATGATCATTAAAAAATGCTACTTTTTTACCTCTGTTTTACCTTGTCATAGTTGTCCATATTACAGAAAGAACTCCTATCTAGAAATCCATATACCCAAGTATTCCAAATATTTGATATCATAACTGTATTTCAGAAAAAGTCTGATGTCGATACAGAAAAATATTCTTCTTATACAAATCTTTTTTTTATAGAAAAAACCCTTGTACTGATTTTACAGCTGACACATTTGCTCATGGTGAATAATCGTTGTTAAGATATACCACAACAGGATTAATGGATAATGTGATTGTGACTTATTATGATTTGACACTGAACATTTAACTGGATCTATGAACTGTTTGCACGTATTGAAAGAGAGACTAATGTTGGCTGAAGTAACCTACAGGTTGTTGGCAATTTATTTTAGGTTCTGGACACATCAGTTACAGAAGATTTATGGCCAGTTAACTTGTGCTGCTTATATAGATGGGAACATTCTGTATGTGCAGTGTTTCAATCCAATCTCTACTGTAACTTCTACAGAGATGATTACGATTCCAAATGAGAGGCAGCTGCCATTCAAAAGACAAAAAAACTATCACACATAATCTATGGCACTGTAACAACAAAATGTATTCAATATTGCCCTTAAGTGCCCAAAATTACTTTTTATCCAAGGTCTCTTTTCTCTACAGGGTCTATTGCATTAAATCAAAAGCATTTTGGACAAATATTTGGTGCCTGGAATACAGTTTTTTAACATTGCATTTATTGCAATTATAATGATGTTGTGACGTAATGCTCCTCTGTAAATTAAATTAATAGTGACTGAACAAAAAAAAGAATATTTGTGTGAAAGGGACTTCACAATATTTATAAGGGATGTACTGTTTGGTGTGTCTCTGCCCTTGACCAAAATGGCATTCCTGGAGTGACATCAATGTGCATGCGCAGGAATGTTCACTGTGCCGTAAAATCATCACATACATGTCCTGACACTCCACACATATGCATACCGCATGAAAAGAATGCTATGATTTTCATAATAAGCCTATGTTTGGTTCTGTATCTTTTCTCTTTCTTTTACACCTTGCAAATTCTCTAAAAGAAATATATGACTATTTTGTATTTGGGACAATGTTAAATTACTACATATGTGCAATAAAGGCTTTTTTCAAATAAAATTATCGGTCTTAATGTCCAACATTGCTGTGCCTAGTGGAATGCTCTAGATCTGTACTTGTTGCCTGGTAAAAAACATGAAGAATACAACATTTTTCAAGACTTTATGTTTTCCATATATAATTGGTCAGCTGGAAAATAAGTTATGCATTATTTGTGGTAACATGGGAATGAGTATTTTTTTTTTACCTGAACACTCCCATAAAACAAAAAGAGTGTGTATTGTCATATCAGAGTAATAAATAATCCATGGTCTGTGGTACTTTCTTGGATTTATTTGATTTATTAAGTTGATTTTGTAACTTGCATAAATTACTGTATACTGTACATATACACCCTTTAAACATTAAACCATTTCACGAACACAACAAAGAATAATTAGTTGATGTTTTATGGTCCATATTGCTGTAATAAGAAAAGAGCTGGCGGGTTCAATAAGTTAGCTTCTGAAATTAAATTGCAGTTCTTTACTACACAATAATCATGTGTTAAATTTTAATGATGTATTTAAATGAAAACGACTTCTCTTTTAATAATGAAAATCCGTAACTGTGATATGTCAGCACATATCAATATGGTATATTTTTTAAAGATCTCTGAAAAATATTTACTGTATTTGTTTTGCTGGGGCATCCAACTTAAATAATTAATTATTAAATAATTAAGCATTAAGCTTTGGTACGGCAGATTTGAACGATAAATTGTTGTTTGTTAGACAGTTTAAAACAGAGAGGTATATTTATTAAAGGTCAAATGTAGTGATGGGCGAATTTGCGCCGTTTCGCTTCGCCGAAAAATTCGCGAATTTCACGCGGAATTCGCGAAACGGCGAAAAATTTGCGAAACGGAGCCGGCGCCCGTTTTTGCCGCGAACTTTCGCGGGCGTTTCCCGAATTTATTCGCTGGCGGCGAAACACGCAAATTCGCCGCGAATTCGCGCCTGGCGAATAAATTCGCCCATCACTAGTCAAATGTAGTTTTAGAGGTTTTTGAAACCATGACTAAAATCAAACTCTAAAACCACTATTTACAAAATTGGGGGGTTGTGGAAGCACTCCTAAGGCTAAATCAAAGTATATTTAAGTATAATGGAAGTGCTACTTACAATGCACTTCCCTGGGCCCCTGTCTCATAAGTAATTCAATATAAATGCAAGAGCATGTGTTTACAAAAACAGGGGTTTTTTAGTTACAAAGTTATGATCATAAAGTTGAAAAGCCACCATACCACGTCAAGGTAAACCCCATATGGCGGTCCCTAACTTGTTTATTCTCAGGTCATAATATAAAAAGACAATTCTCTGCATAATAGCATTACCTGTATTCAGTGTTTGTGGAACATTGGTTTCACTCTGGAGCCTAGATCCTCCCCCGCCAGTTAAGGCTTTTGAGAGAGAGAGATTGCCCAAACCAACGCCCATATTTAAAACCACTATTGTCATTGAATTTCATTGAATGTTATTGAAGTTCCACATAAAAAAAAGTACAAATGAAAGAATTTGTAGTGAAAAAAAATCTGAAAACCTCTAACATTCTGATTGGTTTGAAAATGTTGCAGTAGGATCAGAACTCCTCCCATTGACTTGTATAACACCACAACAACCTTTACTTGGCATGAAAGGCTTTCGTGTTTTTTTAAAAACTGAAAAAACAACACATGTAAACTTAAAATTTTGAGTTTTAAGCTATAAGGTATTCAAAGGCATTCAAGTTTTTTTTCAAGATTGTATTAAGTCAAGTTTTTTACATTTGGATTTTTTCATAAATGAGTGAGTAGAAAAAAACCTCACAAATCCCACAAATTCTATTTTTGATAAATAAACCCATGAAACTCTGATTCCTCTATTGTATACACTCTATTGTATACACTTAACAACTGATTATGTATATTTGCTTCTTATGTGGCTTTTTAACCAAAGGATTTATTTAAAAAAAAATAAGGGATTAGTCTATGAATGTGAAGCCATTGGTTTTAAATTTTCTGTTTTTGCTGATTTCTGCTTTATAACACACATTGCAGTATTCAAACACCCTACTAGAAACATATGTCCACTCTGACCTATTTCCTCTTCATTAACTTCCTTACATCTTAAGCCAATTTCTTTCTTGAGCGAATACATTGCAAACATCAATGATTTCATATCATTTGAAATTAAAACCATTTCTGTTCTGTGTTTTTCACTGAAAACCTTATATCCAATCGATGCATTGAAGTAATGCACATATACTAAAGCTTGCTTTTGATACCCCAGCCTGTGATTGTTTTTCAAAGCAAACATTAAGATGGTTATTTATTAAAACAAATTTTTTCTAGTCGAGCGTTTTTGAGTGGAAAAACTCGAATTTTTTGAGAAAAAATATTTGTTTTGAGATTTATTATGCCCCGTAGCTGCTAAAAGTCTTAATCTAAAAATCAATGGCAGCTGTGCTTATAACCATTTGAAGATGTTTTTAACCTTCACAAATATGGGGAGTTTGATGCTGGTTTTCTTTCAAAAGCACAGTAAATCTGAGTTTTTTGTTGCATGAAAACTGTAATGTATGAAACATGCAAAAAAAAAACAACTTTTTATTAACTATAATGGCATTGCCCCAGTCAATATTTGGATTGCTCAGCCTTAACCTCTTCACATCACCTTTTTCCTAATTGTGGTGGAACTGTGTTCCAGGAAAGCCCTAGAGCTATAGTATAAGCGCAGGGGCTGTATGGCAAGGGATCCAAATGACCAGCAGCCAAATTATACTGGTCTAGGTCAAAAAAGTGCAGAATCACATGTAGCTGTGTTTAAGTGAGAAGGAATGAGTCAAATCAGGAGATGTCCAGGCCCAGGGGTGGAGTAAAAGAGGGATTTGATGTCAGGGGAAGAAGCAGTTCATTTCCTTATCTTCTGAGCAGGTAAAAACATGAGGCAGAGCTCTCTCTGTAATATAATGTTATTAACTGCAGTATATAGTATAACTCCTTAGTAAACTACTGGCTTTGGGGTAGAACTATTTGGTCAGCTTTTTGTTAGTCTCTTGCTGTTTATTTGCTGTTTAACAGTAGTTAATCTCGCTGTTGTCACTGAGACAGCATGGAAGTCAGCCTGGGCCCAACAGGCACCCTCTGTATTATATAGAAATCCAGCCTGTGACACTGAGCTGCTGCAACTCATTCAAATATACAGAGAGCTGTAATTGGACTATATAGAGAGGGTGTTGGGGCTCAGTTGGGAGTAGAGCAGCCTGAATACAGACTTTTTTTTTGGGCTTTGCTTTATTAAAAGTCTGCATATTGCACTGTATTTCTATAAATATTCAGCAGTCTGTCTGCAGAATCTCACCTAATTTTACTGGGCTTTATTAAGTTACAGATATCATCTATATATATATATATATATATATATATATAAAATTTAAAGCCTGTAGGCTAGCCATATATTTATTTGGACAACATTCCAGCTGCCCTGTCATCATACTCTATAGAGGCTGAACAATGTCACTCATGCTGGGTACATAGGGCAAAGTAGTTCTAATGTGTTCAGACAGTTCCCCCTGTAAGTTTATCATGGAACATGTGGCAGAGCTCTCACTTCTACATAAAGTTATTAGCTGCAGTATACACATATTCACTGTTATTTGCTGTTGTACAGTAGTCAATCACACTGTAGTCACTCGAGCAGCATGGAAGTCAGCCTGGGGCCCAAACGCGGTACTCTCTGTATTTTATAGAAATCCTGGCTGTGACACTGACCTGCTGCTTTGGCAACTAATGAAAGGATCAGAGAGCTGTAGTTGTAGTATACAGAGATGGTGGTAGGGTTTAGTCAGTATAGATACAGATGAAGCCACATGGATTTGTGAGTTAAATGCGTCATGACTCAGAGTTAATTGAAGAAACTGTGTTATCTAAAGTTATCTTAACTCATTTAATGCATTTAACCTTTTCATTAGCATACCAAAGCACCATTGTTCACAATGGTGAATGCTTTAATTAGATGGGATGTTGTGACACAGTTTTCTGTGTTAAATGAGATAAATGGGATATCTGTGTTTAGTTATTCTGTGTCAAACAGACAAACCAAAGTGGCTGCATCTGTATTGTTACATGAGTCAGCAGCCTTTAATCAGGTTCTGACCTCTATTATACTGGGCTTTATTGAGTTACTGATTTCGGCTTGTGCTCAGAGCAGCCACTGCTTATTGTAGCATGGACCAAATGTAGATTACTGTATTTAAGGGTGTGCGCATATACAGTATGATAGTAATAGCAGACAACTCCAACATACAATAGGTCTTGCAGTGCCTGTGGCTTGCAACTAGAACAATGCCAGGATGCTTGCCTTGGAGGGCTACAGCCAGAGTTGATTGGGCTGAATAGCCAACTAGTAGTGAGACAGACTCTTGATGGGTGGGGTCCTGTAGTAGTAGGGAGAAGTGGCTGCTTGGTTACACTTGCCCATCTTACCCCTAGCGGTTGGGTGGCCAGCATGAGTCAAGTAGTCCAGGACAGCAGATTTTGGTTTGATTATTGACAAGCATTCTCTCTGGGAAAAGTGGTAGTTTCTCTTCATGCGTTAAGTTTGCATGAAATCAATAGCGCCTGCAAAAAACAATAATAATACTACTGTACACTTAGCACAAATTCGCTTGCAGTTTCACTCCACTCAGCTAACATAACAGTTGGGGGTAAGAGGCAACTTCACATATCGGGGCAAGTATATAGAATTACCAGCCCCCAATATTATATCATACAGTCCTGCTATTGCTGCTTCCTTTTGTACTGGATACTGGAAAAAGCTCGGGTACTGGAAAAGCTCGGGTTATATGAGGGGCGAAGAAGAGTACACGCAAGCGAGAAATTATTAGCCCCCATCCCAGTCATGACAGGGTTATCTGTATTCTTTATGATTAATTGCCACTACAGTGACCATAATATCAAGCCTTTAGGCAAATTGGTTGGGAGACCTTACCCTCTAAGCTGGGCCCTCTTAACTGGACACTTGTGGCTGGGGGGAGACCAATACTTAGTGGAGGGTATTCTAGGGAAGAAGCATGGCAAGGTGGTTGAATGACTTTACCCTCTGAACTAGGCACATGCAGCTTAGGGCCTAAGGTAGTAGCATGGGATAGGGGTTGGGTGACCTTACCCTCTAATGCTGGGCCCTCTGTGCTGGACACTTGTGGCTGGGGGAAGCAACTACTTATTGGAGGGACTTCTAGGGAAGCAACATGGCAAGGTAGTTGAGTGACGTTACCCTCTGAGCTGGGCACATGAAGCTTAGGGCCTCTGGAGCAGGTGGGGCAGGTTGACCATCACTCCATTATTAATAAGAAAGTACATTTGGTATCTAGGATGAAATAAAATTGCCTGTGTAAACATCCTAGTCTAACACATGGGGCAGAGTAAATGGTAATTTGTAGCAAGATAATACTACAATTTCCTAGGTCAAGTCTCCTTGCCAGTGTAATGTTTTAGTGGCTTTGGCTTTTCATACTTTTACAAATCTTTAACAATGAACTGTGTGGTCCAGCATGACAGGCAACCTACTAGTAAGTTTGCATGGCTTTAACTTGCCTAAGCAAAATACATCCAAAGGAGGGTGTCTGGCTTTGCAGGCAGTTGCACACAGTCATTATTATTTAAAGTATTTAAAAAAGGAATCTATTTGTTTTATGCACATAGAATATTAAGAATATATATATCAGGCCATTAACCAATTTTATTCCATCCTGTGGTACAGTTTGTTTGATAAATCAACATTGTTTGTATGTTTTATGATTATTTGTGTTTTTAATTCATTTTCTATGATATTATTTATTAAAAAATTAATGTTAAGGTACTGTGGGGCAAGCTCGTTGTAGCGGTAGGGCCTTGCCAGAGTACTGCACAGGTAAGTTTAGAAGAGGGAGAAAGGAGTTTCTCTCCTGTGACTGCACGGTGGATTGATTAATACAGGCGCTACTACTGCTTATGCTAGGGGGCATCCTGCTTGGATTTCCTATCATCGACACATTGCACATGCAGGTCCGACAGCAGACTGCTGAGCTTCTCTCATGTTGGAGGCACAGCATAGTAGCTATCTCTTGTTAAATTCTGGCTTTAGAATATTTCCTTGGGTTAAGCTGGCAAGGTCATATTTATTTGATAAAATGTGAATAAATGCTGTAGCCATTTTACACCCATCTCTGTCTACTGGTTTCATTAAGGTATGTAATAATGGGGTCCAGTGGTATAGCTCAAGGTGAAGGGTCAAATTGAGGAGTCCCCTTGTCAAGAATTATTATTATTATAGTTGTATTATTATTATTATTACTACTTCTACTGATAACAATAATAATAATAATAATAATTCAATGACATAGACGTTTTTCCATAAGAAATTAAATCACTACTCCCTGAAAAAACATGGATGTTTCTTTCATTTATATTCATGTGTGACCAGAGAGAGTAAAACTCAACTTCAATTATCTTTTAATTCATATGACAGAAAAAATGAAGTCTGTTTTGCTGCAATTGTTCCCTTGATGCCCTTGCGTCTTAATGTTCCAACTAAGCTAGATTTTCTATTTTGTACTTAGACCAATCACAATTGATCTGACATTATTCTGCGATTAACTGACATTCAATTAACTGGTATCTCATGGAATTACAGTGTGATATTTCTTTTGTAATTTTTCTCTGATCCCTGGTCTGCAATACAGCTTGACAAACTCTACCAGAAATGGTTTCTTTTTTTCTGTTTTGGTGCACTCTTGATGTCAGCTAACTGTACAATATTCAATTTTGCTCTATTTTTTCCCAATCATTTTCCTTCACTTTCTCTGTAGATTTTTTTGCTTTTCCCTACATTTTCTACCTTTAGCTCTTTCTTTTCATGACACACACATATAAAAACGGCTAGGGGATGCTGGGTTGCTGAAGTGTAATAAATGCTGTTGGGTCCATATTAACAAACTTTGTTTTGCAGTATAGATAAAAGGTTGGCCAAAAGGTTTAAGCAAGAGATACGTAGTTGTGTATTAAATTGGTGGTGTACCAGAATAAGATATAGTAGCTAGTAGTGATGGGCGAATTTGCGCCGCTTCACAGAAAAATTAGCGAAACCGTGCCGGCGTCTCGTTTTTGATGCCGGCGCCCGTTTTTGACGGCGGCGCCTGTTTTTTTGACGCCGGCGGCCGTTTTTGAAAAAAATTTTCGGGGCCGGCAAATTTTTTTCGTGCGAATTTTCGCGGGCGTTTCGCGAATATATTCGCTGGTGGTGAATCGCGCAAATTCACCTCGAATTCTCGCCAGGCGAATAAATTCGCCCATCACTATTAGCTAGTTATCACTTTCTGTTCTACCGCTCTGGGCACTAAACCCCTTTCTCTACCAAAGGTATAACACAAAGTTATTTGACATAAGAAAAATATTTAATGTGCAAAATTTCCTGCTGTAAGGCATATATTTCTCAGTTTTCATGTCTCTTACTCTGTAATGACTTAATTTGTTGTTTTTAAATGACTCTATAATCCCCCTATCCACACAATCAAATACACATTAATTTACATAGTTACATAGTTAAATTGGGTTGATAAAAGACCAAAGTCCATCAAGTTAAACACCTCCAAATAAAACATCCATCCATCCAACACCCATACATGCGCACACTCACACTAACCCCTCCATACACTCACATAAACTATATACACCCATATGTATACTGCATTGGATATTATTCTTGTTCAAGAAATCATCCAAGCCAATCCACAGCCTCATTGTTCTCATTGTGAAGTACCACCTACGCTGCTTCAAACAAAAGTTATTTTCCTCTGGTGCGGTGACTCTCTTTATGGGTAAAAATGTCCCCTGCTCTTTGTCTATAATGTCCTCTAAGTGTCTTTTTTCCAGAAAAAGCTACCTCAAAAATGACAGTATACCCTCTTCCACCCCCTCTAACCAGTTTAGTTGCACGTTTCTGCTCATTTCTCTCCAGCTCATTTATATTAAGAACTGGAACCCCAAAACTGCAGTGCATACTACAGTTGAGGCCTTACCAGGGACCTTTGAAGATGCAAAATTTTAGTTAATGCCATTTTTATGTAAGATATTGCTTTATTTGCTTTAGTGGACACAGAATGACACTGCCAAGAAATAGACAACTTGCTATCTACAAAAACCTAGATCTCAGTTAAGGAAACTCCCAACACACTGCCATTTAGTGTATAACTTGCATTTATATTATTTTTGCCAAAGTGCATAACCTTACAGTTATCAACATTGAACCTCATTTTCTAGTTTTGCTGCCCAGTTTTCCAATTTAGTCAAATCACTCTGCAAAGTGGCAGCATCCTGCATAGAACCTATAGTTCTGCACAATTTTCTATCATAAGCAAAAATAGAAACAGTACTTTCAACACTCACCTTCAGGTCATTAATAAAGTATTTGAAAAGCAAAGAACCAAGTACAGAGCCCTGTGGTACTCCACTAACAACACTGCCTCCATTTACCACCACTCTTCGTAATCTAGCTTTTAGCTAGTTCTCTATCCAAGTACAAATACTATGTTCCAGGCCAAGATTCCTTAATATAACCAGTAACCTTCTGTGTGGCACTGTATCAAATGCTTTAGCAAAGTCTAAGTAGATCACATCCCTTGCCATCCCAGAGGTCCATGCTCACCTTCTCATAAAAAGCTTTCCTAGCACGGATGTCAGATTAACCAGCCTATAGTTTTGAGGCTGAGAAAGGGATCCCTTTTTGAATACTCATAAAGAGGTTTGGCAATCACAGAGCATAGCTTGCTAAATACCCTTGGATGAATACCATCCTGTCCTGGACCTTTGTTTATCTTAACATGTTCTAGTCTCTTTTGAATTTCCATGTGCGTGAACCATGTATCATTAGATGTATTACTTGAATTGGAACTATTAAGAAGGAAATATTCATTAACTGAAATATTCATTAACTGGTTCCTCATTTGTGTAGATGAAAAATAGCAGTTCAGAATCTCTACTTTTTTCTTTTGTCCTCAACCAGCTGACCTTGATATTAAGGGACCCACACCTTCCTGATTCATTTTTTTTTGGGATTTCTGCTTGCTGCAATACCCTTTTCCATATCGGGTTTATCTTGTATGGTAGCTTTTTTGCATGATATATTTGCCTTCTTTTGGTGTAGGACTGGCCCACTGGGAAACCAGGAATACCCCCGGTGGGCCTACGTGTCGGTGGGCCCTCTTGCTTCTAACCATTTAGCCTATTTTATGGTCATTCCCTATTTCTTTATGGGGAAAAATGCTTAATAATGGAAGAATAAAGTAAGTAGATATAAAAGACTTGGAGAATAAAGAGGTTCAGTGAGGAGAGAAGGAATAATAGTTTGGAAAACAGGCCCATGGTCTAAGGTTTTTTGGTGGCCTCCCACATCCCAGTCCAACACTGCCTCCTTCTACCTGATAATCATTTTGCCTGTCCCAGCTAACTTGAAATCCTTAATAGCAAGTTTTTTCTTACCCACCCTAAACACCAATACTTCTATTGAACCACAAAGGTTTAGTTTTGCAAAAACGTTCCTTGTTTACAAAGGGAATATACTAACCTGTATATTTATTAAGCAGCATTTTAAAGACTTTTTTGTTTTTTTGTTCTGTGTTTAATGCTGTGAAAAGCATTTCCCACTTAATATGTTGCAGAGATGCCCTTATACTGTCAAAGTTTGCACATCTAAAAGTGTTTAGTTGCTCCTTTATAAAGTTGCCTCTGCGACATAATCTCAAGGGAGACAATGTTATGATCACTTTTGCCTAAATACTCAAATGCTAAATATGCCAATGCTAGAGTGAGTTTGATATTATTAGTTATTACAGCATCCAAAAGAGAGTAATTCCTAGTAGGTTTATGAAAATATTGAAATAAAAAGTTGTCATTCAGCAGATTTACAAACCTGCAAGCTTTTTCTGTCTTGGAAACCCCATTAGCCCAGTTAATTCTGCACAATTGAAATCACCCATAATAATAACTTTACCTAGTTGCAAAGCCGCTTCTATTTGTAAAAGTAGCTGGGCTTCATTCTCGTTTGTAGCATATACCAATGATTATTTTCTTTTTTTTTGCCCAGTAGAAATCTCTACTCAGAAGAACTCCACATCCTCCCTCAACGCTATCAATGGTTATTTCTTTTGTGCATGGTTTTAATTTAGACTTTACATACAAACACACTCCTTCACCCTTGTTTAATGCCTCTGTTCCTACTAAAAAGGGTGTAAACATTTCAATTCACAGCCCAGTCACATGTTTCAGTGATACCAATTATATCACTCTCCCATTTTCCCTGACAAACTCTGTGCATTTGCCAGTATATAGCAGAGGTTACTACTTTTGCTTTTGTAATTTACATTACTTAAAGGGCATGTAAAGTCTAAAATAGAATAAGGCTAGAAATTCTGTATTTTGTATACTAAATATAAACATGAACTTACTGCACCACAAGCCTAATCAAACAAATAATTTATGCTTTCAAAGTTGGCTACAGGGGGTCACCATCTTGTAACTTTGTTAAACATCTTTGCAAGACTAAGACTGTGCACATGCTCAGTGTGGTCTGGGCTGCTTCGGGATCATCATAAACAAAGCTGCTTGAGTTCTGCATGGCTGGGAAGTAAGGCGGGGGCTCCTCCTGCTGCTCATAAGTATGATTGTTTCCCTGCCCAGCAGTTAGGGATCATTTGACAATTTCTTTCCACAGCAGTAAACGAAGGGAGAATTTCACTGCATACAATACAGGTTTCTTATAAAAACTGTACCAATTTTTTAATTAATGTATATTGATTTCTTTTTCATTAAAGGAAAACTATACCCCCGAAATGAACACTGAAGCAACAGATAGTTTATATCATATTAAGTGGCATATTAAAGAATCTTACCAAACTGGTCTATAGATTTAAGTAAATCTTGCCTTTTTACATCTCTTGCCTTGAGCCACCATTTCATGATGGTGGCTCATGGTGTGCTGCCTCAGAGATCACCTGACCAGAAATACTGCAGCTCTAACTGTAACAGGAAGAAATGTTGAAACAAAAGACATAACTCTGTCTGTTAATTGGCTCTTGTGACCTAACAAGTATGGTTTGTTGGTATGTTTGTGTGCACCGTGAATCCTACGATCCCAGGGGGCGGCCCCTATTTTTTAAAATGGCAATTTTCTATTTATGATTACCCAATAGCATGTACTAATAAACCAAACAAAAAAAAGGGACTTCTCCTCCAATACTAGGCTCCCATAGATTGGGATAAAGTATGTAACCATGTGAGAAAGTTATTTAAGATAAAAGGCAATGTTTATTAACCACCACGCCAAAAGCAATTAAAAACATTTAAAACATACTAAAGTAGCAGCGCTGCATGGGGTGTAGGGATCCCTACCGTCTAAATATCCAAATTTTGTGAGGCTCCGGGATATCAATGTCGTAACAAAATATATTTGTATGAAATGGCTCGTCAGCCTTTATACATACGATATGTAACCCTGTAAGTCCTGGAGTCCGGTAATCAAGGGGACAGGTGTGCGCAAGTCTATTTGTAATTATTCCAGTGAATGAAGTGGGTGAATCCTGTGCTTAGGTATAGACAAAAGCCGTGGGTCCTATAGGTATGGACCAAGAGCGGAACCGGTGTGTAAAGGGTCGGGATTCTGGTATGGACCCAGTTGACTGCAGTACAGCGCCCAATTTGAGTGACAGGAGCGACTAATTATAATAGCCGCTTGGGCAGTTGCAAACTTGCAATAGTCACCAATAAATGCCAAGCAGTGGTCCTGAGGTCCCGGTTGTCATTCAAACCCCAAAAAAATTGTTCATACAGACCATATGCAGTGTTCTGTTATCCTTACACCGGGTCTTGTCACACTCTCTACACGGATCGTACTGTGTTTTCCAAACGGATTGCTTGCGTACCACAGGTCACCACATGCACAGCGGAATCCCACCTCACTCCATGCAGACACTGAGCCTCGACAGCTGTTTCGCCACCGACCGTGGCTTTGTCAAGAGGTCGAAGAACCGGATGTAGCATCGTTTTATTCCATTGGTCACATGATCCAGACGTCTAACTTCCACAATAGCGATATTATCATGTTCAATTGAATACAATGATGTCAACTAAAATGTAACTTTTCCATGTTGCCATATGTTGTAACCATTTTTTTTTTTTGTTTGGTTTATTAGTACATAGTATTGTTTTGTGGACACCTCCAATCAGGTTAATTATACTAATTGATTCACTGAGATTTCCACCTGTTTCTAGTATGGATGTTATTACCCAATAGCACATACTACTAGTGACGTATATTATTATGAAAATGTTTTATTTACATGAAGCAGGGTTTTATATATATGTGATATCTTTTTATAGAGACCTACATTGTTTGGGGTATAGTTTTCCTTTAAAGAAAGTAATGAAGCATTTTTTTTGCCTTTACATGCCCTTTAATGGAGATATGATAACCTTCCTGGAGTTAAACCAGAGACCTGGTGTTATTGTGCTGTATGTATTACCAGCTGTCTGCTTGGATAGAGCAGTGGTAATTTACCACACGATCTATGCAAGCAGACAGCTAAGGCCCTGGCTCACTCCTATGCCTATGCTTGGTAATTGCTAGTAAGCATGGCTTGTTTCACCTGTTGCCAATTTGGCCACACCCTATTCTACTCTGTCTCATTGCCCAGTATAGGTCTATGTTCCATAGTTCCTGGGTGTGATATCTTTAATGATCTTGTTATTGGCCACTGCCTAACCTTGACCCTTGCTGTTCTGCTGCCTGAACTGACCCCTACCTTTGTTTGACTATTCTTTGGATCCTGATTTGGTGCTGCACTTCTGATCTGTATTTGACCATGGCCTGTGACTCCGACTACACTTTTGTTTCCTGATTTGGTACCATATAGTATGTTTGGTTTGACCTGGCCTGTCCCTTGACCATGCTCCCTGTTCTCCATCCTTTCTGTATATGTTATGGTCCCCTTGCCTGCCCAGAGCTTCCCCTCTTACATTAAGGCCTGGCAGCATCTGCGTAGCAGAGGGCTCCTCCCAAAGACAAAGGCGGCTGCCAAAGGCAGAACTGTGAGCCAAGACCGGGACCTTTAGGTTTGCTCTGGGTTTTGGGTTACCAGATGTGACAGGAGAATTATATCATAAGTTAGTATTAACCTTTTTTTCTCTAGCTTCCCCATAATTCTTTATCTCACCTCCCCTCCTTGCCTACTTTAAACACTCCTGAAACTTCTTAGCTATTCTTTCTCAAGCACAGTGGACCACCTTCCATTGAGGTGCAAGCCATCACTACTAAATAGGTTGTACCACAAGGAAAAATCAGCCCAGTGCTCTAGGAATCCAAACCCTTCCTTCCTATACTAAGGGGGTTATTTATTAAAGTCAGATTTTTCTGGTCCGACTTTTCGAAGGGAAAAAACACAATTTTTTCATAGATAAAAAAAGGTAAAATTTTTCGAGATTTAGTAAACCCTGATGGTGTTAAAAAAAAGTACTCCAACTTAGACCTACCAGGTTCATGTAGAAGTCAATGGTCCTGTTATTTGAAAATATTTGAAAATATTCTGATCTGCACTGGGGTTTGGTCAATAATCCAAAGATTTTGTGATTTCTGGCATCAAATCAAAAAAAAGTTGCAGTATTCAGCAACAAATCCAAAAAAATTGTACAATTTGGATTTTTTACATTTTTTTTGCAAGTCTTTTCCCGCACACGAAATTTTCATGAAAATTTATTGATGAAAAAGGGAGAAAAGTCAGTGTGGATTTGGTCGGAGCAGTTTTCAGAAAATAGCGAAAAAAAATTGGATTTTGATAAATAACCCCCAACTTGAGCCACACATTTAGCTCTCTAAGCTCCCATTGTCTTCCTCAATTTGCACATGGCACAGCCAAAATTTCAGGAAAAAATGGCATTGGAAGACCTTCCCTTCATCTTAGAGCCTAGATCCCTAAACTCACCCTTTAAGGTCTTCCATCTACCATTAATTGTGTCTTTAGTACCAATATGTACTAATACAGCCCCACCCAATAATTTTTCTACCCGATTAACCACATGCCAAATCTGGGCACAAGGAAGACAGCTAACTGTTCGCTTGTATCGATCCGGATGACAGATTACCCTATCAATTTTTCTAATAATTGAATCCCCTACAACCACAATCTGTTTAGGCCTGGCTCTGCTCTCCTCCCCATCTCTACTAGAGAAACTGGCCTCCTGGCTGGTCAGCCCTATCTAGAACTGCCAATCCAAAGTTCACACTCTCATCTTCTTCACACAATTTGGAACAGTAAGGGGCCGATTCACTAAGGTCGAGTGAAGGATTCGAATGAAAAATACTTCGAATTTCGAAGTATTTTTTGGGTACTTCGACCATCGAATGGGCTACTTCGACCTTCGACTTCGATTCGAACGATTCGAACGAAAAATCGTTCGACTATTCGACCATTCGATAGTCGAAGTACTTTCCCTTTAAAAAAAACTTCGACCCCCTACTTCGGCAGATAAAACCTACCGAAGTCAATGTTAGCCTATGGGGAAGGTCCCCATAGGCTTGCTAAACTTTTTTTGATAGAAGGATTTTCCTTCGATCGTTGGATTAAAATCCTTCGAATCGTTCGATTCGAAGGATTTAATCGTTCGATCGACCGAAAAATCCTTCGATCGATCGAACGAACGTTTAGCGCTAAATCCTTCGACTTCGATATTCGAAGTCGAAGGATTTCAATTCGAGGGTCGAATTTCGAAGTATTTTTTACTTCGAAATTCGACCCTTAGTGAATCTGCCCCTTATTGTTTAAAATTTGAAGTGATTAGGAGTGAGTCTAAATGAGGGCAAACCTCTCTCTTTAAAAGCTGCTCTAAAAGATAACTTGAAAGCCCAAACTAAGAGAAAGTCTGATGGAATTAAGACATTTATATTTTCACTGTGCAAAGAGCAGCATAGAAGTGCACTTTTCTATGTCATTTTTCACAAAGCATATCCCTGCACGGAATGCAAGAAATGTATTAAGCAAGAAACATTTGCAAAGCAATAAGTAAACATTTCCATGGCCCATGTCAAGCAATGTTGTTTTAACACAACATTATTAATTACAAAGGTTGTTATGCATGTTTACTAGATTTGCTTCTGTTTTCTCCTATATACATCAATAAAATACTTCAGCTATTAGCATAGATTCCAGTGTAAATGTTGTATTACGTCATCGTGCTTGGCGTGAAATTCAAAGGTGGTTTAAAGGGTTTTCAGATTTTAGTTAGTTGCCTGTTGTTAGGTCGAACTTGATTAGTTCCTGGGTACTTATTCCTTGTGAATCCTACTTTTATATCCTGGTATTGACTATTCTTTTATGTTGTGTTGTTTCCAAAAGATAATAACTATTGTTTATGTTTCAAAGAGTTTTAACCCTCAAGATTTTTTGGACAGTTTCTAAACCTATTATTCTGTGATATATTTCAACTTTGAACACCAGATCAAATTTTATTAAGAAAACAAGCACCATAACAGTAAGACTTGCTGCAGTACCATAAATGTTGTGTTGCACAGTATAGTACATTGTATCAGTTTTTAGGACCTTATTTCTTAGATGCAATAGAATGTCATGCCCTTTTTCCAGTATAATAGCAAACAAAGAAATTGTAAATAAAAGGTATAATGTTTTAGTATAGTCTAGTTACACAATTCCAGAACTCTACAAATTGCTCTAAAAAAATGATATACCACAGCATACTGTTTATTTTCAATGTTAGTTATTTATATTATTATTTATATTATCACTGTTTACAAATATATTTTCTTGGCAAAACATGACAGGTTTAGCATAAGATCCATTAATAAAAAAACTTAAAAATGATAGGTAGTCCATGTCCCATAGTTCCATTTAATGAAATAAATCAATGTTTTTTTTTTAATTTTTCTTTTTAGTAATAATAAATTAGTGACTTGTACATGATCCCAACTGAGATATAATTAATCCTTATTAGAGGCAAAACAATCCTAATTGAGTTTATTCAATGTTTAAATGATTCTTTTTTAGCACACACAGGGGCAGAGTGAATAGTTTGAATCCAAAAATATTCGAATTTCGAAGTAATTTTTTGGGTACTTCGACCATCGAATTGGTCAAATTCGATTGATTTCGATCGAATCGAATGATTCGAATGATTCGAAGTAAAAATCGATCGACCATTCGATAATCGAAGTACTTACTCTTTAAAAAATACTTCAACTCCATACTTTGCCAAATCAAAGCTACCGAATTGAATGTTAGATGTTGTTGAATGTTGTAGATTCCATCGTTCGATCGAACAATTTTCATTCCATCGTTCGATCGAACCTTTTGGGCTAAAATCCTTCGAATTTGATATTTGAATTCAAAGGATTTTACTTTGAGGGTCGAATTCGAGGGTTTTTTGACCCTTGAAATTCGACCCTTGATAAATCTGCCCCACAAGGTATGGAGATCCATATATCTGTATACATTTTCAATGTGTATTTGTAACATATGGTATCCCAAAACCCAGAACAAACCCCAAGGTCCCGGTTTTGGCAGACTGAATTTGCTGGGGGAAAAACAGAACTGCTTGGCTGAGTCCTTGAAAAGGACAACAATTGTTGCTAACACTCATTGAGATTGGCAACATTGTTTAGTAGCAGTTATAATTGCCTTTACTCTGACATTTAACACAGAGCTTCCATCAGTACCCAATACTTGGACCAATGGGACCAGGTGTAGTGTGAATATACAGTGTCTTTAAGCAAAAATAAGTTCCCTGCTGCCCCAGAATCTAAGAAGGCAGAACCTTCTATGTAACCCTTATCCCACTCTAAGATGACTAGGAAAAGTACTTTAAAGAAACAGCAGGACCTAAACAAAACTCCCCAGAGCTGATTAGGTTTTGCCATGTTCCCTAGTCTCTAGGCACAGGTAACACGGAAAAGCCCCTTACCATCACAATATAAGCACAACCATTAGCCCACCTACAACCCTTTTGCTGCAGAGGACACATGGGTAGAGCACAATTGCATTGATTCTTCTGAAGGCCTAGGGGCTAAGACTTCAGGTATGGGTGCTAATTCTAAGGGGTTATCATGAGTGGTAGAAAAGAGTGTTCTCTCCTGGTGCCTCTCCCTATACTTCCTATCAATTTGAATATGCCTTAGGGAATCAATAGAGGATGAAGAAGGAACATTAACTAGGCTATCTTTGAAAGCATATGAAAGCCCCACTCTGAATTGACTACGTAAGACAGTATCATTCCAGCCTGTTCTGATCTGCCCAACTGCAGAACTCCATATAATAATCCTAAACCCGCCTTTTGCCATGCCTGAGGTTACGAATTGCTGCATCGGCATTAGCAGCATGGTCAGGAACATCATAAATAATCGCTATTGCCTTGAAAAAGGCCCCTAAAGAGAGAGACGGGCTGAATCGGCTAGGGACAGACTGATTGCCCACAGCTGAAGATCCCCTTGGACCAGGGTGATAACAAAATTCACCTGGGAGTCCTCAGTAGGTAAAGAGTGGGGTTGGAACCCAAAATAAAGTTTGCATGCCTCCTGAAAGTTGAAAAACCTACTACAATCCCCCGTGAACTTTTGGGTGAATGGAATCTCATGTTCCACAGCATATTTATCCAGAGGTTCTGTTAGACATCTGCCTGGTGAGCCTGGAGCTGAAGTGGAAGAAGCCGGTTGCTGCTGAATAACATCCAGCCTTGAGTCAATTGTTGGTGACATTGAACAACTTGTTCTTGTTTTGATTCTTGTTCCCCAATATGCTGGAGGAGTTTTGCCAGTGTTGCTTTCTTGCTAGCAGGGGAAGCAGCTGTTCCCTCAGCATCCATGTCTTATTTTTTTTTTTAACAGATTTTCTTCATTGCATTTTAAACATCCAGTTACAAAGAAAAAGAAAGAGAAAGAGTCAAGAGAGATAGAACCTCGGGGTAAACCGAGGAAAAGGAAAGAGTAAAGAAGGGATGGGTCTTCCATGTTCGGCTCAAAGTGTTGCCAATGTGGGCATGCTTAACTAGGCATCCCACTATGGGCAAAAGTGCATAAGTCAGTTTCTGTCTGTATATATCGATAGGCCTCGGTCACATTTCCCATGTTGCCTTTAGTAGAGAAAAAGTAGATGCCTTTCAAACATTCTGGCCCACCCCCAACCAGGCATGCCATATCTTCCCAAATTTTCCTGGGCAGCCTCTTGCCATATATGTCAACTTTTGACTGGGAAGAACACTGTCAGCATCCATGTCTGGCCAAAGATAATGTAATGTATGGTATCCCAAAATCCAGAGCAAATCCCAAAGTCCCGGTCTTGGCTCACATTTCTGTCTATAGCAGTCGTTTTTGGCTTCGGGAGTAGCCCTCTACTACTTAGATGCTACCAGGACTTAATGTGAGAGGGCCAAGGAGGAAGCTCTGGGCAGGCAAGAGAACCATAACATATACAGAAAGGTCGGGAAACAAGGAGCGGGATAAAGGGACAGGCCGGGTCAATACCAAACAGATGATACAGTACCAAATCAGGAAGCAGAATCGTAGTCACAGGCCATGGTCAAACCATACATATTTGCGGTACAGTAATGATATCCAATAGAACAGTAGAAGAACAGACAGAGGTTGGTACAGGCAGTGGAACAGAAAGGGTCAAGGACAGGCAGGGGTCAAATAACAGGGTCAGACAAGATAACGCACCCAGGAACTGTGAAACATAGACCTATCTTGGGCAATGAGTCAGAGCAGAGTAAGGGGGTTTTATAGCCAGACTAATGACACAGATCACCCATGGCCAGATTGGCAACAGGTGCAACAATCCATGCTTACTTGCAGTTACAAACATAGCCATAGGAGTGAACCAGGGCCTTAGCCATCTGCTAACATAGAGCAGCAGTAATGCAGACTGCACAGAAACACTAGGTCCCCAGTTCAATTTCAATTACAGTACAACAGATTGATTACACCAACAAAGGCTTTAAGAAAACCTTCAAACGTTTCCTAACTAAAGTGGGGTTTTGGGACCAAAATGTTATCTACAGGTGCCAAGAAAAACATTGGCACCTAAAAGCTTCCAAATGTTTCTTCAGTTTTTCGTCGTTATTAAAAGACCATTCACAGAAAATTACAGTAAGCGTCAATAGCTTTGAACTTGTATAGGGCCCAAAGTTTCTAATTATAATCTAGTAATATCCTTACTACAGTAGTGTGAATGAATGAATGAATTAATTAGTTCATTAATGGTAAATAACTTCACTTTGATATGCAGAGGAATTACATAAAAGTACATGAACTGAACATAAACACTAAAATTTACATTGGGCCTGCTGACAATTCTTTAACTAGGTTACAACAAATAGTGGTGCAGAGGCTACATACACCATTGCTGCCTTGTAGGCAGGCCAGTGAAGTAATGTACTGGGACAATAATTAAAGATCCTGAGAACCAAATCTACTTGTATAGACCTAATACTTTCCAAAGGCTAGGGGGTGGGGTTAATATTGTAAAGCTTTTGGGAGGGTCCTTCATTGGTGGAAGTTTGGTGGGGTTTTATCCAGTCAGTACTGACAAGAAGTTGGCCAGGGAATGCCCTTGACTTCTGATGAAGTGATTAGCATAGTCACAAAACGCGTCAAGCCATGCTCCCCCTGCTTGCATCATCCATGTATGTTCATGTCTTGATTTTAATTTGATGCTTCGATAAACTGGACGTTTTAAATATATACAGTCGTCTTCATGAATTGTGCCGTGATGGAAGGCTGGAAGTGCGCCTTTGATGTTTATATTGGGTTAACCACATGACCAGAGTTGTATCGGCCATTACCCTGGGCACTGGATTCTTCTATCCGTCTCCTGGTATTGTTTTTCCTTTCAGTTTGATTTTTCTTCGCCAGTGCCCTTGACCTTATCTACTATGAAACATTTTAGCTCAACCAGTGCTTTCTCACAGTGTAAGCATGCATCTCTTGAAGTTTGAGTGCATATAAAGAATGATGGCCTTTTTTCAGCTCTAAATCTAAATTTGACAAAAACACTTAAATCTTTCATCATTTTCCCAGAATTCAGTGATTGCCCCAGGAGTGAATTTACAATAATAATAATATACTATATCAAAACTACAAGGTGTCAAAAGAAAGTCCTTCAGAAAAATTAGCAGAAAAATATGGAAGAAATAGAGGATGAATAGAAAAAAAATATTCAAAGTAGAACATATGGTTATTGTTCAAATACGTTTTTTCTGCTTTGCAAAAGAAAATTGTCACAAATGTGCTGTGTAAACAGATTATGATGCAAAATAAACAAGACCTGCTCAAGCATCACCTAATGAACAAATAAGAGGTCATAAACAACAGCTGGTATATCTAGCAAGGACAGATTTTTTGCACAGTGATACTAATAAAAGAAAGGAAAAGCTATGGCAATGTCTATAGTAAATTGCTAGCAATAGTACATCGCACATAAATCTCCTTCGTCTGCAGTAAGTATATAGCTCGCCAAGCAAGGTAATTTAGAAAACATAAAAAAATGTTTCCTACTGGAGATTTATATTTATTTGGGAAGACAATATTGGTAAAAAATTCACATATGAAAACTTAAAAAAAAATTGTCTAAAAGCTGTGAATTTTACTTTTTTGCTTTCAGAATAACGTGTTACAAAGGGGCAGATTTATCAAAGGTCGAGTTGAATTTTCAATTCAAAACATTTTTAATATAGAAAAATACATTTTCTTTCTTCCTTCTCCGAAAAAGCATTACGTTATGCTAGTGTGCCTTAAATATACTGGAATTCTCGCTTTTCCCATTATGAATATGTTGAAAGGAAGGGGTGTACCAGTGGATGCCTTTGTCAACCCCCCCCTCCCAACTGGCTGCATCTCTTGTATCAAAAACTCACTCACTTTCCATTCATTCCTATGGGATTTTTAGAATCATATTTATCAATGGAGTTCACTACTTGATAAATATGGTTTTAAAAATCCCATACAAATGAATAGAAAGTGTGTGAGTTTTTCTGTGGAGAGTTCTAGGGGCAGATTTATCAAAGGTTAAGTGGCAACCTATCAAATTCAAGTTACTTCCAGGGTCGAGGTATAATAAATCTGGTCACGGTTGTGGTACACATCCTGGTGCTGCTCTTTGCATGGAGTGCCAGATTTTTGATCCAGGGCTCTATGTGAAAAGCAGTAAGCTCAGGGACTTAAGTTCTTCTTGTTTTTGGCCTTGCTTCCCCTAAGGAGTTCAGCAAGGAAACCTACAACATATGACTTTATGCGCCAATGCCCTAGCCATTGCCATGACAGCATAATCACCCTCTTATTTACATTTCCTCAAAGCAGTTTCATAAATGCTGATGAAATGGCATATTGATTAATCATGAGCAAATTTGTTTGCCATGTTTCACACAAAAAAAAATCCATAGTAAAAAATGTAAAAAAAAAAAATTGCAGCTTGGAAAACGATGCATTCAAAAGTGCGTATTGATTTATATTAATTTTGCTAATTTTGGCTGTTTTGCAAAAGTTTTTTAAGGTAAAGACAATTTGTCACTTACATTTTTAATAGTGAGACCTTGGCAAAGAATTAATTTCATTTTAAAAATACAATCTGTCTCATGTTCTGTTTGGATATACTATGCTCTGTGGCAGTTATATTCTTCTGCTACTGATACAGCATGATCGTCACATAAGTATTGTTAAGGTAAAAAAAAAGTACGCAACAGACCTCAAAGACAGGTCAAGCTGCTTATGTGTCAGACATACCGAACCGGGAGGAACCAGGGATGCTGAGGAAGACAACCCCTACAGCTCCCCCACCAGTGCACCCTCGACTGGATACAAGGGATACTAATGAAGGCGTAGTATGGGAGCCTGTGATTACTAGCAGGATGCGCCGGCCTGTGGTGGAGCGGGTCTTGTGGCTGTAAATACAGGAAGATGTGGCGTCAGCTGTGGAAGTAGTTGAGGGCAAAGAAGACGTCACAGGATACTAGCATGGCAGTCACCTTAGCGTCAGCTGCAGGAAGATTTTGAAGAATAATCAGCAGATATGACGGTTAGCGCAGGTGATGAAATTAGCCGCTTCACTCCGTAACACTGGTGGGTCAGGTAGCGTCTAGTTGATAGTAGTTGTTCACAGGATGAAGGTAGCAGGAAAGGCAAAACTGGTCGGCAGCAGTAATCAGAAGTTCAACCAAGTAACAGTGGTCAAGGCAGGGAAGCGTAAACCAAAAGCAAGCAAAGTTCGGCAACAGGTAGTCAAATATCAAGCGGAGTTCCAAAGGGTTAAACACAGAAGCGTAATCAGACAGGCAAGCAGAGTTTTGGCAACAGGAGTTCAATACCAAGCGGAGTTCCAAAGGGTTAAATACAGTAGCGTGATCAGACAGGCAAGCAGAGTTCAGCAACAGGTAGTCAATATCAAGCGAAGTACCAAAAGGGTTAAACAGGAGCGTAGTCAAATAAACAGTAGCAGGGTCAAAAACCAAAGTAAAGCTATAGTAGAGAATCACTTACTCAGTGTAGCTAGGAAAAAACGATGTCCGAGCACTGGAGTCATCAGTGTGCTGAAAGAAATAAGGTTGCCCAGCGAATCCCCTGCGTTGGCTTCACGACGTGTGCACCGTGACGTCACTGGAACGCATTGCGCCAAACCGAGGATCGGTGAGTATGCATGCTAATATAGAGTTAAATCTTAATACTGCTGAATTAGGGTATTGCATTAATTTGGAAATAGGAACAGAAAGTGTTTGCTGTGGCATGTGGTTCTTATCAAGAAGTCATGAAACTATCAAGGATATTGAAACACAAATGAAAACAGCTCAGTGTCTCAAGTATACAGTATTATGTCTGCAATTTCTTGAGTTTTTTTAAATATCTTTAGGGTTGGGGCAGACGTGCAGATTCGGGAAGATTTAACTAATGCACTCGCTGCGCTTCGATTTCTGAAGTTGCCCGAAGTTTGCTCGTGAGGCAACTTCGGGCAACTTCAGAAATCGAAGCACCGCAAGTGCATTAGCGCAGGTGATTCTTCATTCAAGCAGACGGTTTTTTTATCTTGGTTTAAAATTGTATAACACCGTGTAAAAAGGCCAGGGGTACTGCCTGGACCTGTGTGATTGTTTTTTTGTTAATCTGCAGTTTGGTGCACCTTTCAATAAATCTTATCTCCTGAGTTTGAGCATTATCCGTGTGTCCAAATGTGGTAATTACCTGGGAGTTTAAATACTGAGCTCTTCAGTATTACTCTCAATGTAGTTTTTTTTTTTTTTACATTGGGCCTGATTCAATTCAATCTGTTGTGGCATCTGTAACAAGAAGTTACCATACTACAAGTAACACCTTTATTGATTCCAACCTATACAATTCCGTATAAGTCAGATTTAATAAATTCCTTTGCTGCATGCACCACAGACAATGTAACTTTACAACTCAAATGCAGCTCAGTTAGCTGCAGTTCAAGAATATTCTGAGTGCTTTATATCTGTGTTTGTGTGAGTATGGTGGTGGGGTGGGGGAATATTTACCCCTTTAGCATCAATTAACAGGGCTGTGATCATAATACCCAAAATTCTGATATTAGTCGTGATGTAGCAATTTACATATCTGTGACATTCACTATCGTATATTAACAGCATGATTACACATTATTGAAGTACCTAGCAATTATTATATTTAAAGCTATTTGCACAAATTGTTTCAATTAAATATTAGTATATTAGTATGCATGGTTTTCTTTCGAAATAATTTCAATAATTTGATGATACCAAAGAGACTGTAAATATGAATATGTGACATTTTTGTGCAATAATTCACATAATTGCACCCTAACAGCATTTTGATTTGGAACACATAACCCATTACTAACATTATGAGGTTGATATGGTTCTAATATTATTTAAATTGATTTTAAATTGTTTATAGATTTCTGTAAGCAAAACCAAAAAAAGGTAACTATAAACATTATTCAACAAAATTGCTTTTCGTTCAAATAAATGTTAATTATTATTATTATTATTATTATTAATGTATAGCTTTTCTATGTTGGAACAAAAATACTTCATTATTTCAAATAATACTCAAGTGATATCAATGTCTTTTTATTCTTTTATCCATTGATCATAAGAAGCTTTTTCAACATAAAGGCTAGACATTTATGTATTGTAAAAATATGATTTGTACAACATTATAATTGCAATAAAGGGAAAAGTGAACAGTAGGTATTATAATGTACTAATCTTCTTAAGTATCTTCTAATCTTAAATCGGGTATGTTCAAAGACAGCAGACATAATGGGGACCTAACCCCTGTGGTGAAGTCATCTAATTATAACGTATATGTGGGATTATTTCTGCCGTTTGGACCATAAATTTAAGAGGCCAGTGTATACACAGACTAGAAGTAGATAGTACTAATATGCCATGCCTTTGACTCATTACAATGCCCTCAGCTGGGCCTCTCCCTTTGGGCTAAAAATTACAGAAACCACTCAATGCCATAGATACAGTAAATAAACTGAGCAAGAATACCTATGTGTCTGCATGCCAGTTGTCTGTATGGGTAAGTATCTCTTAGGCTATCTAAGCCAATAAAATGGTAGTTGGCCTTTAGGTTGACAGAGTTATACCACTGTAGCTAACACTTGTTTGAAATCTACTCTGTATCACTTTCCTATCTCGACCTGTGATACCGTCTTACTTATATTTGACAGCTCCACACTACTCACAGATCAACCTTTGGTCCACCATTAATTCCCTGGTTTGAACATTTTATTTTTATATGATTAGTTATTACAAAACCGTATTAAAACATATTAATACAAAACTGTTACTTTTGTTGAAAGTAAACTGAGCCTCACAGGGTTTGGGTTATTTATGGTGCGCATATTTCCTTATTTTCTTTACAGGGCTAAGTGGGAAACAATTGGTTTGGCTATGTAAGTATGGTAGAACCTTCAGCCTTGATGCTAAGCTTGTCATAATATTGCACATATATGTATTTGTATATGTAGTATACTTATACGTATTGGGATACATTACATTGCAGTGGCACAAGTAGCTGTTATCACTGGGAGGATAAATTAACATTGGAAAAAGTAGTTTTGCAACAGCTGGAAGACTGTTCAAAACTGAAAAAAAATTGAAATTTAGGAGCACATTTACTAAGGGTCGAATATCGAGGGTTAATAAACCCTCAAATTCAACCCTCAAATTTAAATCCTTTGAATTTGAATATCGAATTCTAAGGATTTAGTGCAAATCCTACGATTGATCGATCAAAGTAAAAATCGTTTGAATCCAACGATTCGAACGATTTAAATCGATCGATCGAAGGATTTTTACTTAGATCAGAAAAAGCTTAGAAAAGTGATGGGCAAGGTCCCCATAGGCTAACATTGTACCTCGGTAGGTTTAAACTGCCGAAGTATGTAGTTGAAGTTTTTTTTAAAGAGACAGTACTACAACTATCGAAAGGTAGAATAGTCGAACGATTTTTACTTTGAATCGTTCGAATCAAAGTCGAAGGTCGTAGTAGCCTATTCGATGGTCGATGGTACCCAAAAAAATACTTCGAAATTTTAAATTTTTTTCATTCAAATCTTTCACTCGAGCTTAGTAAATGTGCCCCTTAGTGGAGCAGAAAAGTCAGTGTATAAATGCTTCTCGGTTGGAAAGTTGTGTAAATCTAAATGATTACAGCAGTGTAGGTAAGGTTATACATATAACACAAAATATCTAATTTATGAAAATAAAGACAGGCTTTACCCTGCATAAAATGATTGGACTAAGTAGCACTATCCCATTAAAGCTTTTCATGTAAATTACTATAGTGTTGTAGCTGTGTCTTTAAAAACAAGTAATATCAATTGTATTGCAGATAAAATGCAAGTGTCACTAAATACACTTAACATTCTATATGATTCTATTCCATAATATTGCTTTACTGCAGAGCACAGTTCTAATAGCAGGGGGAAGAAACCATAAAGCAGCATAAAACTATAGAATGCTACCATTGTTTAAAAAATGTTATGAATATGAACCATTCTCACAGCTTGACTGCCTATTAATGCAATTTTAAGCGATCACAACAAAATAATGCTGTTTGGAAAGAGAATGGAAAAATAACATAACGGAGTAAGAATGTTAATATCAGTAAATTTCCAGCTGTTGTATAGACTGTCCATCTACTATTTCTAGGTAAATGAATACACATTCATTTTGTACCAAGAAAAATATGTCAAATTTTAAACATAGGATAAATCAAATTGCAGAAAATCATAATAAAAATCATAATCATAGTGCAAGCATATTCATTTGCAAGATTTGTCTAACATCAGCCTTAGATGAAAAACAGATAGATAATGGCGTCTGAAGAAAAAATAATTGAAAATTCAGTGTAAATCAATGTTTGTACTGTGAGTAAATTATGGAGTTGCTGGGTTAAAATAATGAATTTTTCATACTTTGGTAGGGTAAGGAACATCAGTGACAGGTTTGCCTGCATACTGATCAGTGTCTGTAACCCTCTGAGTAACACACAATATAAAATATAACTTCAATATGTCCACAAAAATAGTTGTTAACCCTATAGGTAATGAGTCAAAGGCAGGGTGCTTGTTGCTTCGAGGACAAATTGAATGCAGTCAAACCTTTTTCTGATGTTCATAAACCAACCAAAGTGTGGACAATTCATTCTTTTTACTTCAACAGCTTTATAATTTAGTTAAAGCACAGAATTTTCAATTATTTTTTATTTTTCATCTGAGGTAGATGCTAGGCCAATCTTATAAACAGAGATGCTTGTCCTGATATAATTTTGTTATTTAACGCAGATCACTAAGGGAACTCCCTTCCTTGTATATGTATGAGATCCCTTATCTAGAAAAACAATATCCAGAAAGCTGTAAATTGCAAGAAGGCAATTTCCCATTTTAATATTGTTTATTATTTTTGTAATAAAGCAGCGCCCTGTACTAAACTGATAGCTAAACTAAATTTATATTGGTTGTAAAACAATCCTATTGGGTTTAATATTTAAATATTTTTTTTGTAGATTTATGGCATGGTGATCCAAATTATGGATGTAGCATGGATGTATGCAGGTGGAATGCAACCTGCTGTGTTTGTTCCACCTACGTTCAGTGCTAACATATGTGTGAGTACAAATAAATGCTAAAACAAAAAGCTCAGGGATAGACAAGAGAAAAATGAGATGGAGGGAAAAGAATAGTTTTCCAATATAGTGTAGTAGGTTAGTTTGCTTTTCACCACCCTTCTGTATGGAATTGCTTTATCTATACATTCACGTGAATAGCCAGCTCTTTCATTCAGCAAGACCCAGGGGCACATTTACTTAGGGTCGAATATCGAGGGTTAACCTCGATATTCGACCATCAAAGTAAAATCCTACAAATGATTTACCGCATTTAGTACGATCGAGTGATCGAAGGAAAAATCTTTTGATCGAACGATTAAATCCTTAGAATCGAATGATTCGAAGGATTTTAATCCATCGATCGAACGATTTTCCTTCGATCTCAAATTGGCTAGAAAGCCTATGGGGACCTTCCCCATAGGCTAACATTGATGTTCGGTAGGTTTTAGGTGGCGAAGTAGGTGGTTGACGTTTTTTTTTAAAGAGACAGTACTACGATTTTTAGTTCAATTCGTTCGATTCGAAGTCGTAGTCGAAGGTTGAAGTAGCCAACTCGATGGTCGAAGTAGCAAAAAAATACTTAATAATAATATTTTTTTTTTATTCTAATCCTTCACTCGAGCTAATTAAATGTGCCCCCCAGTGACACTCATTTTTTATCCTTCTGTGATCCACCACTAAAACGAGTTGGGTACTTACAGACTTTCTAAATAGATTGGAGCATATAAGACATTAATATCATCCAGATTCCACTCCGGATTAACTAGGAGAGATGCGCTTCTAATAGCCCTGCCTGACGCATTTTGTCACTGACGCGTTTCGTCAGGCGGGGCGGAGTGACGTCATCCAGAGTGCATCCAGGAAGAGATACGCTGTGTGAATCGTGAGATACCGGCTTAAGCAAACTGGACAACCACCAGTGTCGGACTGGCCAGGCGGGACACCAGGAAATAGGGGCCTTACCCCCTCTCCTGATATCTAAATTTTGGGGGAAATTTTTTTTTCACATGCGCGCTGAGCGCAGCAGCTCGCACATGCGCATTGCGCCATTCATGCATGCGCACTGAGCGGCGCCCTAACACAGTAACGCCAAGCTTGGCCCATCACAGTAGGGGGCCAGGGGGGCTGGAGGGGGGCCCTGGACCAGAAGTCCCGGTGGGCCCCGGACCCCCCAGTCCGACCCTGACAACCACACTAGCGTCTGGAAAGACTGATAAGCACCTTTTATCTGGTTTTATGTGAGTGTAACTTAAAAAAAAAAATTCTATGTATATTAAAGCAATTTTACACTATTAGAAGCACATCTCTCCTAGTTAATCCAGAGTGGAATCTGGATGATATTAATGGCTGATATTCTCCAATCTATTTAGAACGTCTGTAAGTACCCAATTAGTTTTGGTGGCGGATCACAGAAGGATAAAAAACGGGTGTCACTGGGTCTTGCTGAATGAAAGAGCTGGCTATTCACATGAATGTGTAGATAAAAGCAATTTCACACAGAAGGGTGATGAAAAGCAAACTAACCTACTACACTATATTGGAAAACTATTCTTTTCCCTCCATCTCATTTTTCTCTTGTCTATCCCTGAGCTTCTTTGAAAAGTGCTGTTTCACAGGTTTTTGTATTTATTCGTAAATTTCTCCCGGTTGGAGAACGGTTACGAAACGGCAATGGGAGTGAATATCCAAAATCATTATCTTTTCCTTTGAATGTGTGGGAGTACAGTCTGGTTTAAATTAATTGACTGTATTTCATCCTGTACTCCCCTTGCGGTGGAACACATTAAAACTAAATACAAGGGAGCGCAGCACAACCGCTCGTCTGCACAAGCCCTAAGGTGGAGGGAATGTCCCATCACTGAACAATACTCGTTTACTAGTATTACTATTTGACCACTCAGCCTGCTGTGATGGATTCTGCAGTAAGTGAAAAATACAGCTTTCACAAATGCAATGGAGCCCTTAAATCAACAACTTTCATAAGCAGGTATTACATCTAGGGCTCACTTGTTTCACCTACACATGCAACTGAATTGTTACTGCAACCTTTGCATGATTTACCAACACTGATACCAATTAAATTCTGCATTATTTGAAAGTTTTGTCACATATAACAACTTTTATGCTGGAATTCTGGGTATAAACTTGCATTTAGGGTAAAAAGACTATGATTGACTTAATTGGAGGACTTAATTGTGTCAAATAAGGTTTACCTTGCTATTACAAATATTTGTGATGAATGAAGCATCATTCAAAAAAACAATGTAAAGGCCTAGTTATATTTTGGGGGTCTCCACAGTTCACATAGTATAGTTAATCAAATAAATATTTGATGATTTGTCTTCATAAAAGTATTGTCTATTTCTGGAATTTGTAAAACGAAAAATATGTTTTAAACATCTGTTTTTTTAAAATATGAATATACCCATGGGTAGGTTTGCAATGAATAAAACACAATCAGTGTGGCATTAATATTTATGATTTTTTTACACAAATGTACATATATTTCAGTTCTCTGGGGTATTCTTTTTCTGAATACTTGAAGTATTTCTGGGTTAAAAGAAAAGCTGCACTGCCCAAGGTCTAGTCAATCACAGTATCTACCATACTGTAGTTACCTGTTATTTATATAGCATCGGCATATTCAGCAGTGCTTTAAAGTGAGTATGCATCATTCACATCAGTCCCTGTTCCAATGGAGTTTACAATCTAAGGCCCCTATAACTTTTATACACACTATGAGCATTTTTATTTTGTATCAGCGGCCAACTAACCTGTATGTTTTGATGTTAATTGCACTGTGCACAGGTTACATTTTTTTTATTTAAAATGGTGAATTTCTTCACATAAAATGTTACTAAATTACATTAACAGACATATTTTAAATGACAAGTGGATATTGTGATATCATGTATTTTCATCACATGCCAATTCACGTTTGCATGTGTAATGCAGATGTATTGTACTTAAATTATATATTATATACATTGTGGGGGCCCATTTACTTAGCTCGAGTGAAGAAATAGAGGAAAAAAAACTTCGAATTTCGAATGTTTTTTTGGCTACTTCGACCATCGAATGGGTTACTTTGAACATCGAATGGGTTACTTCGACCTTCAACCACGTCTTCGACTTCGAATCGAACAATTCAAACTAAAAATCGTTCGACTATTCGATAGTCAAAGTACTGTCTCTTTAAGAAAAAACTTCGACCCCCTAGTTCGCCACCTAAAAGCTACCGAAGTCAATGTTAGCCTATGGGGAAGGTCCCCATAGGCTTTGCTATCTTTTATAGCTTGAAGAAAAATCGTTCGATCGATGGATTAAAATCCTTCGAATCGAACGATATTCGAAGTCGAAGGATTTCAATTCGGCAGTCGAATATCGAGGGTTAATTAATATTAATATTCGACCTTAAGTAAATTTGCCCCTATATATATAATTATTTTTTTGTCAGTCTTTAAATGACTGCACTTTACACATCTTTATTCCACTGTAAAAAGAATTTATTTAGTACTTGCACTTCATCAACTTCATAGTTATAATTTTATCACTCATAGTTCATACAATTAATTGTATCACATTAATTCGTGGTTTTTTTTAGTTTAATCTTAATTCTTTTAGTGGGTTCTGACATTCTAATTTGTTTAATTGGTTTTGCTTTATGATTATTAATTGTATACAGTAAAAAGAGGGTTATATTTTGGTTTCTATAAGACTTTTAGCACAATAGTTATTATCATACTTTCTGCATCTTAACTCTTCAGAAAGTGTTTATATAAAAATAGCTGTACTTGTTATTTCATTAAGACTGGACAAAATATTCCTAGTGCTATGCTTGCTTTTATACAGACAGTCTCCACATTATTGTGCAGAGTTTCTAAAATGCTCTGGAAGATAAAGGTTCTGATATCACATTTTTAAAAGGAGCGCTAAATACATGGTAGATTCTCCTGCTAGTATGACACCAGTGGTAGTAATTTAGAAGGCATAATAAAGGATAAGGTATTCGAATATATTTAAAATCACAATACAATGCGTTTGTGCCAGCATTGTTGTATACGTAATAGATGTTGCCAGAAAATTGTAATTGCCTTTTACAAGGTGGTTAGCAGAAACCTAGACTCTGCCATGGAAGAGGATGTGATCTACTTAGATATTGCTAAAGCATATAATACAGTACCTCACAAAGGGGTATATTTATTATGCTGTGTTAAATTAAATTCGATGAAAAAACAACGTAAAAAGCTGTGTAAAATACATGGCAAATTTATCAAGGTGTGTATAATTTTACACCATGCGAATGGCATTTTTGACACCATTATTTTACATTGCTTCCAGCGGAAGTTACTCTAAGAACAAATTAGTTACACAGCATAATAAATATGCACCAAAAAGTTACTGATTAGATTAGGGAGCATTGGCCTGGAAAATAATATTTGTATTTTTTTTCAGAGAGTGGTGGCTAATGCAAATTTTCTAAATGAACCAGTGTTATTAGTAGAGTACTACAAGGGTCTGTCAGTGGCCCTTTGCTTTTTACCCTGTTTAACGACTTGGAGGTGGGCATTGAGAATTCAGTTTTGAGGAGGATGCAGCTTTAGAAGAGTAATTTGACTAAACTGTAAAACTGTTCAGCAAAGTGCCAAACGAGATTCAAGGTTATGCACATTAGTAGCAATAACAAATGTAAGCTATAAACTAAGAGGCAGATTTATCAAGGGTCGAATTGAAAATTCGATTTAAAGAAATTCAAATTTTGAGCTATTTTTGTGTACTTCCACTATGGAATAGTCCAAATTTGATTCGAATTTGAAAAAAAATTTAAAAAATTGAATATCAAAATTTATCATGTATTGTCTCTTTGAAAGTTTGACCCTGACCATTCGCCTTCTAAAACCTGCTGAATTACTGTTCTAGCCTATGGGGGACCTCCTAGAACCTATTTGGAGTCAATTGTTGGACTTTGAAAAATCGGTGCATTTTTTTAAATACTTTGAATCAAATTAGATCGAATTCGATCTTACTTCAATTCGAACGATCAAATACAGCCTATTCACCCGCAAAAAATTTCGTTGGTCTTTTTTTATTTGAATTTCGAAATTATGGGAGTTCGAAAAAAATTAACATTACTTTGAAATTTGACCCTTGATAAATTTGCCCCTAAATGGTATTGGGATATGCCTTTAACTGAAAAGGCACTTCATATATTTGTGGATAAGAAGCAGAGTACAAGCAGTAAAGCAGTGTCATTTAGTTGCTCCTAAAAAAATAAAGCACTGGCTTGCATATACAGTAATTTGAGGGATGAAAATATAATTTTGCCTCTCGTTTAGATCCCTGGTAAGGTCTTACTATTAGGCCTTGTTATTGCACAAGCGAGAGTGCATAAACATGTGATAAACAGGAAAAGGGGATTGAAAATGTAATTATTAGGGTAGAATGTCATGGTTGGGGTTGTTTTCTCAGGAGGAAATGTTCTTGCAAGGAGACATGATTTTTACAAGTGCATTATACCACCCTTTTAGAGGAACTGAACTTTCATTTGAAACAGCGTAGTTGGTTCTTCACAGTGAGGGCAATGAGGTTGTGGAATGTGCTGCCAGGTGATTCTGTGACGTCATATTCTATTAATGCCTTCGAGAGTGGCTTGGAGAACAAGCATAATATCCAAGGCTAGTGTGAGTGCGATATTAAAATCTGACAGGTAAAAAAGTGACAGGTATGACCATAGGTGTGAGACTGGCAGGGGCTTATGTACTTGTTAAAGCAGTGTTTTGGTAATGTTAGGTGGTTAGAGAGGAACCAGGAATACATAACTGTGTACCAGAATTGATTTAGTGAGTTTAAATAGAAGAATATTGGTTGAGTACAAGGCAGAGACTCAGGAACTCAGGTCAAGCAGGAAAAAAGTTACCAGGAAATCAGGCAGAAGGAGGCTAAGCAAGAAGTGACTGCATTAAATAATAACATAATTGTTGGCACCTGGCCTTAATGAAATTGGAGGTGGACACCAGTAGGGATGTCGCGGACTGTTCGCCTGCGAACGAATTCGCGCGAACATCGACTGTTTGCGTCCGCCGAATGTTCACGAACGTCGCGCGACGTTCGCCAGTTTGGGTTCGCCTTAGCTGGCGCTTATTTTTGACCTCTCAACCCAGACCAGCAGATACATGGCAGCCAATCAGGAAGCTCTCCCTCCTGGACCACCCCCACACCCCCTGGACCACTCCCCTTGCATATATAAACTGAAGCCCTGCAGCGTTTTTTCATTCTGCCTGTGTGTGCTTGGAAGAGCTAGTGTAGGGAGAGAGCTGTTGAGTGATTTGAGGGACAGTTGATAGTAACTTTGCTGGCTAGTAATCTACTTGATACTGCTCTGTATTGTAGGGACAGAACTCTGCAGGGATTTGAGGGACATTTTAGGTTAGGTAGCTTTGCTGGCTAGTAATCTACCTTCTACTACAGTGCTCTGTATGTAGCTGCTGTGGGCAGCTGTCCTGCTGCTGATCTCTCATCTGCTGACTGCTGCCTGTAACCCAATAGTCCTTGTAAGGACTGCTTTTATTTTCTTTTTTGTTTTTTTACTTTGCTACTATAAGAGCCCAGTGCTATTAGTCTAGCTGTGTTGGGGAGTGGGACTGGTGTGCTGCTCCTAGTAGTTCAGCACCAACCAGAGTATTTTTTTTTTAATATACATATATATATTTTTTTATTTTACTTATCTTACTGTTCTTTAACATGTCCAGTGCTGTTTGCTGTTCTTCATAGTAGTGCACCAATAGTAGTGCACTTGCAGGCATTGTTTGCCCAGTGTGTTCTTCAAACAACTGCCGCCTAGCTGTGTGAGCTTGTTCACATTCTGTCTAAATATCAATAATAATACCGTCTCCAGAAACACCACCTGAGTGACGTTTTCCAAGCAGCAATAATATATTCCGTATCCACTGCTGTAGTGTATACGTTGACCTTGCAGGCATTGTTTGCCCAGTGTGTTCTTCAAACAAATGCCGCCTAGCTGTGTGAGCTTTTTCACATTCTGTCTAAATATCAATAATAATACCGTCTCCAGAAACACCACCTGAGTGACGTTTTTCAAGCAGCAATAATATATTCCGTATCCACTGCTGTAGTGTATACGTTGACCTTGCAGGCAATGTTTGCCCAGTCTGTTCTTCAAACAACTGCCACCTAGCTGTGTGAGCTTTTTCACATTCTGTCTAAATATCAATAATAATACCGTCTCCAGAAACACCACCTGAGTGACGTTTTTCAAGCAGCAATAATATATTCCGTATCCACTGCTGTAGTGTATACGTTGACCTTGCAGGCATTGTTTGCCCAGTGTGTTCTTCAAACAACTGCCGCCTAGCTGTGTGAGCTTTTTCACATTCTGTCTAAATATCAATAATAATACCGTCTCCAGAAACACCACCTGAGTGGCGTTTTTCAAGCAGCAATAATATATTCCGTATCCACTGCTGTAGTGTATACGTTGACCTTGCAGGCATTGTTTGCCCAGTGTGTTCTTCAAACAACTGCCACCTAGCTGTGTGAGCTTGTTCACATTCTGTCTAAATATCAATAATAATACCGTCTCCAGAAACACCACCTGAGTGACGTTTTCCAAGCAGCAATAATATATTCCGTATCCACTGCTGTAGTGTATACGTTGACCTTGCAGGCATTGTTTGCCCAGTGTGTTCTTCAAACAACTGCCGCCTAGCTGTGTGAGCTTTTTCACATTCTGTCTAAATATCAATAATAATACCGTCTCCAGAAACACCACCTGAGTGACGTTTTTCAAGCAGCAATAATATATTCCGTATCCACTGCTGTAGTGTATACGTTGACCTTGCCCAGTCTGTTCTTCAAACAACTGCCGCCTAGCTGTGTGAGCTTTTTCACATTCTGTCTAAATATCAATAATAATACCGTCTCCAGAAACACCACCTGAGTGACGTTTTTCAAGCAGCAATAATATATTCCGTATCCACTGCTGTAGTGTATACGTTGACCTTGCAGGCATTGTTTGCCCAGTGTGTTCTTCAAACAACTGCCGCCTAGCTGTGTGAGCTTTTTCACATTCTGTCTAAATATCAATAATAATACCGTCTCCAGAAACACCACCTGAGTGACGTTTTTCAAGCAGCAATAATATATTCCGTATCCACTGCTGTAGTGTATACGTTGACCTTGCAGGCATTGTTTGCCCAGTCTGTTCTTCAAACAACTGCCGCCTAGCTGTGTGAGCTTTTTCACATTCTGTCTAAATATCAATAATAATACCGTCTCCAGAAACACCACCTGAGTGACGTTTTTCAAGCAGCAATAATATATTCCGTATCCACTGCTGTAGTGTATACGTTGACCTTGCAGGCATTGTTTGCCCAGTGTGTTCTTCAAACAACTGCCGCCTAGCTGTGTGAGCTTTTTCACATTCTGTCTAAATATCAATAATAATACCGTCTCCAGAAACACCACCTGAGTGGCGTTTTTCAAGCAGCAATAATATATTCCGTATCCACTGCTGTAGTGTATACGTTGACCTTGCAGGCATTGTTTGCCCAGTGTGTTCTTCAAACAACTGCCACCTAGCTGTGTGAGCTTGTTCACATTCTGTCTAAATATCAATAATAATACCGTCTCCAGAAACACCACCTGAGTGACGTTTTCCAAGCAGCAATAATATATTCCGTATCCACTGCTGTAGTGTATACGTTGACCTTGCAGGCATTGTTTGCCCAGTGTGTTCTTCAAACAACTGCCGCCTAGCTGTGTGAGCTTTTTCACATTCTGTCTAAATATCAATAATAATACCGTCTCCAGAAACACCACCTGAGTGACGTTTTTCAAGCAGCAATAATATATTCCGTATCCACTGCTGTAGTGTATACGTTGACCTTGCCCAGTCTGTTCTTCAAACAACTGCCGCCTAGCTGTGTGAGCTTTTTCACATTCTGTCTAAATATCAATAATAATACCGTCTCCAGAAACACCACCTGAGTGACGTTTTTCAAGCAGCAATAATATATTCCGTATCCACTGCTGTAGTGTATACGTTGACCTTGCAGGCATTGTTTGCCCAGTGTGTTCTTCAAACAACTGCCGCCTAGCTGTGTGAGCTTTTTCACATTCTGTCTAAATATCAATAATAATACCGTCTCCAGAAACACCACCTGAGTGACGTTTTTCAAGCAGCAATAATATATTCCGTATCCACTGCTGTAGTGTATACGTTGACCTTGCAGGCATTGTTTGCCCAGTCTGTTCTTCAAACAACTGCCGCCTAGCTGTGTGAGCTTTTTCACATTCTGTCTAAATATCAATAATAATACCGTCTCCAGAAACACCACCTGAGTGACGTTTTTCAAGCAGCAATAATATATTCCGTATCCACTGCTGTAGTGTATACGTTGACCTTGTAGGCATTGTTTGCCCAGTGTGTTCTTCAAACAACTGCCGCCTAGCTGTGTGAGCTTTTTCACATTCTGTCTAAATATCAATAATAATACCGTCTCCAGAAACACCACCTGAGTGACGTTTTTCAAGCAGCAATAATATATTCCGTATCCACTGCTGTAGTGTATACGTTGACCTTGCAGGCATTGTTTGCCCAGTGTGTTCTTCAAACAACTGCCGCCTAGCTGTGTGAGCTTGTTCACATTCTGTCTAAATATCAATAATAATACCGTCTCCAGAAACACCACCTGAGTGACGTTTTCCAAGCAGCAATAATATATTCCGTATCCACTGCTGTAGTGTATACGTTGACCTTGCAGGCATTGTTTGCCCAGTGTGTTCTTCAAACAAATGCCGCCTAGCTGTGTGAGCTTTTTCACATTCTGTCTAAATATCAATAATAATACCGTCTCCAGAAACACCACCTGAGTGACGTTTTTCAAGCAGCAATAATATATTCTGTATCCACTGCTGTAGTGTATACGTTGACCTTGCAGGCATTGTTTGCCCAGTGTGTTCTTCAAACAACTGCCACCTAGCTGTGTGAGCTTGTTCACATTCTGTCTAAATATCAATAATAATACCGTCTCCAGAAACACAACCTGAGTGACGTTTTCCAAGCAGCAATAATATATTCCGTATCCACTGCTGTAGTGTATACGTTGACCTTGCAGGCATTGTTTGCCCAGTGTGTTCTTCAAACAACTGTCACCTAGCTGTGTGAGCTTGTTCACATTCTGTCTAAATATCAATAATAATACCGTCTCCAGAAACACCACCTGAGTTGTTGTTTTAAAAAAAATGCCAGGCAAAGGCAGGCCGCCACGCAGAGGCACTAGGGGCCGTGCTGCTATGCTATCCTGTGGCCCTAGGAAATTGCCCAGTTTTACAAAGGCAATTACCCTGAACTCCCAAAATGCTGAAGAGGTAGTTGACTGGCTTACACAGCACACCCCATCCTCTACCGTTTCTAACTTTGCCACAACATCCTCATCCTCCTCTGCTATGGGCACCCCACGTAACACTTCCTCCACCACCGGCGCCCCTTCTTCACTGGAGTCAGAGGAGTTATTTACACATGAGTTTCTTGAACTGAGTGATGCGCAACCATTATTGGCAGAAGATGAAGGAGATGAGGACGTTACACCAGATATAATTCTGGCAGACAACACAACAGAGATGGACATAATGAGTGATGAGGAGGTCCCCGCTGCTGCTTCCTTCTGTGAGCTGTTAGAAGAAATTGATGCATCTGAGGAGAATGATGATGAGGAGATTGATGTTTTGTGGGTGCCCAGTAGAAGAGAGCAAGAGCAGGATAGTTCAGATGGAGAGACGGAGAGTCAGAGAGGCAGGAGGAGAATAAGACTTAGAAGAAGCAGTGAGGACAGCTCGCAGGGAACAGTAGGGCAACAACATGTATCGGCACCTGTGGTCAGCCGGCCAACGCACCCGCCATTGCCGCCAACTTCTACTGTTACCGCCAGATTGCCAGCTTCAAATAGGTCAGCAGTGTGGGATTTTTTTAATGTGTGTGCCTCTGACAAAAGCGTTGTAATTTGCAATGAGTGCAGTCAGAAACTGAGTCTTGGGAAGCCCAACACCCACATAGGTACAACTTCTATGCGAAGGCACATGAACGGCAAGCACAAAGCACTATGGGAGCAACACCTCAAAGGCAGCAGACAAACTAAAAGCCACCCTCCTTCTGGTCCAGCATCTTACTGCTCTACCTCTGCTGTCCTTGACCCGTCTGAACCACCCTCCACTCCGCCTTCCACCTTGACCACCAGTTCCCAGTCATCTGCCCCCAGCCAAGTTTCTGTGAGGGCCATGTTTGAGCATAAGAAGCTAATGTCTGCGAGTCACCCCCTTGCCCGGCGTCTGACAGCTGGCTTGTCTGCACTCTTAGCCCGCCAGCTTTTACCATACCAGCTGGTGGACTCTGAGGCCTTCCGCAAATTTGTAGCAATTGGGACACCGCAGTGGAAGGTACCCGGCCGCAATTTTTTTTCCAAGAAGGGAATACCACACCTGTACCACCATGTGCAGAGCCAAGTCACCGCATCTCTGTCACTTAGTGTTGGGGCAAAGGTCCATATGACTACTGACGCATGGTCCTCCAAGCATGGTCAGGGCAGGTATGTCACCTACACTGCCCACTGGGTGAACTTGCTTATGGCTGGGAAGCAGGGAATGCGTGGCTCAACAACAACAGTGGAGTTGGTGTCACCGCCACGGATTGCACGCGGTTCTGCCACCACCTCTACTCCTCCTTCGCTCTCTACCTCGTCTTCTTCCTCTGCTTCCTCCTCCTCTGCTGCTGGGTCCTCCTCCTCCACACCTGTGCACCCCCAGCTCCCCCTAGGCTATTCGACGTGCCAGGTACGCCGTTGTCATGCTGTCTTGGGGATGACGTGCCTGGAAAGCAGAAACCATACCGGATCTGTACTCCTGTCATCTCTGCAGTCACAGTCCGATCGGTGGCTGACCCCACACCAACTGAAGATCGGAAAAGTGGTGTGTGACAACGGAAGCAATCTGTTGGCAGCACTGAGACTGGGCAATTTAACACATGTGCCCTGCATGGCACATGTTCTGAATTTAATAGTCCAACGTTTTGTCTCGAAGTACCCAGGATTCCAGGACATTCTCAGGCAGTCCAGGAAGGTGTCGGCCCATTTCAGACGTTCCTACACAGCCATGGCACGCCTTGCTGACATTCAGCAGCGGTACAACATGCCAGTCAGGCGTTTAATTTGCGACAGCCAGACTCGCTGGAATTCAACGCTCCTCATGTTTGAACGTCTGCTGCAACAACAAAGAGCCGTCAATGAATACCTGTTTGAACTGGGTGGTAGGACTGGATCTGCAGAGCTGGGGATTTTTTTCCCCCGTTACTGGGTGCTTATGCGCGATGCCTGCAGGCTCATGCGCCCTTTTGAAGAGGTTACAAACATGGTCAGTCGCACCGAAGGCACCATCAGCGACCTAATACCCTTTGCTTTCTTCCTGGAGCGTGCCGTGCGACGAGTGACAGATGAGGCTGTAGACCAGCGTGACGAGGAGCAGGAAGCGCATGATTTCTGGTCGGAATCACCAGAACGAGCCCAGGCACCTGCTGCAACGCAGGGAGAGGTGTCAGAAGTGGAGTCAGAGGAGGAAGGTGGCTTTGTGGAGGAGGAGGACCAACAGGAGCAGGCTTCCCAGGGGGCTTGTGGTGACCTTTTGGGGACCCCTGGTCTTGTACGTGGCTGGGGGGAGGAGACCGTGGATGATATAGTCCTTGATAACGAGGAAGCGGAGATGGATACCTCTGCATCCAACCTTGTGAGAATGGGGTCTTTCATGCTGTCATGCCTGTTGAAGGACCCCCGTATCAAGAGGCTTAAGGAGAAGGACCTGTACTGGGTCGCAACGCTACTAGACCCTCGGTACAAGCATAAAGTGGCAGAAATGTTACCAACGTACCACAAGTCCGAAAGGATGCTGCATTTACAAACCAGCCTGCAAAACATGTTGTACAATGCTTTTAAAGGACCAGTAACATCAAAAAATATTTTTTAAAAATTCGTTAGAAAACAACGAAAAAAAACACCAAGACAAATTAAAATTTCAAAATTGCAAAGCCTTTATTAAGAAATAACTTACTGAAACTCCACTTCCTGTCCTCTTCTGAAACGGCGATATGGCGACCATCCATAGTGCGGTGCTGGATTTGTCCTCCCTGGCTAGCTCCCATAGGCTTCTGACAGCAGGAAGACGGTGCTGGAAAGCAGACGGCTGGATGAAGAGCTGAAGTGCCCGGTGTGCTCCCGGAACATCCTTGTGCAGAGCAGCGCGCCTCTGGGGAGATCTTGCACGGACTCAGCCTCCTACTAATCCAGCCCTGCAGCAGCAGGCGATTCTTAGCGAGTGCCCCAGGCGGGTGGCAGGGCACACAGACATCGCAGACATCCCCTCTGGGCGCATCTATCAGCACAGGAGCGTTACATCGCAGGAGCGTTACAAGCAGTGTGCGGCTGGTGCCGGCCGGTGTCTGTGTGAGGCGCAAGAGTAAGCGCACACTGACAGCCTCTATCGCTCCGACTTGGAACCGGTACAATCCCAGCAGCATCTCTCCAGAGCGGGACTAAGGAGGCTTCCGAGCAGCGGCACGATGCAATCCGTGCATGAGAATGGCCGAGTGCTGCTGCTGCCTGTGAAAAAAGTGTGCGGCTGTCAGTGTGCGCTCACTCTTGCGCCTCACACAGACACCGGCCGGCACCAGCCGCACACTGCTTGTAACGCTCCTGCGATGTAACGCTCCTGTGCTGATAGATGCGCCCAGAGGGGATGTCTGCTATGTCTGTGTGCCCTGCCACCCGCCTGGGGCACTCGCTAAGAATCGCCTGCTGCTGCAGGGCTGGATTAGTAGGAGTCCGTGCAAGATCTCCCCAGAGGCGCGCTGCTCTGCACAAGGATGTTCCGGGAGCACACCGGGCACTTCAGCTCTTCATCCAGCCGTCTGCTTTCCAGCACCGTCTTCCTGCTGTCAGAAGCCTATGGGAGCTAGCCAGGGAGGACAAATCCAGCACCGCACTATGGATGGTCGCCATATCGCCGTTTCAGAAGAGGACAGGAAGTGGAGTTTCAGTAAGTTATTTCTTAATAAAGGCTTTGCAATTTTGAAATTTTAATTTGTCTTGGTGTTTTTTTTCGTTGTTTTCTAACGAATTTTTAAAAAATATTTTTTGATGTTACTGGTCCTTTAAGGGTGATGTCACTTCAGGAACTCATCAACATTCCAGGGGCAGAGGTGCCAGTAATCCTGCCACAAGCGCACCTGCAAGGACAATGCACTTTGGCCACTCTGTAACGTCAGACATGCAAAGGTTTTTCAGTCCAAGGCAGCGCCAGAACCCTTCTGGATCCACCCTCAAAGAACGCCTCGACCGGCAGGTAGCGGACTACCTGGCATTAACTGCAGATATCGACACTCTGAGGAGCGATGAACCCCTGGACTACTGGGTGCGCAGGCTTGATCTGTGGCCAGAGCTGTCACAATTTGCCATGAACCTCTTGTCTTGCCCCGCCTCAAGTGTCCTCTCAGAAAGGACCTTCAGTGCAGCAGGAGGGATTGTAACTGAGAAGAGAACTTGCCTAGGTCACAAAAGTGTGGATTACCTGACCTTTATTAAAATGAACGAGGCATGGATCTCGGAGGGTTACTGCACGGAAGACTTGTTCTGACTCCCCATGCAGCTGTCTTTCTCTGCACGCCGCATGACTCCACACACAGCTGTCCTTTAGCGTCCTCCTCCCTCCGCCACTGTTACAAACTAGGGTGCAAACCCTACTGGTTTCATTTTAATCAAAACTTTTTGGACAGGTAAATCCTGAGTTTTTCTGGCCTCTGTGCTTCAGTGGCTGCAACCAAAAAAATTCATATTTTCAGCATTTATATGGCATATTTTTTCTGGCCTCTGTGCTTCAGTGGCTGCGACAAAAAAAATCATATTTTCAGCATTTATATGGCATATTTTTTCTGGCCTCTGTGCTTCAGTGGCTGCGACAAAAAAAATTTCATATTTTCAGCATTTATATGGCATATTTTTTCTGGCCTCTGTGCTTCAGTGGCTGCGACAAAAAAAATTCATATTTTCAGCATTTATATGGCATATTTTTTCTGGCCTCTGTGCTTCAGTGGCTGCGACAAATTTTTTTTTATATTTTTAGCATTCATATGGCATATTTTTTCTGGCCTCTGTGCTTCAGTGGCTGCGACAAAAAAAAAATCATATTTTCAGCATTTATAGGGCATATTTTTTCTGGCCTCTGTGCTTCAGTGGCTGTGACAAATTTTTTTTTATATTTTTAGCATTTATATGGCATATTTTTTCTGGCCTCTGTGCTTCAGTGGCTGCGACAAAAAAAAATTATATTTTTAGCATTCATATGGCATATTTTTTCTGGCCTCTGTGCTTCAGTGGCTGCGACAATTTTTTTTTATATTTTTAGCATTCATATGGCATATTTTTTCTGGCCTCTGTGCTTCAGTGGCTGCGACAAAAAAAAAATCATATTTTCAGCATTTATATGGCATATTTTTTCTGGCCTCTGTGCTTCAGTGGCTGCGACAAAATTTTTTTATATTTTTAGCATTCATATGGCATATTTTTTCTGGCCTCTGTGCTTCAGTGGCTGCGACAAATTTTTTTTATATTTTTAGCATTCATATTGCATATTTTTTCTGGCCTCTGTGCTTCAGTGGCTGCGACAAAAAAAACATAATTTTTCAGGAAAGTACACATGTCTAATTTTTCAGGGTTCTGCAACAGTGGCAAAATCGCATCTTTTATGGTCACCGCAGGTGATCAATAAAGTAGACCAAAACTGGGCCCACACTGCAGAATCAGTGTTTTTTGGTTCACTTCACTGTACAATGAATTACCTCTGCCTGACCGTGCACGTGCGAACAAGCATGGTGACTGCTAAACACACCACTACAGAAATATTGCCACCAACAGGACGAACATCCTGGAGGTGACAAGCAACTAGTAATTAAAAACTATTATTTGCTCACTTGACGGTATCATTCATGAAAGCTCTTTGCGTTTTTTTGCGTTGCAGTAAGCGCCGCGTTTTGTCTTTGCGTGTGAACAGGCTGTAACCTTTACACGACTTGATTGGCATGTAGACGCCGGACGTTTTAAAGCAGTTTATTACACAAGTTTAGAAATGTAGTGTGATTTCTGCCCTTTACAGCACAAAACGCAGCGCTGTGTCAACAATGTATTTTTCAGATACATTTTTGCCCTTGATCCCCCTCTGGCATGCCACTGTCCAGGTCGTTGCACCCTTTAAACAACTTTAAAATCATTTTTCTGGCCAGAAATGTCTTTTCTAGCTTTTAAAATTCGCCTTCCCATTGAAGTCTATGGGGTTCGCGACGTTCGCAAACCGTTCGCATTTTTGACGCAAGTTCGCGAATATGTTCGCAACATTTTTCCGCCGTTCGCTACATCCCTAGACACCAGTGGGAGAAGGATATGGTTATGTATATTACAAGCAGCAGTCATTTCCAAAAACTTCTGGTGGCTTAGCAGGGAAATGTCCATAACACAAAGACAAGGGCTCAAGCCTTGACATACAGCTAGTCAGATATTGGTACATACAGCATATTTACTATATATATATATATATATATATATATATATATATATATATATATATATATTATATATATATATATATATATATATATATATATATATATATATATATATATAAATATATGCATGCTTTCTGAATCAAAGATGATTATATATGATTACCAATTTAAGTTGTTACTTTTGTATCACTTTATGTAGTATGGCCATATGTTTTGCTACATTGTTTCAGTAAGTCATTGTAACTTGCTTTTATCAATGTGTTCCTTCTTAATATGTATACTCTATAGCCCAGGTGATTCCGTTTCCTTGGTGCAGGGTTCCCCTAAGGGTCATATGTTCGGTGTGAATACACGTAATTGGGTGAGTGCTTTGTCTTTTACATATTTAAATGTGTGATTTTAACAGCATTATGGTCTTGATAAAGGTCTTAGATGGAGACTGAAATGTTGGCTGTTTTTTAATGTACCCTAACTATTAGAGTAACAGAAAAGTAATACAAAGTAACAGTGCACAGTTAAACATTCATTTTTTTTATGTGTGATCAATAAAAGTTATGTTTTATGCTGCTAAACTACCACAGCACCTGAACTAGTTAACTGGAGCACTGCACAGTGGATACAAATGTCATGATGTATTCCACTTTGTAACTCCTCAATAGGTACACATGTCTGTTTTTTAATGTATTAAATAAAATTATGATAATTTTTCTATAACAAATCCAGGTGTGCACCATTTCTTTGAGGAGTGTATATATATATATATATATATATATATATATATATATATATATATATATATATATATATATATATATATATACAATATCAAACAGGGGGGTTGTGGGAGCACTCTAAAGGCTTTAAAAGTATATATATATATAAGTATAATAAATGCTATTGCATATGTACCCAAATAGGGGTTATTTTGTTACAAAGTTATGATCATAAAATTGATAAGCCACCATACCACATCAAGGTAAACCCCGAATGGCGGTCCCTAACTTGTTTTATTTTTTATGTGCATTCTAGCATTACCTGTAATCAATGTCCATTGAACGCTGTTTTTTCACTGAGGGCTAAATCCTCCCCAGCCAGCAATCAGGCTTTTAAAGGAGAGATATTCCCAAAACAAACGCCCAATTTTAAAAGCATAGGATCACCACTAGTTTAAAGGGGGGGTATGGGGTGCTACAACCACTGAAGCTATGCCACAGCTTCCGGCTAAATATACAATATCAAACAGGGGGGATGTGGGAGCACTCTAAAGGCTTTAAAAGTATATATATATAAGTATAATAAATGCTATTGCATATGTACCCAAATAGGGGTTATTTTGTTACAAAGTTATGATCATAAAATTGATAAGCCACCATACCATGTCAAGGTAAACCCCGAATGGCGGTCCCTAACTTGTTTTATTTTTTATGTGCATTCTAGCATTACCTGAAATCAATGTCCATTGAACGCTGTTTTTTCACTGAGGGCTAAATCCTCCCCAGCCAGCAATCAGGCTTTTAAAGGAGAGATATTCCCAAACAAACGCCCAATTTTAAAAGCATAGGATCACCACTAGTTTAAAGGGGGGGTATGGGGTGCTACAACCACTGAAGCTATGCCACAGCTTCCGGCTAAATATACAATATCAAACAGGGGGGATGTGGGAGCACTCTAAAGGCTTTAAAAGTATATATATATAAGTATAATAAATGCTATTGCATATGTACCCAAATAGGGGTTATTTTGTTACAAAGTTATGATCATAAAATTGATAAGCCACCATACCACGTCAAGGTAAACCCCGAATGGCGGTCCCTAACTTGTTTTATTTTTTATGTGCATTCTAGCATTACCTGAAATCAATGTCCATTGAACGCTGTTTTTTCACTGAGGGCTAAATCCTCCCCAGCCAGCAATCAGGCTTTTAAAGGAGAGATATTCCCAAAACAAACGCCCAATTTTAAAAGCATAGGATCACCACTAGTTTAAAGGGGGGGTATGGGGTGCAAAAAACAGCGTTCAATGGACAATTGATTACAGGTAATGCTAGAATGCACATAAAAAATAAAACAAGTTAGGGACCGCCATTCGGGGTTTACCTTGACGTGGTATGGTGGCTTATCAATTTTATGATCATAACTTTGTAACAAAATAACCCCTATTTGGGTACATATGCAATAGCATTTATTATACTTATATATATATACTTTTAAAGCCTTTAGAGTGCTCCCACAACCCCTCTGTTTGATATTGTATATATATATATATATATAGAATTTTATTTAAGGCTTATTTGATGTTATCCTTGATAAAGGTCCTAACAAGGACCGAAACGTTGGACACGAATATTTGTATTTAAATAAAAGTTGAAGAATTTCACAAAGGGAAGTGCTGGTCCTGGGATGTTTCATTCCTAAATTGAATTATATATATATATATATATATATATATATATATATATATATATATATAAAATACAGTGACAGTTAGTGGGAATTTTAGCTCCAACTACATTAAATACAGTTATTCACAAGTAACATTTTGAATGGTTGAATGAATTATTTGCAATGCGCACAGTGTAATTTAGTAATAAAAATACACCATAAAAAGCATAACAGACTCCCTCCAAAACAAACTAATGTTAACAAAAAAAGAGCTGGTTGGTATTGATATCAAATGTGTAGCTCTTATTCATTTACATAGTTAAAGTTGTCCCAAATGACTCTCATACACTATTGCTAAAGAGTTTTTTTATGGAAAGACAGAAGACTTTTTCTAATGTTATTGAATTCAATGTTATCAGGGTCAGAACTACAAGACTAACATAAAGCAGAAATGAATCTTCTCAAGGTATATTAAGTGATGCTACTCAGGCATTCATTATACAAAATAAATTCATTATAGGGAGTGGGAGGATTTTTATGGAGGACCAATGAGGCAAAACTTATTTGATTAACTTCTATAAAAAGACATGTAATAAATTTTGCCATGGAAGACAATTGAAAGATAGCAGAATGTTGTTAAAAGTTGTCCTAAAATTTTAATGGAAAAGGTTGTTTTTAGAAATAACAAATACTGTAAGCTTTACCTTCAGTAGGAGCAGATATATGCCAGTTGCTCAAAGTAATGAGTTTACAGGTTATAGGATATATTTGCAATATATATATTAGCTTTTTTGTTCGGCTTCACCCTATCTCTAAATTTAAAATGTTGTCTGTTTGAAAATTGGCACTAAGTCACCAATGCAAACTATGCCTAGTGATGGGCAAATCTGACCAGTTGCATTGAAGTCTATGGGCGACATTTGCAACATTGCAACCAATCAGATTTTTACTTTTGACTTTTTTTCAACTTTTAAGTGACTGTGCAAATCTAATTGGTGATGGTTTTTTGAGCCATAGATCTGTAGCAAACATTACATAAACCCACAAGGCAGCAACTTTTATGATGATGATGTATAAATATGTTTAACTGAAGGTTAAATCATCTATTTTTTTAGTTTATTTGTTTGTCCTGTTCTAGACATAAATTACTTTCTCTGTGACATTTATTTTTATAATATATATAAATATATATATATATATATATATATATATATATATATATATATATATATATACACAAACACATTCGATCTGGAGCATCCACTGAGCCTTCTTCAGGAATTTCCTGAAAAAGGTTCGAGTGTAGGAGCTGAAACGTCGGAATAAAACCACTATTTTGCATTAATACAATTCCTGTGAGTGTGGTTTATTTGCTTTTGGTTTATATCATTATATAACCAGCACCCAGGCAGCTGACAACTTTATATGTGGGTGAACTTCCTGAAGAAGGCTCAAGTGTAGGAGCCAAAATGTCGGAATAAAACCACTATTTTGCACTGATACAAGTCCTGTGAGTGCGGTTTATTTACTTTTGGTTTATATATATATATATATAGATATATATAATTTTTTAGTTACACAGGACTGATGTTTTGGCCTACCCAAGGCCTTTCTCAAAGTGCCAAATGATTCACAGTCATGCCTTATATTCACTCTCATCAGCACATACGCCGACAGAGCAGTATAAGATATGAAATGGTTAATCCAGTGGAAAAATGGGGGATTGATATTTATTGTGTTTGATACCGAATTGTTTCTCAATAAGCGACACATTTGTAATATTAATAACAATATGTAGCATGCCTAGATGGATTGAGTAATATAATGCTACATTGTGTCTTGTTTTTAACTAGGGGTTTGGTAACTTGTTTTTAACTTGCTGTGTATTTTTGAACATATGTTATACCTTGCTGATATATGGTGAATGAATTTAATTATTTAATTGATTTTGTCTGCGACCATGATTATATGAGTTTTGTTATAGCTGATGTTTCCCGCCAGTGAGTGAATATAAGGCATGACTGTGAATCATTTGGCACTTTGAGAAAGGCCTTGGGTAGGCCGAAACGTCAGTCCTGTGTAACTAATAAAATTATTTATTTTTCTCTATAAGACCTGTGAATACGGATCTTTCTACAGTTGTTGGAGATATTTTTTATTTGTTGTTCTGCACCCAGGCAATTTAATTCCTTTTTTCGAGAGTGCTGGCAACCTTTGGAGCTATATATATATATATATATATATATATATATATATATATATATATATATATATATATATATATATATATATATATATATATATATATATATATATATATATATATATATATATATATATTTATATATATATATATTTACATAAGTCACAGGTCACAGTCCATTGGGTTCATTGGAAACTTTAGTATTTTAGGTGCAGTACACAGGTTTTTTTACAGATGCCCTGGTTTAGCTTTAAGTTGGTAGCTACAGAAACTGACAGCACAAAACCCTCAAAAAAATGTACATGCATATGCTGAAAAGTATAGTATTTTAAGCAACATCCTTATATATTATATTATATATCAGTATGAAGGTGGTATGCTGGTGGTACTTTACTTACTATAACCTTATTACAAAACAAAACTCCAAAAGATGGTAGTTTATTAGACAAGAATAAGCCAAGAGTTTTCCTTGGAAGCTGCCGCAGAAACACAAAAAGCAGTGTGGAACTGTGGTATGACACAAGGGCTTCCAAAGCCGCACATATTGGTACAAACTTTTATACCTTTGACAGGGCATTTACCATAAGAAAAAGGGTACAATGATTTCCATAAATGGTAAAATACACTTCTGGTAACAGGGCAAGTGCACAGTTTCTGGAATATATGTTTCCCAATCTTATCGGTTTACGAATGGTGCATGCCTTGTGGTCTATCTCTACCAACTGTAGACAAATAGTATGTGCAGTTTGTAGCTACAATAGTCCTAGCGCAGGCTCCTAAAGATGAGAAACCCCTGTGCGCACGCGAGTGGGATCTTCAGTAGGCCCAGGCCTGCTATTCTCTTTCCCCACTCTTGTTCGATCTGGCAATAGAACCACTTGCCATAACCATAAGGGCCCACCTAGACATCTCTTGCATCTAGTTTCAGTAGTACCCCTATGTTATTTTCTAAAAACTAAGAAGAATCGTGTTAGTTTGACAAGTTTAGAATCATCTGATGACAATTATGATGTGGATATGGTAGCTGGCTCTTTTCCTTCTGTTTCGCGACAGCAATCGAGAGAATTACTAGCCCTTGATGTCTTCACTCGAGATGAACCAAAAAGAAAGATCCAAAAAACAACAAAGACTAACCATACACTGCAGAACAAGGAAATTTCACCAAAGGAGATTGCAGAGTGACGGTTAAGTGGACAACAATACAAGACCCATACAGAAATATACTCTTAGAGATTGGCACAGGAGCAGACTTTATTGAATTTATCTTCACGGACACTAACTGACACTGAAATTAAGTTATTACAGCTAGGTTTATCACTTTGCCACACACAAACGTTTGAGTTATTTCACACACTGATGTAAACAGCTTTGTAAGAAAATTATTATTATAGAAATTATTATTTCTCTTTCACCGTCTTCTTCTTCACTTGATGTCACTCCAAATATGGAGAATGAGTAGACAAATAAATGTATTACCAACAATCGAAATAGCTTTCAAGAAATGTGTAGCATTTTAAATCTTATAGAACTTCAAAGAGAGAATGATCCCAGTGTAGGCAAAGCAGAGGACAACCCTCTTCTAGATAAGAAAAAAATTGAGCAAAAGTCTATGCTGTTTCTGTTTGCAATATGTAAGATTTAAAAGGTATCACTACAGAGATTAACTGGCCCCTGCATTGTTTAAACCTCAAACTATAAAATCCTGCATTGTTCACACATTTAATCCCCCCTGCATTGTTCATGTTTGTATCACCTCTATTGTTCACACCCCACTGTTCACACCTAAATCCTAGACTGAAACTGCCCACATTTTCACCTGTTCACACCCATACAAACTGCTGAAGGGCCACCAGCATTGTGTCACTGTATGTGCGGGATGGAACTTGGATTGCTTCATTTTCCAAAGTCGCCCCAAGTTTCTTCGTGAGGCAACATTCAGCCATGACGATTTACATTCTAGCTGATGGGAAGGCAGTTTAGGGGGATTAGTCACCTGAAGAAGAAGCAATTTGTCGCTGGATGACAAATCTCCCGGAATAGCAACGTGTGTCTCTGCCCTTAGAGTGGTCCTGCTAGATTTCCCTGTGTCCTTCTCTGTTCTGCCTTACTTATTCTCCCTGTGTGTGCCATAATCTGCCCGCCCTATGCTCCCTGTGAGCCATATTCTGCCTGCCCTTTGCTCCCTGTGTGTGCCATATTCTGCCTGCCCTTTGCTCCTTGGGTGTGCCATACTCTGCCTGCCCTATGCTTCCTGTGTGTGCCATACTTTGCCTGTTCTATGCTCCCTGTATATGCCATACTCTACCTACCCTATGTTCCCTGTGTGTGCCATACTTTGCCTGCTCTAAGCTCCTTGTGTGTGCCATATGCTGCCTTTCCTATGCACCTTGTGTGTGCCATACTCTACCTGCCCTATGCTCCCTGTGTGTTCCATACTCTGCCTGCACCATGCTCCCTGATTATTTGGTTTTAACATGAGGAACCGAAATGAAGCTCTATTGGAGCAGTCCCGGAAACCCTCACTAAAACCCAGTTATAACTTGTCAAATTAATATTGTTGGCTGCCCGTCAGATATTGACGAAATCCTGGAAACAAAGGATTATTAGTTTTTCAAACTTTAAACAAAAGTCAACTGTATAATGGTAAATGAGAAACCAAGAGATAAACACGCCAAGTTCAAGAAAACTTGGCAACCCTGGATCACCTATAGATGGCAATATATTTCCTTCCACCCTACTATCATTGAAGGATTTTTGTTAGAGACAATTTGTTTACTATTACATATTGTTATGCAAATTAGTATTTCAGTACACACAACAGTATACCCAAAATGCAGATGTATATGCCAGCCACAAGGTTGAAATATGTTACAGTTCGATACTGATATTTGTAAGAGGCTTTGAAAAAAAGAAATTGAAACACAATAAACATTTATTGAAAAAAAATGCAAACCATTTATACAAAATATACACCAAAATTAGAGACTTATGAAACAATTATGAGAGCATGGATTAAAGCAGAATGAATCACCCAAGAACTGGCAAGAAATAAATGACATGGCTAAAGGCTAAATGGTATGTAGTATGAATCAGACTAAAACAATTTTGAGGAGGATGACAGATGAATGCAATATATTTCAATGTAGTAAATAAACATTTTCAGCTAATTATATGCAATACATTTTGGCACATTCCTAACAGTCAGCACTGTACATTCATTTTACCATGTAGCATGAGATGATCACAATTTCTCTCAAGCAAATAAGAACTGTGCATTAAATAGTCAGTCCACGTTAAACATTTTTCAGTCTTCAGATATCGCCAATCCAGCTGAGGTATATATAGTGATTTATTATTCCCCAAGCCGCATTATAGATAAAACATATTTTTATGTTTTAAACTTTTGGAACACACTTCCAAATGCAAATCTGGTAGTTGTTTTTTCTCTTTTAACAAAGATAACTAATACATCTGTATTGTACTTATCAGAATAAAAACAGGACTGCCTGACTTCCAATTTCCTCCACAATAATGAATGGTTCATCCTAGCATATTACTTGCCTTTTAGAGAATATACTCAAATATACAGAAATTGGATCAAATTACCCATTCACCCCACAGTGGCTCCTTTCATACACTTTCCTATTTCTTATTTTGACATGTAAAATAATTTTCTGGATTAAATGAATCATCACATTAAAAAAATTTCACCCAAAATGTCAGTGAGTAGCTGACAAAGAACCATCAATCTTAAGCAGTGTAAGAAGCCTGGGTGTGTTTAACAATTACAAGAAAAGAGAATTTATAAAATCTCCCGAATTTACTGCAGCCAGTTTGTAAGGGTGCAAAATGAGAATTGTTAAATGTATGATTAGTTTGGCCACTAGGTGGCAGTGAATTCTAATTTAAACTGTAAAGTATAAAGTTGTTGGTAGTGAAAGGCGAATAAACAAACAGGAACAGGAAATACAGTGGCCATTTTTGCAGTGATAGAGCATGGGCCAGAAGTCTATGTCAAGGAAATGTGAGGAGAAAGGATTGTGCTGCAATTTATCTGTTTTTAAAAAGTCACCACAATAAATTTGAACTGTTTATAAGAAAGTCTTCAATACCTAGTGTTGCAAGGTTACAAATTTAGTGGCATTTTATTTAGATTGCTGTAAATCTTTTCTCCTTCACCTCTGACACTAAACTCAATAAAACCTAGCCAGTGTGCTACTTCTATTTCTATTTGCCATTTGTGTCAAAATGCTGTAATAGTAAGTCTAGCTTGATCTTAATAGTAGTCTTAATACAGTATTTGATACAGTTATCACTCTACAAGTATTGCTGTCTTAACTGCTAGATAAAACCATATAAAATACAATTATAATCTTAATTAACAAAAACATGTAATAATGCATCCAATTAGCGACCAAATTGAATATAATAAAAAATATTTTATCATTGTTGTAGGAATATATTGAACATTGTAATTCAACTATTGGTTTCCACTGATGTTGCAATATCAATATGCAATAGTTTATTTTTAAAAAAAAATGCCCCTGACAAAATGAGAGCTATGGCCCAGAAAAGCAATATTATATAGATATAATATATATATATATATATATATATATATATATATATATATATATATATATATATATATATATATATATATATATATATATATATATATATATATATTGTGGGAAGTGTTTTGTTCTATATCTATGGGACCCAGAATGGTACTTCTAAATTCTAAACCGAACATGATTCTAGTGACTTTAGACGTGAAGTTGCTTTATACTTCCATTAGACATAACCAAGGATTAAAGGCTATATAATGATGGGAATATACCTAATGAACAAAAAGAGTTCATCTTAAAAGGGATAGAATTTATCCCAGAACATAACTTCTTCTGGTATGAGGATAGGTTCTAACTTCAGACATCTGGCTCCACCATGGGGACTCAGTTCGCACCCAGCTATGCCAACCTACATATGGGCTATTGGGAAAAACACCATGTACTCCCCCATACAGAACTGGGTGGTGACCTATCCCTGTGGCGGCGCTTCATAGACAATATTATAATTATATTGAAGGGACCAGTACAAAAACTCTTGCAGTTTATAGAAAATCAAAATGGCTTAAATTTGGAATTTTCTCTCATCTATAGCAACAAATCCATTGAATTCCTGGATCTAGAAATATATATAAAAGATATGGAAATTAATGTAAAGACTTTTTTTAAGAAAGTGGATTCAAATAAATGTGTAGGATAAAAAAGAACTGCACAGAAGAAGCCGACTTTTCAAAACAAATAGATTTTATTAGTAACCATTTTAAAACTAGAGGCTATAGGGAAGAGTTAATAAAAAAGTCACAAAAAAAGGTCCAAAAAATAGAAAGACGAAAACTGTTAGAACTGAAAAAAAGGAACCCAGAGACAAATGACACAATAGTGTTCTCTACAACATACAACCCCTTAGCAAATGAGGTGTAGAAAATAATAAACAAACATTGGGACGTTCTATGCTATGATGATGATTTAAAGCAAACAATACCCCAACACCGAACAATAGTGTTAAAACGAGCTAACAATCTTATGCAAATATTAACTCATAGCTATATTGAAACAGAGAGAATAAAAAAGAAGCATCCAGTGAAAGAGTGGGCAGGTTTTCATCCTTGTGCCTGCTGTAAGGCATGTAGATACGGACTAAAAAAGAAATCATTTTTCTCAACAGTGACAAAGGAAAAACACAAGATAAAGGAAAGTATTAAATGCACAATTGAAAATGTAATTAATTGCATACAATGTCCTTGTAACCTACAGTACATAGAAAAAACAAACAGGAAACTGCGGGACAAGATTAGAGAACACCTGTTAAATATAGAAAAAGGTGTAGAATCCCATAGTGTCTCTAAACATTTCAAGGCAATACATGGTAGTAACTCTAAGGGCTTGTTGTTTTGGGGGATAGAAACCCTAAGTAAGAAATGCAGAGAGGGAAACATTATACAGGACACCCTAAGATGTGAGAGTAGATGGATCTATAAGATGGGAAAATTACACACCAATGGGTTGAATATAGATTTTAACTTGAGGTCTTTTCTATAAGAAACATTTACTGGCAGTATCCGACCAATTAATATGTGTTTTAGGATGAGATATTTGAATTCATGTTGTGGGGAGTAAATCGTTTAAAAATTGTGAATATTCTCATAGGAAAAATCTGATGGACATATATACGTAATAAAATGGATACATATACTGTATGTTGAAAAACATAAAAATATTAATGGAAGAATATTAATGAAAAATATTTGAAGTTGATTCTAGTATAGCCCCCAAAAAATGTTTCCAAAAAAAAATAATTTCCAAATAAGATAAAAAAATCCATAATGCTGTACATACTGTATTCCTCTCAGATTTTTCCAATATATGTATATGTGTGTGAAATGACAGAAGATCTTAAATATGGAGACGTGGAACACTTTTAGCGAAGCGCATAGTTATGGGACGCATGAAAGAAAGAATGAATGCAAATGAGATAGGAGATGCGTCACCAATACACAAGTGGGTGAAGGTGTTGAACTACAACTCTCAAAAAACATACTACACTATATATTCCCTATTTGCTATATATATTTTTTTCCCCTAGCTTTTCAGCGCTGACCACTACAGTCTGTTGTGCTTTTTCTGGTTGAATATTATACTCAAGGAGAATGAGTCTTTGGGTCGGATTAAAGGGGAAGTTCCAGAAACTTTGGACACATTCTTTGGTTTTTACAAAAAAATGTTTTTCTTTTGGTTTATAATTGTTTCACCTACATATATATACTTTGTCCATAATCAGTTAAATGATCAGTTTAATGATAATCTTACTGTAATATTTACTGGCACACATAAACACAGTAATTTACCCTGTTATTGGGGCTCAACGATATAATTATTTTAACACTGTCAGGTGTATTACTCTTATTATGTGTTTTAACATTTAAAAAGAAACATCCACACAATTATGCATACTTAAACACTGACCCCCACTCAAACATACATGTGCATAAAAAGTGGACAACTGTGATCATTTCATGCATCTTCTTTAAACTCTTTCTCAGACACGAAACAGCTTTGCTTGCTCACACTAGTTCATACACTCACCTTTCTCCTTGCTAAAACAAAAAAACATCTCATTTAGCTCATATATTTTAAGTTGTATTATTAGGCACTCTAAGAAAATATATTGTTTCTCTCTCATGTATTTCCAGATTTAGGCAAACATACTCCTCTAAACACATTTCTATCCAATGAACATGCATGCGCTTCTGTTCTTATCACCACACAGAAATATATTTATCATATACTGCACACTCCTATATTTAAGCATACAATACTTTGAGACCCTATCTGAACAATTATAGGATATCAAATAATTTTCCCAATTACTCATTACTTTATATAAATTACTATTTACCATTGGCTTAAATAACAATGAAACTAGACTTTTAGGGAGACTATCTGTATAGGGACATATAAACCTCAGTTTTCCACTGCATATTGTTCTGGGTCCAGGTAGTGTTCCCTCCTACCCTAATTTGGAGATAATATGCCCGAATAGTTCACTTACAAACAAGGTGACATGCTTATACTGATAATGAGCAAGAAGAATCTATACTGAGTTAGCCTTAGGTTTACACTTCAAATTCAACCTGATAAAAGAGAGGTATACCTTCAAGAATTCTTTTTTTGATGATTAAAGGCTATGGTGTTAAAAACACCAGTTGGAGAGATTAACAGGGTATTTTTTGTTTACCACTCTTGTATGTACATTATGCATGAATATGGGCACAAATATAAACTGCAGAAAGTTGGAGGGAGAAATACATCATGTTTTGACTTACTTGCATGTACCTCTTTTGTTGACTTTCTACTAGCAGAATACCACTTACATGCCCATAATTTTCTCATACACCAAACATTTATTTAAGCTACAGAGAATCTTGGGCTTATGCAGGAAAAATAGCACCAGGTAAGGTAACCTATAGAAACTATATTTTCTTTCAGACAGGTGACCTTCAGACTGATCACCCCTCTGAAACATATCTTGCATAGAGTTGTGTGCAATAAAAAGTACCACAGCAATGTCTAGCTAAAATGACTCGAATGTATTAATATATAAAAATATGAGAAAAAAAAGGTACTTCTGTACCCATCTGTCAAGTTAATGTTCTGCACAAAAATGCTACTTTATGTCCCACAATTTTATGAGTAGATGAAAAAAATTAAAGCTTTATATGTGTACAATTTGTATTTATTAGGGGAAAAGCAAGATCTAAAAATATATCAATGACCAGGTGATAACAGTGAAGAAATGATCTGTCATTGGTATGGATGCAAATGGCTCTAATAGCCTTCTTACAAGCATGCAATTTAATGGCATGTATTTGTTTTCTGTCTGTCGAATAACTTTTTACAATATACAGTATTGCTCCTGAAATATCCATTTTAATGAAATTCAAAAAACAGAGACCATGATGTCTTTTGAAATAAGTAATAATGCAAAAGACAACTGCAAATGTGTATTTTGGAACACGTCGATAGACTCTAGTTGACAGGCTTACAAAAGCAACTTTTTTCTACAGATACTGTATTTGATTTGAATTAGATCTGATGCTAGTGGTTTGTGCCATTCAAATGGTATATAGAACAACAGAGGGATACTTAACAGTGTACTAGTATAGGATCCAGTATTCGTAAACCCAGAATTACAGAAAGGCCATCTCCCATAGACTCCATAAGAGCAGTGTACCTTATACTTGATCCCAAATAAGACATAATCATTCTTGGAGGCCAAACAATCCTATTGGGTTTAATTTATGTTTAAATTATTTTCTAATAGATTTCAAGTATGGAGATCCAAAGTACTCTAATATCTCTTCCAAAAACCTCTGGTCCCAAGCATTCTGGATAATAGGTTCCATACCTGTACAGCTGAAGGCAGGGCTGGAACTAGGGTATAGGAAAATGAGGCAGCTGCCTAGGGCGCAACAATTGGGGGGTGCTGGGCAGGTACGTCTTCTGCCTGCCCCTAGACCTGACCTGACAAGGCTTATGCATAAACACCTCTACCGGCTGGGATGCCTAGGGCATCTGGCTGCTCTGGCCTGCCTCTGAGTGAAGGACACATTCATTAATACATTATCTAAGAAGATTCAGGTAGTCTATTATGTATAAGATGGAAAAAAGTTTGGGCATCTCAGAACTCATGGATTCACATATTAACTCACACTGTACTTCAATAGAAGACTGGGCTGAAGAGAGAAGATCAGTAGTGTCATTCCTGCCTTCATTTCATTGGATTGTCTGCCAATTGCATCTCTAGAATGTCTTGACTTGTATCTATACTGCCCAAATTTTGTTCATCTGAATGTTTTTGGACCTGGACCCTTGCTTAGATTTACTCCACAGCCATTACCTGCATTCTCTGCATTTCCAGAGATCAGGTTTCTCCTTCTAATTCACAGGACTCTGCAACTGCCAAGATTCTATTTGCAACAGTTTTCTCATAACTGATAGATAACTCACTCCTCATTAAAGTTCTCTACAATACTAACTGATCCAGTAGTATTTCCAAAGTATTTTGGAACACCACACAGCACTAATTACTCTTTCAAGTGCCATCCTTCAACTTAAGGGAATAGTATACACCTACAGTAATACATCTAAAACACCTTTGCTAAGAAAGATCATAATAAATAGAACTTATGTTACATAGTAACAGTAAGTTAGGTTCAAAAAAGTTCAACCTTTTAACTCAATTTTAACCTGCCTTACTGCTACTTGATCCAGAGGAAGCCTCTCCAATTTGCCTCATAATGGGAAAAATTCCATCCTGAATCCAAAATGACTAGTCCCTGGATCAACTTTAACTATGAGCTACTGTATCTTCCATAACCCTGTATTTCTGCATTTGCTAAAAAGCCATCCAACCCCTTCTTAAAGTTATCCAATGTATTAGACTGTACAACTGATTCAGGGAGAGAATTCCACATCTCCACAGATCTCACTGTAAAAAACTTCTTCAGAATATTTAGGACGAACCTCTTTTCTTCTAATCGGAATGGGTGACCTCACGTCAGCTTGAAAGAGCTACTGGTAAAGCATTATTATTTACCTACTGGTAAAGCATTATATAGATTATTATATGATCCCCTTATATATGTATACATACAGATGCAGCCACTTTGGTTTCTCTGTTTGACACAGAATAACTAAACACAGATATCCCATTTATCTCATTTAACACAGAAAACTGCGTCACAACATCCCATCTAATTAAAGCATTCACCATTGTGAACAATGGTGCTTTGGTATGCTAATGAAAAGGTTAAATGCATTAAATGGGTTAAGATGACTTTAGATAACACAGTTTATTCAATTAACTCTGAGTCATGACGCATTTAACTCACAAATACAAGTGGCTTCATCTGTAGTTATCATACCACTCCTTAAGCACCTCTTCTCCAGTGTGAACAACCCCAATTTGGCCAGTCTTTAGATTTTCCATACATTTTACCAGCTTAGTTGCCCTTCTCTGTACCCTCTCTAATTCAATAATGTCCCATTTGAGCACTGGAGACCAAAACTGTATGACATACTGTATTCTAAATGGGGCCTTACTAGTGCTCTATACAGTGAAAGAATGACCCCCTCCTCCCATGAATTAATATAATACAGCTTTTAATACAGCTCAATACCTTATTTGCCCTTGATGCTGCTGACTGGCATTGCGTGCTACAACCACGTTTATTATCTACAAGTACTCCAAGGTCCTTTTCCATTATGGATTTGCCTAGTGAAGTCCCATTAAGGGTACAAGTGGCTTGGATATTTTTACATTCCAGGTGCATTACTTTACATTTTTCAACATTGAATCTAATTTGCCACTTAGCTGCCCAGATTGCCAGTTTGTCAAAAACCTGTTGCAAGAATGCTGCATCCTAGATATAATTAATTGGGCTGAATAGTTTTGTGTCAACTGCAAACACTGATACATTACTTATAATATCCTGCCCTAAGACATTAATGAACAAGATAAATAAAAGTGGATACAATACCAAGCCCTGAGGGACCCTACTAAGAAACTTAATGATAAGTCTGAAATATTAGGGTATCCAAATATAAAGTGATAACTCACCACAAAAAGGAAGAGGCCCAGGTGCACTGCCCTGAGCCCTCAGCACGGGGAGTGGACAAACCGAAAGACCTTTGGAGCAGGCACTCAATGAAGGCAAACTTCCATCAGGCAATTAGTTCAGAGTGAAGAGAGTTTATTGTTACACGTTTAGTGTCATAAAGACTTAGTTATAGGCTATCTTTACAGAGCCATGCCTCAAATATTTAAACACAAGTGCACCAATCAAAACAATACACCAGTTAACTAATAAACCAATCCCAAAACTTTACCCAGGTATACCAATCACTATTCAGTTTCAATGTGTGTAGATAAAGGTTACAACCTTGACTCTTTTTGGGGGCCATATTGGTACACCAAAAACTGAATTTAGATGTGTTGCTACTAAGAAACTTACTCCAGGTAGAGAATGTAATATTAACCAGCATCATCTGTACCCGATCCTGTAGCCAGTTCCCTATCCATGTGCAAACCACTTCATTAAGTCCAACAGATCTTAGTTTAGAAAGCAGTTGTTTGTGGGGCACGGTATCAAACTTTGTGGGGCATGGTATCAGACATGTATTCTGCCTATTCTTTTAATTAAATAAAGTTTCCATTTATTTTTTATACCATTATTGTCAGGCTATTTAAACTTATATTTGATAAAATCACATAAAAGAATTTAAGGCTCCTTATAAGTAATAAACAGGAGGAGTCTTAAATAATATATGCCCAACTCTGAATTTGATATCGAGACTTCCCAATCAATTGGTACAAAGGGTGAAAAATCAGGACAACTATTTAACAAAATAATTAATTTATTTATATATAATAATAACAAATCAAATTATTATTTCTTACAAAATCCACCAAATACTTCTTGATATCCACTCAGTACAAACTCAAACTAAAATTTACCACCAGATATTAATCGATAAGACCAAAATCATCAACACAGCAAGCATCCACAAGACAATATACACTTTTACTAATAACAAGGTATTATCTAACTTGGAATCAAAGGAGGAATATGTGACTGATCTGGTCTGTTTAAGGAATTCTACCCTCAATCTTTTACTTTCCCATTAAGTCACTAGCTTGGACATCATAATATATATGTACTAATAAAAGGGAAAATAAACCCAAATTAAACAGATTATTCCCAGTTTGCAATGCTGGGTAAGTCGATGTTTAGGGTATAACTATACAATATATAGGAATAACTAATATACAAGCAGACAACTTAATTGGCATTAAATATAACTAAAATTTATATTTACCAGTTGTAAATTCTCACTGGGCTGTGATGTCACCCTGATCTCTCTTCCTGGATCTTTAAGACATCTGATCCTTTTCTTTTATTTAGCTTGTAGTTTAAAAGTCTGTTTTTCTCTTTCCAGTCCTCTTTTTCAGTTCTTTCCTTTCTTAGTCTTTCCTTCTTTCCTCTTTCTTTTTAGCCCCCTCTCTTTTCCTTCCTTCCTCTCTCTTTTCCAGTGTCCCCTAATTTATCCCTCATTTCTGTCTAAAACTCAACCCCTGGGATTAATCAGATAAACAACTGGAATTGAAGTCAGAGTTAAACTATCACCAATAATCTAAATATTTTGTAAAATGTAAATTATTGACCCCTGGGCGTGATGTCCTACACTACCTGTAGATGGCATTATTGCCTCAAACATCATGGCCTAAAAATATCCAAAAAATACAAAATAGCCTTTGACCTCCTTAGTCTGGTGTTAAACATTAATGTCGACATTGCCTCAGACAGGAACAATGCTTTATGATTCCTTAATACCTTTGGTACATACAATATACTTGTGAACACACTAGCAGTTCAAAATTGGTCTGGTCTTTTAAAATTCTTTAAGATGTTCCCATCTTATACTCAAACAGACACCAAGGATTATACAACCTTTGAAATTTGCTTAAGCTTAAAGTTGTGAAATACCTGGGTCAGCAGTCTGGTCATGGATCTTTACCATCCAACATTAATTTGTATAAAATAAAATAAAACACGTATTCCTCATTACTACATGATAGATCAAACATGCATAATATATAAATCATGTATACATAAAATAATAGAAGGTTATATTATATAAAATAGAAACAATTATGTTATTATTGAACCTAAATATGCTTATAATTAATTATTCATTTATTTGAAAGTCCGACATTATAGAGAACTAATTTGATTGAACATCTACCCCCCTTCCCATTATAAACAGAGGAGTAGTTGCCTTTGAACAAGCAAACCCCTCCCTTTACTAAGCTGCAGACTTTTAACAGCTCATTTTCAGATGGCTTCTCAGTAGACTGGATATTAGCTTTATCAGCTTACCCTCAACTCAAGCCCTATTCTTTAAGCAGATGTTAAGAGGACAGTATAAAGTACAAAAGTGCAACATACAAACTTTTATTGGGTGCATAAAAGTCAATATATACAAACATAGAGAGGAGTCTTAGTGCCCCATGATATTTGATCTCCTGCCTTAGAATAAGTATTAGTGTGCTTCACAGTTCACAACTGCAAATGTGCGCAATGTGCACAATGTTTAGGCATACATACCTATAATAAATGAAATTTTTTAGTGGCTGTAATTTTGGGATACGTGAGGCTTTTTTTTTATTAGAGTTATGTATTTTAACATGCCTGGTGCAACATCAAGCCCCCAGTGAACCCTCCAACCTTCTAATTATATTGACCACTTCCCCTTTGCAACTCCTTAAAGAAACACTTAGGATTTTTGGAATAGAAAGGGCCACAGCTTTATTACAAATGAAGTAATATTTTAACACAAAATTAACTGTTTGAAGTAAATATAACTGTACATTTTAACCTGAAAAAAAAAAACCCTGGAGAGTTCCAACAACATTATCACCACTGGCTTGCCCCCATTTCACCACAAGATCTTGGGCCCTCCTTTGCAAGCATTCCTTCCATGGAAATTGATTAAACAGACAATTGAAAATAGAGGAGAGACGGCAGGATGCTAGGGATGGGCGAATTTGACCAGTTTAATTCCGCCAAAAATTTGCCACCAGCAAAATGTGGCCGATGCCCATTAAAGTCTACGGGCGTCTAAAAAACTGTTGTCACGTGGCAAAATTTTTATGGCGTGCATCATTTTGTTTTGACGCACAACGCCATACAAGTCTATTGGCATAATTTCTTCGATAAAACAAGCCTAAAAAATTCGCCCATGCTGCTGGTTCCAGTGAGGCTAGGAAGAGTCCTCCAGTTTGACATCAGACCCTACTCGTGCAGCTATGCATTTGTCTCTGTGCCTCTTTTCATTCAACTGCCTGCTTCTTTGCACCAAGCAAGGCTCTTCACTTAAAGGCTGGGTATGGAGCATACTTAATGGCAAGTCTTGTAAACTAATAATAACTTCTGTCTGCTGTCTGCACCTTACTTCAGATTAAAAAATCCAGCAGAAAGTTCAGACTGCAATATCATAGGGCAGGAATGTCCTCTACCATCCTTCAGTTGTACCTATTAATGACTCTTAGATTAGGGGACTGTCAGGGGCTAGAAGGAAAACACTTATGTGCCTGCCCCACCCGCCCTTCATGAATATTTTACTGCCTAGTACAGGTATTACTATTTTCATCGGGGCAACTGCAGAGATTCAGGACCAATAAAAAAGGCACTGTGCGAAGTGCAAAAAATCTTTACATGCTGCCTTCTTTTAAGTCAATGGCTCCTTAGACACATTCTATAATTATGTTGTGTTGGTATCTTTGTATATCAAACTGACTCACTGCTTGCATTTTTTGAATTATGCACCTCACAATAACTTATTCATTTTGAATATGGAGAAAATTTGTTTGACAGATTGTCATTTTGTCTTTGCTTGGTGTTTTACACTTATACACTTTGAATATTGATGCACAATTTACATAGCTAATGCAGCTAATGCAGCTAATCTTACTAATTGTAAGCGTTGATTTATAAATAGCTGGACTGAAAATGTTCTCACATTCTTCAAGTTGTAGTCTGCTATCAAGTTAATTGCACATATTATCATATAATAAAATTATTTTGTTTAAAAAAAAAAGTGCAATATTCAATGTTGTCTCCAGTGAGAGGTTAGCATGATTAGAACTCATGCCTCTGTAATAGGAAGATGTGCTCCTTGCTATTCATATCAGATAAATAGCTAATTGCTAAAAGAGGTATTAAATAGCTGTCATGATTTGGCTTAGGATAACCATAGATACCAATCAATGTTTCATCTAATGCTTAAAAAGTTATTGGTATTAATTGAACTGAATGTGTTTAGTGGTTCACTGCTGAAAAAGAAACACTGATATACGTTTTTAAGATCCTACTATAAATTCTATAAGCTATAAGCCCCATAAGCCCTTTTTCACATCTGACATAATTACATTATCTTATCAGCAATAGCCAGTCTAACAGCCATTGCAATTGTATTACAGTATATTTTGATTTTACCTAGGATTTTACCTAGGAGAAAAGCAAAGCATTTTTACAGGTATTTTTGTTTTAACAAAAATGCATCTCATCCCAGAAGTGTTGTAGTTGTGACATATTTAAACTATATAAGCCAGGGGCCCCCAACCTTTTTTTTAACCGTGAGCCAAATTCAATTGTAAAAATAGTTAGTGAGCAACACAAGCAGGAGTAAAGTCACTGGGGTGCCAACTAAGGGCTGTGATACAAAACACAAAAAAAGAGGAATGCATTTTCCAGGGGGATGTAATTATTTTCTACATCTGGGGAATCAAGTATTTTTGAAGGAGGTCCCGCTTTGTAATATAGTCAAATGGAGTAAAGTGGAAGTATTCAGTTGAGTACCATCTCAATGGTGAGTACCATTCAACATTTATTTACAAGATTCTAAGGGGCAAATTCACTAAAGCGCAAAGAACCTAATGTTAGCGCAAATTCGCCAGCGTCATGTCATTTCGTTACTTCGCCAATTTACTAACGGGCACTGGCGTAAATTTGCTAGCGAAGTGGACCTACTCTAGCGCTACTTCGCAGGAAAGCCTGTGCTAGCGCAACTCCGCAGGTTAGTGAATTTGCCCCTAAAAGTGCACTTACAAGGATTTCAATGGTTAAAGGCACATCAAAAGATCATCCTGCATCCCAAAGCACTAGTCATTATAGTTCAACTGCATGAACTAGAAATGATGTACCAGAAAGAAGCCTAAAAGCCTCAAAGTCTAAAACCAAGATCTAATTTCTTTAGAGTAAAACGAGTCATTAATATATTATTCAGTTGATTAATATATGGTCCCAGAAAGTGTCCATGCTCGAGGTAAATAACACAATTTTATCTGATTGTAGAAGTTTCTTTAGGGATGGCTGTTTTAATCTAAATCAGAGCTGTCCAACTTCTGTGGTACACCACTTTAAAACACACCAATGTTACCACAAGACCGTGTCCACATTAATATTGGTAGCACACCAAAAAATCAAATGGTTGGTGCTCACTGCATGGATATCACTTATTACTCATATGTGAAAAAAAGTTTTCATATTAAGACAAACCCTTAAATCAATATACCTCCTCCTCCCCAGGATCACCCAGCCCACGAGTAAACACCTTAGGGGCCCCTAACAATATTTTTCCAATGCTAACAAACCCCCAGAATAAAAACCAGAGTATGGCACACACAGGCAGAGTATGGCACACTGCATAGGGTGGGCACAGTATGTCATACCCTGGGAGCATAGAATGGGCAGAGTATGGCACACACAGGGAGAATGGGTCAGGCAGAGTATGGCAAACACAGGCATCATGGGACAGACAGAGTATGGCACACACAAGCAGAGTAGGACAGGCAAAGTGTGGCACACACAGGGAGCATAGGGCAGACAGAACAGAGCAAGAGACAGAGAAACCTATAAAGACCACTCTAAGATGTATTACATACAGTGACACAGTGCTGGTGCTCCTTCAGCAGTCTGTGAACAGGTGAACAATGTGGGCAGTTTTAGTCTGGGTCTCAGGTGTGAACAGTACAGGGCTTTTGGGTGGGATGGAATGAAACTAAAAATTCTTAAATTAATAAAGATTAGCACTTCTCCATATTCAGTGTGTGATGAGTTGCAATAAGTTTTCATAAATGGCCAGAGTGAAAACCATCCTATCTGCTACTCCTCCAATAAGGGTCTTGTCTTCCTGCTTTTGGAAGTGAGATCTTCACCTGGAAACATTCTAAGGTTTACAGGCTTCAAAAGTCTGTTTGCCAATGCTCCTACTCCTATCTAAGCTTGGGGTTCTTCTACATTAAGGCCGTACAAATTATCTTGCTTTTTGCCCACACCATGGGGCAGATTCACTAAGGGTCGAATTTCGAAGTTAAAAATACTTCGAAATTCGACCCTCGAATTGAAATCCTTCGACTTCGAATATCGAAGTCGAAGGATTTAGCGCTAAACGTTCGTTCGATCGATCGAAGGATTTTTCGTTCGATCGAACGATTAAATCCTTCGAATCGAACGATTCGAAGGATTTTAATCCAACGATTGAAGGAAAATCCTTCCCCATAGGCTAACATTGACTTCGGTAGGTTTTATCTGCCGAAGTAGGGGGTCGAAGTTTTTTTTTAAAGGGAAAGTACTTCGACTATCGAATGGTCGAATAGTCGAACGATTTTTCGTTCGAATCGTTCGAATCGAAGTCGAAGGTCGTAGTCGAAGGTCGAAGTAGCCCATTCGATGGTCGAAGTACCCAAAAAATACTTCGAAATTCGAAGTATTTTTCATTCGAATCCTTCACTCGAGCTTAGTGAATCGGCCCCATGTCTGTTCTTCTCAAATGAATTTAATCTGGGCCAATACTCATTGTCAGGCCCTTACCGTTTGCGCAAGCCCTTGCGTTCCAGCGTGCGTTCCAGCGTCATCATGGAGGACGCGCGTCGACGCGGGTGTGCGTCCGTCGCGGTGTAATGACGCAGACGCAAGCGCGCCAAACGTGCGCAGTGTCTGACGCTGGCGCTGGTATTTCTTTCCGCACTGAATTCCTCTCAGTGCTCGGACATCGCTCTAGCTGTTGTTAAGAAAGCCTTTGAATTATTCTACTTGAAATACTGGTTTTGACCCTGCTACTGTTTTCGACTCCTCTTCTGTGACAACCCTTGGAACTTCGCTGGATCTTCTGACTCCCTGTTGCCGACTTCTGCTCCTCGTTTGACTACGCCTCTGCTTGAACCTTGGTGTCTCGCTGAACTGGATTCCTGTTGCCAAACCCTTGCCTGTCTCTGATTACGGTCTGTGTTAACCCTTGATTGACTGTTGTTTTTGAACCTCTGCCTGCCTATAACTAAAGTTGTGTTAAATCTGACCAAATCGAATCTGCATTACTCGCTGGCAATTCTACTATTGTCTTCACTTCGCTAGCCGGAAAATACCAACTCCTGTGGCATTAACACTCAATCGCTTGTGCCACTATCAACGTACTGTGGTATCCTGCATCTTCGCTCACAGTACATCCAGGCACAAGACTCTCCACTTCACAAGCCACAGGCTCCCATACTACACCCCCATTGGTCTCCCTAGTCCCCAGCCAAGGGTGTATTAGTGGGGGAGCCGTAAGGGTTGCCTTCTTACCACGCTAGTTCCCAGCTCCTCCTCATCTGTGGTTCCACCTGGTTCGGTAAGTCTGACAGTATGTCCGAGCCATATCAACACGAACCACTGGAGGAAGCTGGCATTCTAGAGACTTTGTCCCAGCAGATGTCGGTTTTGACCAGAGCTGTACAAGATTTGCAAGGTGGTTACCAGGACCTTCGTGCCCGCCTAACCGATCTTCCTGCTGATGAGGCTGGGGCATCCTCTTCCGGGCGTCTGGAGCCGAAGATTTGTTTACCAGAGAGATTTGGTGGGGATCGCAAGCAATTTCGGTCCTTTTTAAATAGCTGCAAATTGTTGTTCGCTATGAAACCTAGAACCTATCCCGATGAAAAAGTCAAGGTGGGAGCAGTCATTTCTTTTCTGCAAGGTGAACCCCAAACTTGGGCTCATCGCCTTCTGGAGTTGAATAGTCCCCTCCTGAAAGATGTAGAGACTTTTTTTGCCACAATGGCATCCTTATATGATGATCCACAGCGTCCAGAGACCGCAGAAGCTGCCTTACATGCCCTTACACAGGGGAAACGTCCAGTGGAAGACTATGCTGCTGAATTCCGAAGATGGGCGGTCGACACGACTTGGAATGAGTCTGCCCTCAGACACCATTACCGAGTGGGGCTCTCAACTCAGTTAAAGGATGAGCTGGCTCGAGTAGGTGTCCCGATTGCTTTAGATGAACTAATTCTACTCACCATTCAACTTGATAGACGCCTAAGAGAAAGAAGTGCTGAGAAGTCTCCTTCACCTGTATCCCCTGTGTCCTGGATGGTCCCTAGGGCACCCCTTCTGGGTACCTCGGTTGCTCCTCCCTCTGTTTCAGCAGCCGAGCCAATGCAACTAGGTTTGACTCGTCCCAGCTTGACTCCTGAGGAAAGGTTGAAGAGAAGACGCCTGAATTTGTGTCTTTATTGTGGTGCTGCTGGACATTTGCTGCGGACTTGTCCCCTTCGTCCTGATGGTAACATTTTTTCTACAGACTGTGGTACTAAAGTTTCTGTTCAGTCTAAAAATGCACACATCTCTCTTTTGCTCTCTCTGCAGTGGTCAAGAAGACGAGTGCAAGTCTCGGCGATCATTGATTCTGGGGCTAGTGGTTGCTTTATCGATTCTACCTTTGCCCGCACGCATGACATTCCTTTGCGCCCTAAATCTAGATTAGTGATGGTTCGGATGGCGGACGGCTCACCCCTCAGTTCTGGACCTGTTTCTTTAGAGACTGAACCTTTAAATGTTTCAATAAACGGGTCACATCATGAAATCATTAGTTTTGACGTGGTTCCTTCGCCTCTGTTTCCAGTTATTATTGGGTTACCGTGGTTAAGGGTTCATAACCCATTTATTGACTGGGGCTCTGGAAAGTTATCTTTATCTTCTTCCTTTTGTTTTAAGAATTGTGTCCAAGTGAAGTCATCCCCTCCTCAGCAAGCCTTAGTTTGTGTGACTAAAGATAATCAAGAAATATTAACTTTGATTCCAGCAGCTTATCATGAATTCCTAGATGTTTTTAATGAAGAACAAGCTGACATTCTTCCTCCTCACCGGCCTTACGATTGCCCTATTGACTTGCTGCCTGGTTCACCCATTCCATTTGGTCGCATTTTTCCCCTTTCAGAACCTGAGCTTAAGGTATTACAAGAAAACATTGATGCAAACCTCGAAAAGGGATTTATCAGACCCTCTACTTCTCCAGCTGGGGCAGGAATTTTTTTTGTGGAGAAAAAAGACCAGTCGTTGCGTCCCTGCATCGATTATCGGGAACTGAATAAGGTCACCATCAAGAACAGGTACCCGCTTCCCCTTATTCATGAACTTTTTCATAGATTACGTTCTGCAACTATTTTTTCGAAGCTAGATTTAAAGGGGGCCTACAACTTGATTCGTGTAAGAGAAGGGGATGAATGGAAGACTGCTTTCCGAACTCGATACGGACACTACGAGTATCTGGTTATGCCGTTTGGGTTGTGTAACGCGCCCGCAACGTTCCAACACTTCATTAATGACATTTTTCGGGACATTTTGGACTCTTTTGTTGTGGCATATTTAGATGACATTTTGATTTATTCATCCTCTTTAGAAGAACACCGCAGACATATGTGGGAGGTTTTTCTTCGTCTTCGTGCACACTCTCTAGTGGTTAAAGCAGTAAAATGTGTATTTGAGAAAGAACAAATTGAATTCCTTGGCTTTGTCATCTCTACTGGTGGTGTGGTCATGGATGCAAAGAAGGTTTCAGCTATCCTGGATTGGCCAATTCCAAAGGATCGCAAAGCAGTTCAGAGATTCATTGGGTTTTCCAACTTTTATCGTAAGTTCATACGAAATTTTTCTGGTATCATCAAACCTCTTACTGACCTTACCAAACAAAAGATTAAGTTTCAGTGGTCGGTGGCGGCCCAATCAGCCTTTGATCGCCTGAAAGAAGCGTTCACCTCAGCTCCAATTCTCGTTCATCCGGAACCATCTCTTCCTTTCATTGTGGAAGTGGATGCGTCAGAAGTAGCAGTTGGAGCTGTCCTATCTCAAAGATCTATTCCACAAGGGTCGTTACATCCAGTAGCCTTCTTTTCGAGGAAATTGTCAGGAACGGAACAAAACTATGATGTGGCCGACAGAGAATTATTGTCGATCAAGTGGGCTTTAGAAGAATGGAGGCACTTTCTGGAAGGTGCGGCGCATCCAGTTTTGGTTCTTACCGACCATAAGAATTTAGAGTACTTACGCTCCGCCAAAAGACTCAGACCTAGGCAAGCTCGTTGGGCACTTTTTTTTTCACGTTTTCAGCTCCACATAACTTATCGTCCGGGATCAAAGAACATTAAAGCTGATGCACTGTCTCGGATGTTTTCGCAAGATTCCTCCCAGTCTTTGGAAGCTGACCCAGTTCTTCAGCCAAAATTTTTTCTTTTACTGCGGAATTCTTTTCTTCAAAGGGTGAGAGAATGTTGTACTCCGAATTCTATTCCCAGTAACCCGATATTAATAGCCCAAGATGGTTTTTTTTATTTCAAGAACAGACTTTTTGTGCCATTGACACTCAGGGTGGAAGCTTTAAGTTTGGTTCATGATCTTCCACTTGCAGGAAATTCTGGGTTTCGTAAAACTCTTGATTTGTCACGACGTCATTTCTGGTGGCCCACGTTGGGAAGCGATTGTGCAAGATTTGTACGCTCCTGTGAGATCTGTGCTAGATGCAAAGGAGTCTCCTCCAAACCTTTAGGTCTCCTTCATCCCCTACCAGTGCCAGATCGTCCTTGGAGCTCAATTTCAATGGATTTTATCACGGATCTTCCACATTCTGAAGGTTGTTCTGTTATATTTGTAGTCGTTGATAGACTGTCCAAGATGGCTCATTTTGTTCCTCTCTCTAGCATTCCTTCAGCTTCTGTATTAGCCAAAACGTTTATTCAAGAGATCGTTCGCTTGCATGGAATTCCGGAGAACATCGTCTCAGATAGAGGGGTGCAATTTACTTCAAGATTTTGGCGAGCATTATGTGAAGGTTTACGCATTGACCTGTCCTTTTCTTCTGGTTATCATCCCCAAACGAATGGACAGACAGAAAGGACGAATCAGACGCTGGAACAATACCTGCGATGTTTTTCGTCTTTTCTTCAGGATGATTGGTTCTCACTCCTTCCTCTAGCAGAATTTGCCTACAATAATTCCATACACTCCTCCACCAAACAATCTCCTTTCTTTGCCAATTTTGGGTTTCACCCAACGATGATTCCTGGGATTTGTCAGACGGTTTCAGTTCTGGCGGCTCAAGAGAGACTTCAGTTTATATCATCTAACATTGAGACCATTCGCCAAAATCTGCAAAAGGCTCAGTCAAACTATAAGTTCTTCGCTGACAAAAAGAGAGCTCCGGATCCAGAATTTAAGGTCGGGGACAAGGTTTGGCTTTCAACTAATAACCTCAAGATTAGTTGTCCCTCTAGGAAACTGGCCCAACGTTTCATTGGGCCTTTCAAGATCATTCAAAAAATTAATGCTGTTGCTTTTAAACTTTCTCTTCCAGAATCCTTAAAGGTTCACCCAGTGTTTCATACAGCATTACTAAAACCTGTGGTTCCGAACCAGTTTGTGGGGAGAAGATCTTTTGCTCCTGATCCTGTTGTCATTTCAGATCACGAGGAATATGAAGTTGAATCCATTCTGGACTCCAGGGTTAGAGGCAAGAGGCTTCAATACCTAATTAAATGGAAAGGGTATGGGCTAGAAGAAAATTCATGGGAACCCGCTTCACATCTTCATGCTGCTGACCTTGTAAAAGATTTCCATCGAAAATTTCCAGCCAAGCCCTCTCAAGTTCACGTCCAGAGGCCGCTCCTAAGGGGGGGGGGCAATGTCAGGCCCTTACCGTTTGCGCAAGCCCTTGCGTTCCAGCGTGCGTCCCAGCGTCATCATGGAGGACGTGCATCAACGCGGGTGCGCGTCCGTCGCGGCGTAATGACGCAGGCAAGCGCGCCAAACGTGCGCAGCGTCTGACGCTGGCGCTGGTATTTCTTTCCGCACTGAATTCCTCTCAGTGCTCGGACATCGCTCTAGCTGTTGTTAAGAAAGCCTTTGAATTATTCTACTTGAAATACTGGTTTTGACCCTGCTACTGTTTTCGACTCCTCTTCTGTGACAACCCTTGGAACTTCGCTGGATCTTCTGACTCCCTGTTGCCGACTTCTGCTCCTCGTTTGACTACGCCTCTGCTTGAACCTCGGTGCCTCGCTGAACTGGATTCCTGTTGCCAAACCCTTGCCTGTCTCTGATTACGGTCTGTGTTAACCCTTGATTGACTGTTGTTTTTGAACCTCTGCCTGCCTATAACTAAAGTTGTGTTAAATCTGACCAAATCGAATCTGCATTACTCGCTGGCAATTCTACTATTGTCTTCACTTCGCTAGCCGGAAAATACCAACTCCTGTGGCATTAACACTCAATCGCTTGTGCCACTATCAACGTACTGTGGTATCCTGCATCTTCGCTCACAGTACATCCAGGCACAAGACTCTCCACTTCACAAGCCACAGGCTCCCATACTACACCCCCATTGGTCTCCCTAGTCCCCAGCCAAGGGTGTATTAGTGGGGGAGCCGTAAGGGTTGCCTTCTTACCACGCCAGTTCCCAGCTCCTCCTCATCTGTGGTTCCACCTGGTTCGGTAAGTCTGACACTCATCCACACCTCTTGTAGTGACCACTGTTCAAGATGGCCAACTACATCAAAATCATCCCTGGTTTGACCAGTCCTACACTCAATTTCACCTAATTCATTAAGAATTGTACTGCTTCATTATTCATTTTATACAGGGACTAAGTTTTACCTTACTGTCTTTCAAGGATAAAACTCTCAAATGGTTGATAGTTAGCCAGCTTGAATATATTGCAATATACTGTATGGGTAAACAATCCATGTTTTGTTTAAATTGGGAGTGCATTTTAGTAGCTTACTGCACACAATGTCCCTTTATTACTTTTGTTTATACTGTACCAGTGGCCAGACCCATGTTGTTGCTCCCACCCTTTCCAACTACAGTCAGGTGATCCCCATGGTGTGGCCAATAAATGAGCAACCATTTAGGAGTGTTTACTTTGAAAGCAAACACATGCATGTAAAACTTCCATGTGTAAAATGTATAATGAATCAGTGGAATTCTCAACGTATCAGATGAAAGTTAGTGTAGGACTGGGCAAACCAAAAATGATTTTGACATAATCGGCTGGCTTGAATATATTGAAATATATGGACAACCCATCTCTGTTTTGTTTAATGGAAAGCTAATGCTTAACTAAAAAAGTAGAACAGAAATGTTTTCAATTGTTTTTTGGGCTTGTACACTGACCCAAAGCAACCACAGCCCTTTAGCAATAAACTCTGTGCCTCAAGAAATTACCCTGTAGTTCCCTCCATTTTCTTTTTTTAGGTAAACTTCATAATTTGCTTGTTGATTTACAATGAACCTTAAACTTTGCTTCTCAATAGCTGCTCAAAGAACACTGAGCATGTCGCACATGCAACAATTTATTTTGAAAGGAAAGGATAGTCCATAGACGTCCAAAGCATTTTGTGAGGAAAATGTCCCCACAGAAAAAAAATTACATAAAATAATGCCCTTTGTTTTTTTTGTTTTTTAGCTCACAACTATATATAGTAAAAATGGAGGAAAAGCTTAAATCTTTGCTAGTATACCAGGCAGCAAACTGCCATTATTAATAACCTTTTTCGCTGGATGCTAAACAAATTTTTGTTAAATAACATTGCTAACCATTCTGTATCATGTAGAAAAGGCACAGGGGATCATTTATACACCAAAAATGGCCTGGCAGAGTAACCTATAGCATCTATCCAATAATTAACTTTGATCAATTTTTAAGGTAGAATGCTGAAAGCAGACACTTAATTGGCTGCTATAAATAGCTGAAAGGGGAAATATGCACAATGTTAATACCGTAAATAAGCCCCTTTCGAGTTGCAACAGAACACAACTACAGTATGTACTGTGTCTCAGTGACTGTGATAAAAGCATTAATAAAGTCGATTTAAAAAAAGAATTAATTCTGTTGTGCCAAAAGCCCAGAAGTACAATTCTATATAACAATTGAGAAAGACAATTCTTCTCTTATATTCCCTCTTAACAGTGAATTTCTAAGATGTTTCTAAGAGATGAAAGATTAAAGGAACACACAGACCCAATTACAAATAAACCAATACCACTATATCACCACTTTCATCTATCATGTCAGAATTAGTGTCTGCATTTGTACAAATACTACTGTTCATAGCTACAGTATATTTATTTTGCCAGATTGTGTACACAATGTATGTAGCTGCATTGCCAGGGATTTGTAAATTGCACTGACAACTGGCTGAAATAATCAACAGACTGGAAAGAAATGTTAACTATTTGTAATAATGTCATGCTATAAAGACCTAAATCAACAACAAATTATGTTGTTTACAATGTTGTCTAATTTGTCAGTTGTGCCATTTGACAAACCTGTAATTCTTAGAAGTAGTGATGGGCGAATTTGCGCCGTTTCACTTTGCCAAAAAATTTGCGAATTTCCTGCGAAATTCGCGAAACGGCGAATAATTCGCAAAACTGCACCAGCGTCTCGTTTTTGACGCCGACGCCCGTTTTTTGACGCCAACGACCGTTTTTCTCGCAACAATTTTTTTTGACACCAGAGAACTTTCACAAGCAAATTTTCGCGGCTGTTTCACGAATTTATTCGCCAGCGGCAAATCGCACAAAGTCGCCGCAAATTCGCACCTGGCGAATAAATTCGCCCATCACTACTTAGAAGTATTACCACTCTTTATATGTATCTCAAGTAAATCTCAAGTAAAATATCAAGAAAATTATCATTGCAAACAATTTCTAAACTGTATCCTTAGGGCATAAGTGACTCTTGTGACATTGTAATCCAAAAAAATCCCAAAAAAATGTCACTTAGGCATTTCTCAAGACAACTTTTTTGTGGGGTTACTGCCTTAAGATCAGTTTTAGATATCCAATGCAATGGTCGAGGGGCAATTAATACAATGCACCGATGGTAGATTGAGTTTTTTTTTTTTCTTGTGTCCTTGCAGATTACAATGAATATTCATAATGATATTTAAGATTCAAATTAATGCTTCAGATTGTAGTTTCATCATGTCATTGTACTCATATAAATGATTTATAGAATACAGACCCTGTATGAAATTACACTATATGCTTCCACAAAGAGTATAAACTAAAACAGTTATGAATAAATTACATTCAACTTGATCTCCCAGAAACATCCATTTTTAATGAGTCAATATATAGATAGCAAAGACGGGGAATGATCTAACAGGAAATGTAATGAAAGTGCTGACCTTTTAGTTTGCACTTCTTTCTATTGTTTTAATAATTACAGTGGGTAATAAAGATACAGCAAACAAAGCACACTCTACTTAGCAAATAAGGGTCTGTTTTCTAGAACATCCTTCATAAGCAATGTGAATATCATTTAAATTATTCTGTAAAAAAACATCAGCTCGGTGTACATTGTGTGGGGTTTTCTATTCTTTTATTTAATTAAATGCTTCCTAAAACTTTCTCTGCACCTGACAGCACTCCTCAGTGAATTACTTTGTGAATCCCCCTTTGTGAATGTGTTTTAATACTGATATGTGCATATCATTGTTTATTAATGCAAGAAAGTCTTGTTCTGACTACAAGAATAGCTGGGTATTTCACATATGCTGGGAAGTGTTTTAATTAGTTCAGGGATCTCAGAAATACCTATTATCTGATGCAAAATAATTTTAAAATGTGCTCTATAATAAAAATGAGTGTATCTGTTCTGAAGCACTAAAAAATGTTCAGAGTGAAGTAAAAAACAAACTGCTGATGATATTCTAGAAAATATATTGGCTTTTATTCATCTATTGTAGTTTAAATTATACTCTGGTGGGTATTTTTGCCACCGGCTCATGTTTGTCTTACAAACAAAATATGCATTTTAACCTGAAAGAAAAAATACAAAAACTATACATTTTAAAGTTTTCTAATGCCCTTTTATAATAATATGGGCGAGGTCTACAATTGATTAGTACTGATTGATAAATTGTGATCTATTAATAACATGACATGCAATGGTTCTTATTTCTGAAACTGCTGAAATTAGTAAATCACATGATCAGTTCATAATAAATCAATCAAATTTTAAAGATTAAAACCAATCCTCCTAGAAAGCACCCTCTATTTCTGAACTGATTTTAGTTAGAGTTTTAGCTCTTCTGTTTTACTCCTGATGTAGCTTTTGTCTAACCTTCTGACAGGAAAATTCTAATCCTAATATGATCCGATTGTCTCTCACCATGATCTGTTCTTGTTTGTGACTCTCCTCCTATTGCTGCTCCAATTCTCCTTTTTAGTGTTTCTCAGGCCAGAGAGTTGTTTCCTGCTAATTAAAGGCAAAAATGTGTTAATTACTTACTTGACAATAACAATTCACACGGAACTGTGGCAACAAATATTGTGACAATGCCAGCCCTCCATGCTGTGCTGCTCTGTGCCTGCAAATCTTTGTGTTACCTACCAGTGTGCATTGGCACAATATACTAATTAGTTTTTGTTATTTTATGTGCCCTTACCAGCTCAGTTTCCTATCCTCTTCATGCCCTATGTCAAATAAAGGCTTGTTTCAAAATAATTCCTGTCTGTGTAATACTGTAAATTTCCACTCTATTTGCCATGTCTGCCATCCTTAGTTTAGTGTTTTACCAGCCTAAATGCCTCCAAGCCCAGTATGCCTGGTTTGAGCCTGACAAAATGTGCACATCCTACAATTTCCATGTACATTTTATGTAACAGGTGTAAGTCCTGAAACCAATAGCAATTAAGAATCAGTGAAGCAGCAAATACAAAACATACATGAAACTGAAACTCATAAACTCACATAGGTAGAGTTTATGCACATTACTGTTTCTTTGTTCAATGTTAGGTGTCCTCCTTGCCTGATTGTATACAACTAGTGAAGAGCAAATCTGTCCCATTCCGCTTCACCAAAAAATGTGGTAAAATTTGCGAAACATGGAAAAATCGGTGAAACGGTATTGTGTGTCATTTTTATACCAAACTACTTTAGCGTATATGGCCTTTTTCCTTGGTACCTTGTTTCTGCTTTGGCATGCAGGTATCTGCATTATTATTATTATTATATTATTATTATATCTGCTCTACATTTCAACCTGCAGTATATAAAAAAACACTGCAGATTGTTTTGCATGTTGTACTCTATATGCTGAAACCACTTTTCTTTGACACAGAATAACTAAACCCAGATATCCCACTTATCCCATTTAACACAGAAAATTGCATCACAGCATCCCTTCTAATTAAAGCATTCACCATTGTGAACAATGGTGCTTTGGTATGCTAATGAAAAGGTTAAATGCATTAACTGAGTTAAGAGGACTTTAGATAACAGTTTCTTTAGTTAATCCTGTGTCATGAGATATTTAACTCACAAATTCAAGTGGCTTCATCTGTACTTAGTAAATTACCCTTCATGTCACTATAATAAGTTTCCTTGAATGCAATTTGTACAGTATGATGTTCTGTTGACTCTTTCTATCTTTCTCTCTGCTGTTTATACAGAGTATATATAAAATATAATACACTTTCTTGCACCTATCCTCATTCTGTATTCTCCAAGTCTCTTTACAGAAGCTGCCAGAGGGCATTACTAATAGGGAAGAATCCTAAAAGTATGGATTATTTCCAGAAAAGGTGTCAACTGAAAACATTAGCCAATGACTTTCCCCATTAGTACTTAGTAATAACACTTTTTTAAATATACAAAATAGGTGTCTAAAAAACTTCCGTTTAGAAAAAAAAACTATAATTATTTTGCCAAGAAAGTGGCTTGTCCACAAAACTAGCTGAAAAGTACAACTGTTATTTTTTAAAAGGGAGACATATTTAAAATGTATTTATAGAAATACTCTGTGTTCTGTTCTGCTTTATATAATGCTTTAGTGGCAAAAAAAAGTTTGCAAACTTTCAAAATTATGTATAAAGACAAATCTCTTTGAAGTCAGCAGACTGGTTCTAATTCTTTCAGCTGGAAATAAATGCTGCATCAAAACTGCAATTGCAGCTTTTTATTTTATATATACACATACAATGCATACTGAATATTTCCTGTCCTCTGGGAAATAACTTGCTAATGTTTAGAAAACCGTTATAAAATACAGAGGTGGCTGCCAAGTGTGGGAGTTTTCATTTAACCAGAACACACTATTTTCTTTCAATCGTGACAGTAGCGTTTTTATGCTGCATTTGTTTTTATATGTATGCAGGATTTTAAGGAAGGCATTTGCTTTATGCTATAAATTAAGGTAATCAGACAATCCATTTAAAGCTCTTCATCTATGAAAAAGGCATACCACAGGGCTGCTTACTGAAGGAATACTTTCATCCCTTCTACCAGGCATTTATTTATAACTGACCTAAATTCATTGGATGAAATATTACAGAAATAAAACTGATAGTCTTTCAGAATTAACATACAGTAGACAATAGGGGGATTTGGGATTTGGAGTATATGTTGTAGGTAGATGTCTGTTCTTTACAAAGATATTAATATTAGAAAAGACCAACAGGTTTATATATAAAAAAGGTAAAAGTGTGCTTACAGACCTATTGTTTTTAACATAATACAGCATTTTTCCCTAGATTTCCAGACTCCCTGCAGGTTTCCTCTACATATCTTAATCTATACCAAGCACTAAATTCACAAATGTGGATGCAAATTAGCATCATTTTTGAATGATGTTTTTTATCAGATTTAAAAGGGTTGGTCACGCTTATTTCAGTTCAGTTGTTTTCAGATGCAACAGAAATAAAGAATTTTTCCAATTATTTTTCACATTTTATTAATGACCGTTTTTCCAAAATTGAATTTAAAGTTTAATGTTCCTGTTTCTGGTATCTTAAGGGGTTACATAATAAAAGACACTAAGGGGCAGGTTTATCAAGTGTCGAGTTTCGAGGTCCCATGAACTCGAAAATTCGACCAACTGCAATTTATTGAAGAATTCTAATTTTTTGAACTCGGATGAATAGGATCGACCTGCAAACTCAATTCAGCAAGGCTGCAAACAACTACAAATTGATTCCAGGACATACTGCATAGGCTAAAACAGCAATTTGGCATGCTTAAGGTGGCAAACAGTCAAAATCAAATTTATGATGAATTTCAAAAATCTAATTTGAATTGGCTAGTTGAATTTGACAGTTTTGGCCATAAAAAAACTAAAAAAATTCTAAATTCAAATTCGAACATTCAAATGTTCACTTCAACCTTTGATAAATCTCCCCTAAGTTTTCACAGGAACAAGAATGTGAACAACCCTTTTAAGGTATGTTGATTAAACATACTGACAGATCCCTTATCCAGAAAACTTTGGGCACCAAGCATTCCTGATAATAGATAATTGTATAACTTTCGGTGTCCATAATTGCATTAGCACCTGTGTTCAGTTTTGCATGTGTTCTTAAATAAGTGCCTCATATTGAAAAATATTGTTTTTCTGTGTATTTCTGAAATGTTCCTTTTGTTGGTTGCTTTTCAGCCTACAAGAATTGATTGTCCATGCTCATCACTGACAAGGATACTGGCCTATGGATAACAGATGAAAAATAACTAAAAACAGAAAAACTTTTTTTAAAATTTGAAATAATATTTTCAGGCACCAAGACAACCAGCAAAGAAAAAACATACCGTATATACTCGAGTATAAGCCGAGTTTTTCAGCATCCAAAATGTGCTGAAAAAGTCTACCTCGGCTTATACTCGGGTCAGCGGGCAATAGCCGAGATTGCAGTCACTTTTAATCATTCCTATACCAACAGTACACTTGGGGAGAGACTGCAATATCCCACAATGCCCTCTGTTGGTTTTATGAAAGAATAACAGTGTGCCCTCTGTTGGTTATATCAAAGAATAACAGTGACTGCAATATCACACAGCGCCATCTGTTGGTTGTATCAAAGAATAACAGTGACTGCAATATCACACAGCGCCATCTGTTGGTTGTATCAAAGAATAACAGTGACTGCAATATCACACAGCGCCATCTGTTGGTTGTATCAAAGAATAACAGTGACTGCAATATCACACAGCACCATCTGTTGGTTGTATGAAAGAATAACAGTGACTGCAATATCACACAGTGCCCTCTGTTGGTTATATCAAAGAATAACAGTAACTGCAATATCACACAGCGCCATCTGTTGGTTGAATAAAGGATTAACAGTGATGGCAATATCACACAGCGCCATCTGTTGGTTATACGAAAGATCAGTGATGGTTTTATGACACACAGCACTCTCTGCACAATTCTCTTTCACCATCAACTTTGCAAAGAAGTCCGGTCGATCGCTGGGGGAGTCTCTTTGGCGGAAGGTGCGCTGCTGGGAGACAGGGCTGTAGTTGTGTCTAGGCTTATACTAGAGTCAATAAGTTTTCCCAGTTTTCGTAGGTAAAATTAGGTACCTCGGCTTATACTCGGATCGGCTTATACTCGAGTATATACGGTACTGAACCATATCTAAGCACATAGAAAAGAGTTGTATTGGCAGATACACACAATCTAAAGCCCGCATATGTATAGGTACATTAGCTATAGTACTGGGCATGACTTGGTGGGCAAAGTAAAAAACTGCACAGGATTAAGATCAAATCCGCTCGGGTTTGTTATGCTTATTTATTATTACATTTCCCCTGAAAATTTTCAGGTTTTTTTTTTCTGACTTTTTCATTCAATTTCAGGTTTTTCAATTTTTTTTCGGAATTTTCACCCAAAAACTCTGAAAACTTTGGGGTATTGCACGAAACCCAGCGCACACCAAAAAATCATTGGGACTTCTCCCATTAACTTATATGCAACCTCGACAGGTCGGAGATGCTGGATTTTTAGATTCGGACTTTCCATCCTCAATGATTTTTTAAAATTCACAAATTTTTCATGATTTTTGCTTAGAGTCCACAGAAATGGAAGCCATACAAAAAAAGTGTTACAGCAAGACTGCTGCATTACTGGAAGCAGACAGATAGGCTTGTAATTGGATTGCTTGTAAGTATATCTAATAGTATGACAAAAGTGACAAGCCAGTTGTATGAGGCAGTTTTAATGATCATCGCATAAACACTATGGGACCGATTCACAAAGGGTCGAATATCGAGGGTTAATTAACCCTCGATATTCGACTGGGAATTAAAATCCTTCGACTTTGAATATAATTTTAGGAAAGCCTATGGGGACCTTCCCCATAGGCTAACATTGAGTTCGGTAGCTTTTAGATGGCGAACTAGGGGGTCGAAGTTTTTTCTTAAAGAGACAGTACTTCAACTATCGAATGGTTGAATGGTCAAACGATTTTTAGTTCGAATAGTTCGATTTGAAGTCGTAGTCGTAGGTCGTAGTAGCCCATTTGATGGTCGAAGTAGCCCACAAACACTTCGAAATTTGAAGTTTTTTTACTTCGAATCCTTCACTCGAAGTTAGTGAATCGGCCCCTAAATATATTTAGCCTATAAAAATATTGTTGCCTTAATGACTTTTAAAATTGTGGTATATCAGCCCTGATTGGCTGGTCTTAATTGACTAAGGAGGCTAATGGATGTTATCATATCCCATAACTGGACCCTCTTTACCTCCTGTATCAGTCAGTTTGTTTGTAATATAAATGTTTGATGTATATATCCTTCTACTATGGAATATATTGGTTTTGTATAAATATATGGGAATACAATTATAACCCTATATTTAGAAGGACACAAATGATTGCCTTTCTAGCTCAACAATAATAATAATGGTTATAGAAGATAATAACTTGTGGATCCTCAATACCTGGGCCCTTCCTTCTTCCGCAATAACTAACACTGACACCAATATATCTGGGTGGAAAGGCCACAGCTTTGTTTATTATACATTTTACTGTGAAAAACAACCCTCATAAACATACAAATTATTAATCACCCATAATGATATTCTTAAACCAATACATAAACCATTGCTGGCTGCATATAACCACATAAAGTGTAACATCTTCATGTAACATCTAAGTTCCAACCTGAGGCTAGTTCCCAACACACCCACATACTGTACTGTGGCACCTAACCAGGCCTAGCCCCTAAGACCTATCTCTCATACTTGAACTACCCCCCTTTCATTTTCTTTCCCTTTTGGCTACCCATAGTGCAGCCCACCATGACCCTTAATATTGCTGCGACAACACAACCATCAATGTCCCCTCCATCCCCTTGTTCCCCATAACCGCTGTGTGTGGTAGGGGCTGTCTCCACCTTCCAGGTAAAATGTCTGCCCCTTCTTTTGGTCCCACCTTTACCCTAACTTTCTACTACAATCCCCATAATCCAACACCACTCCTACAGGGCCCTATTCGTCCCGTCAGTCATGACCATTCCACTTAACCCTTTGGCTTCATTTTCCAGGGTCCCCTTCCTGTTAAGAAAGATCATCAAGAAGCCGAAAATTACTTGGTTCAAACCCTCATATGCATCTTGCTGCTCAGATAGCATTACCCTAAAGTAATGATAAGCAAATCTCTCTCGTTTTGCTTCTTTGAAAAAATAACAAAATTATGATTTTTTTTTCTGCAAATCCATGCCTGGCTTTACCATAAAGCCAGACTTTAATCCTCACTTAAGGAGTTTAGTGGATGACATACAAACTAATCATCTATAACCCTGTGGCTAAATAACCTATCCCATTTTCCACTTACTAACATTGTATTTTATGATAAATTGGGTACTTGGTTACGGCCAATCTTAATAAGTGAATTGCAACAATGTATGTCCAATTTATAGGAATATAAAGAAATGTATTTTTACCTAAGGATTCTCATTACTGTAATAAACTGTCCCTATTTATAAATGTTGCTACAGGCCAGCCTTTGTTCTCACAAGTATAAATATATTTCTAGAACATGTGGTCATTAGTTGCTAAGAGATACACAAAGCTTACGAATTAAGAAAAAAATAAATAAATATAACATTCAACTTGGATGATAAGAAGAGACAACATAAAAGGCAGAATAAGAAGAAACTGTGCAACATGCCTGTCAGTTGTATCAAAAAGGTACAGTTTCTAGTTTCAGTAAACATTTGCATTTATTAATTATTATTATCAGTAATATATGAATTCAAGTATAAGTAACATTCATCTTTTTATTTAATTAGGTTATATACCCTCTTGCTCTGTTAATGTTCTACTGTACAGCACTGTGTGAACAAATGGTACTTAATATATTACATATACATCCATACAATGCCACCCACAAAATATGCAAACAAACAAATAACAGCTCATTCTCCTGAAACCAGAGCAAACCAACATGAATACATCAGAAACCTGCTCTTTCATAGTGCTTCCTCCACTAATAAAGTCGAATAATAAAGTTGATTAATAAAAAAGTTGATTTTTGTCTTTCTCCCATGCCCCTCTGTTAGAGTTATACCTTTCCTACATTGTTTTTCCAATTACTGTGCCAAAATATATATATTTAAATATACAAATACAGTACATGCTGTTTATATATGGACTGATTTGTCTTTGCACATTATTAACTGACATTTGTATTTTATCTAGATTCATAGTATAAAAGTGTCTAAAAAATTATATTCATGTACAATGAAATAATATTTTTGTGTGCTCATCAATTGCCTGTTCTTGTAAACATCAAGAAGACCTACTCCTAGCATTAGCTGTCATCTTGAATTATTTTCTGGCAAAGGCGATATTGAGAAGAATAGACAGAACTGACATATATCCATTGTTATATGACACACATTGTCAAATGGTGCTATTTAATGGTTGAATTGCTGATGGAGAAATGATGCCTAAAGTTACGTCATGTAACTGTTGCTTTATTCTAATAATGAGTACTGCACAAGAAATGTGTTGTCCAAAAATGCAAACACACATAGTTCTCCTAACTGTCATACTGAATTTATATTCTAAATAGATTCATCATGGGAAAACACAATATAAATAAATGACTTCTTCAAGAAAGGAGATAAAATGCAGATATACAATGCGTTTAAATTTCAATATTTTGCATGCTTTCTTTTAAGGCTTGCTGAAGATATAGTTTGAGCAGAAAGAAGGAATGACTTAATTGAATGGGATCTGTATATGTCATGTGCAGATATGGGACCAGTTATCCAGAATGCTTGGAACATGGGGCTTTCCAGATCGCAGATCTTACCATAATTTGGATCTTCATAATTTAAGTCTACTAGAAAATCATGTAAACATTAAATAATCCCAATAGCTTGGGTTTACTTCCAATACAGATAAATTATTTCTTAGTTGGGGTCAAGTACAAAGTACTGTTTTATTATTACAGAGACAAAATTTGAATTATTTTGATGAAATGGAGTCTGTGGAAGATGGCCTCTTTGGTAATTCAGAGCATTCTGGATAACAGCTTTCTGGATATATACCTGTAAAAAAAAATAAGAATAATTGTCAGTGTTTGAAATTATTATTAACTGTTAAAAAGGCCATATAACAGCCAGATGCTAGGTGAATTGAATACATTTTAGGAGTAATTTATGAAGTGCAGGAAAGGGTGCAAAGTGCAAAAACAGGTGCAAAGTTGTTTGCACTATGGCACCCTATTCCTAACATCTGCATGTATGCTCTGGGCACAGCTTAATGCTTACTGAATTAGTATTATGACCATATGTAAGTGAGGCCATAATTTGAGCAAAACACTTGGAGCTCAATTAACATGGAGCTCAATCAACCTATCTGATTTATGGTACTGTTGCATTTGTTTATATCATCAAATAGTTTGTCTGTTATAAGTTAGAATATGAATATTAAAATCAAACATCACATCTGGCAGTTATGGGTAACTCTTGTGCACTTTTACATATATAAGCCCTAAATCAACCCTAAATATTGGAGATTAACAAATGGGGAAAATAGTTGTTCATGGCTAGGCTCATTTTATATGTTTAAGCAAAGATTGAAATTTTGATTTTGGACCTGCATTAAAAACTGGTCTCAGCAGGCAGCAAGCAAATCATTAAATTTCAGGCCCAAGGTCAGGGCAGGCAGCATCCAAATTGATATCCAAAACCAGGGGTCAAAAACCAGATTGCCAGAATATGAAGGATTGAGAGCAGAGAAGGAAACGATTGGATGGATCTCAGGAACTCAGAATAGAAACTCAGGAAATTACCCAGCATAGGTTATATCAAGAGACAGGCTTAAATAGACCCTTAATTGGGCTGTTGACTTCAGTCGGTTCATACTGTTGGTGGCGTCAGTCAGGGAAAATGGACAGGGGGAAAAGTCATTCATTCTGAATGCAGCATCAAAAGCATGAGGCATCCTGTGGCTCACAAAGGAGGTGCAGCAGCCATTAAATAGCATTTTTGTGGTTCTAGACTAGACGGTTCTGGATAAACTGACACAGGTATCTGTTGAACATTTTCCTGATTGTCAGAAACATGTTCCCTACAGGCTGAACATTTTTGCTAAATTGAAAAATGTCAAACTGCTGGGAATCTTTCATGATATGCTAGTTAATAGTGATGGGCAGATTTCTCCCATTTCGATTCACCGAAAAATTTTGAATTTCCCATGAAATTCACGAAACGGCAGAAAATTCACGAAACTTGGAAATGAACGCCCTTGTCAATTTTGACTCTGCCAATAAAATCAATGGGTGTCAGAATAGTGTTGACGCGTGGCAGTTTTGACACAAGAAACTTATCCGACGTGCATAAAAATTTATTCTGGAGTTTCCCGAATTAATTCGCAAGCGGCAAAACGCGGAAATTCGCTGAGAATTCACCCGTCGAATTTATTCGATTATCACTGCTGGTTAAATATTTGATACATCAGGTTCTTAATTAAATAAAAATGGTTTCACTGTTGCCCTAGGAGGGCAAGCTGCTTCATGATAGACATATATTTCCTCATCGTTTCAGATTTTGAATGAGTTATTGCAACTCTAGGTATCTATTTAATCAAAAAAGGTATTGTGATACCAGTGCCCAGGTCTTTTGCCAATCGGCTTGTGCCTAATCTGGTAACGCCAGCAAAGGTTGTGTAATGCCAAGCTGTATTCTCTTTTTAAGGGTAAGTGAAACAGTTGAAGTGTTGTGATTTGTATAAATGATAACTATAACACAAAATCACCTATAACCCAGGCACCTCTCAAACTTAAGCAATCTGCGAATCACAATTAAACTCTATTTGTCTAAAATTATGAATGCCATGAAATTTAGATCTGAACACAAAAAGAACAAACAAAAATAGCCACTGAAAAAATCTGAAAACCATGAATTTTCATGAACAAATGAAAAATGTCTACTACAATGAACTTTTTTATGTTCAAAAACGAATCACAAACGAAAAGCTGATTTTTGCCAGAAAAGATCTACACAACTTCAACAGCTTTTACATGCTGTACTTTTGTATTTGTAGATTTTATAGTCTTTACACTTGATAAGCTATGAAAAAAATGTAGTTTTTTTTCTATGAAAAATGTGATTTGGAAAAAAGGGACAGTCTATGAATTTTCATAAATTGGTCCTTAAAGAATCAGCTATGTGGAGTTTGGTGTAGGCATCTCAAGGCAGAGATACTGTAACTTAAAGACACAGAATTAATATCAAAAATGAGTAGAGGAAATATCTAAATTATGTGGCATATGTGGCACTTGACTACATTATTTAAATGGTGATAATGAGAGATTGGCACCACTTGGGAACATTTTGGTTTGGAAAATCACTGCTAGTTAGGCAGTGAGTTCCCCATTATTTTCAAAGGCTAGGAGGTAAAGAGAGCTTACAATATAAAATAAAAAAAATATCTAATTTGATAATTTTTTTCGTGTTTTATCTAATATTTATACTTTTTATGTCTTCTCATATAAATGGTTTTGCCTAAAAAGACCAGGAGCTCATAAATTCATGAGGATATTTTGTTTCAGCCTACTATACTGTGTCATCTCTATAAATGCACATTTTAGGGGAGACTGGCCAGGTCTCAATTCTACTATAGTTTGAGCTTGCACCTTTAGAAGATAACTTGAGGTTCACATTTTATTTATTTATTAAAATAAACACTATATAATAAGTAGAAATGATAACAGCACTTACAGATTATTGGCTTACTTTATTATGGGTAGTGGTGTAATTTAGATGTGCTAAATTTCACCCCTTAAAGCACATACATAGTTACATAGTTAAGTTGTATTGAAAAAAGACTAAAGGTCATCAAGTTCAACCCCTCCAAATGAAACCCAGTGTCCATACCTACACTCACACACACACATACACTCACACTGACCCTCAATATACTCACATAAACTGCACATACCAATATCAATACTAATTGTATATTTTAGTATCACAATATCCTATAATATTATGCTTGTCCAAGAAAACATCCAAACCACTCTTAAAAGCATCAAAAGAATCAGCCATCACAACATCACCCGGCAAAGCATTCCACAACCTCACTGTCCTCACTGTGAAGAGGATACACTCATAAAGAGGTGTTAGCTGTGATATGTAACTTAAAAGGTATGAAAATTTTGTTCAAGACACAGAGCACGCTGCTCGTTGTGTTCCTCCTTGTAAGGAAAGAAGCAATGGAAAGCGACTTGCATGAGGATGCATGCAGGGCTGGAAGTATGGATAAATGGAAAAGCACTTTGTGTTCCATTTAGGGTGGTAGAATAGTTGCACCAGCCAGAAGCAACTTTAGGGGCCAATGAATCATGGGGAATCAATAATGCCCTGTTATCATTCATTGTTTAAGAATCTGTAATTCTGGTATGTACCAAGACTACTTTCACAGTGGTACAACATACAAAGTATAGCTATGTGGACAATACAGGTCTGTAGTTCCAGCCAATTACAAAGTGGCCCAACTGCATCTTGTGTCCACTGGCACTCCTTAGCTTCTGCCTCTGAATGCATACATACTAGGGTGCATCTAAGGGGCCAGCTATGTTTCATGCCCTCCCATTCACTCATGAATACAGAAGTGCAGGTATTTGCTTTCTAAAATGCAGCACCTGTGGGTCCTTAGTATGAGGCAGGGTGAAAAGAAAATGGTGGTTTCCATCTGAACTCCATAACGAATGTCTTATCATTTCTTACATAAAACACACATTATTCTACACTGTGAGATTCAATATTTGCAGGATAAGTGAGTAAATAAGAAGGATCAACTATTGCAGAGCAGAGTATATGACATACACAAAGGTATGTTGTTTGTTTAAGAACAATACTGAAACACCTGGTTATTGTTCAGAAATGTTATGTACACATAATATAAAGGTGGTGATTTATAAATCACAAAAAGGCTGATCTACTCTCTCTACTTATTTAGTCATAAATGCTTTAAGCGAAAACAAATATTTTACATTAGTCCACACATTAGCTGTTATATACACAACAACAGCAAGTACTGCTTTCATCATAATTTATAATTGCTGTCAAAGCCCTGACCCAACCAAGATGCATTTACATATAATACAGGCTATACTAATTCCCTTTCCTGAATCACATACTTTTTCTGGTAGCAGCTTGACTAAAAGCAGGAAAAAGGGTGTGTATGTGACTGAAAGATTAAAGTAGAACCCTGATTTTTAGAACAGATATATAAAAAAAAGTCAGAACAGGTATGGCATCCGTTACCCGGAAACCCGTTATCCAGAAAGCTCTGAATTATGGAAAGACCATCTCCCATAGACTCCACTTTATCCAAATAATACAAACTTTTAAATACAATATCCTTTTTCTCTGTAATAATAAAAGGGTACCTTGTACTTGATCCAAACTGAGATTGGAAGCAAACTTATTGGAAGCAGAACCAACCCATTGGATTTATTTAATGTTTACATGCTTTTCTAGTAGACTTACAGTAAGGTATGAAGATCCAAATTATGGAAAGATCCATTATCTGGAAAACCCAAGATTCGAGCATTCTGAGTAACAGGTCCCATACCTGTAGCACATTATAGGTATGGAATATGTTATTTAGATGCCTAATTATCCAAAAAGTACAGCAAAATCATCTCCAATAGAGTCCATTTCAAGCAAATAATTCTAATGTTATTTTCCCTTTTTTTTTTTTTTTTTTTATAAAACTGTACCTTGTACAATGTTTTTGGCTTCATTTAATGTTTAAATTATTTATATCAGATGTACCCTGTATCATCCTGTACCATCACATAGCTTTCAAAGAGGTACATGATAGTGCTCAATGTTCACAGATATTAGGTTCACCTTAAAAATTTGCTCAGATTTGTGCAATTTATTTGAAGATTAAGGTATATCCATATCTAAATAAATGTAAAATATTGTGTGACCTTGAATACATTTATGTACCTACTATAGCAAAAACATTTTTGTAACATATGCCAAACCTCATGACTATAAAGAAAACATATTAAGAACTTTCACTGTAGTCGTTAAAAATATAAAATTCTAAATATTAATATTCCTGTTAATACCCTGATCACAATCTTAGACTTGTATTAAACTCTTGGTATGGTGCCCGGATGGCAAATATTCCTCAGCCAATGTTATTTACCAATTGTATATTCAGCTTGCAACCTGTTTATGAGTCAACTAATTGTCGAATTGTGAGCCATTTTGTAGAAGCAATTATGTGCAACAAATAAATCTTTTCTAGTTTATTTGTAAGCTATTGCATCTTATATTGAGTTAATTAATTCTTGCATAGTTTTAATTGCATTTTTAACTTTATTTTTCTATCAAGGGGAACAATACACCCTATAAGGGAAATACAAGGGAAAAAAAAGTCAGGACCAAAAGTAGAATTAGATGAAGACTTAAAAACAAAAGGAAAGTAAGGATGAAAAGTAAACAACAGAAATATAGGGAAACTTATAGAAGAATGGAAATAGCATGCCTATATTAATTTTGAAAGTTACAGGCAATATGAACATTGTTATTAACAGTAGGTACAATTATAGAATGTATTATCTGGAATGCTTGGGACCTGGGGTTCTCCAGATAAGGGATATTTCAGTAATTTGGATCACCATACCCTCATTTACAGTATAGGGGTTATTTACTAAAACTCAACTTTTTCTCACTTTTTTAAAAGAATAATTTAACCAAACTCCCAAATCCAAATGCCCTTCATTTACCAATAATTATTCTTGTTAAAAAATCGAAATGTGAAATGTGTGACTTTTTCATTTTGTTTACTCAATTTTATGTACACAAATTTTTCATATTATTGAACGAAGACCAGTGCAAACAGCCCGAAACGATTGAGAATCATGGCAGTTAAAAACTTGTTCCATCTGCCATTGACTTCAACATGATTTCAACAGGTTTCAGCTGGAGTATTTTTGGAATTGGATTTTTAGAAGCTTACAGATGGAGTCACTTTCTTTAGTGAGTTTAACGGGCTGTAATGATACATGTAGATAAGCAGCAGTTAGTGTCATATCTTGAGTTGCCTCGTCACTTTTATTGCAGTTACCAACATGCAATACCAGCTGTGACCAATCGCTAGCTATGCAATACATACCAGTGTACAGGAGTTTCCAAGGGAGAAGACAAGAATTTTGGAGTGGTTGTGGAAAACCTTCCTTTAGGATTATGGCACTCTAAACTGTGCCCTGGAACTCCCTTGTGCTTCTCCGTGTCATTGCACCGACAGGCACGTTGGCCTTCTGAAGCCTAATTTTGTAACATCGAATTTCATGGGGTAATGCTATTTGCACTGCATTTAGATAAGACAAATATCTCAGAGATGTTTAGCCAAAGACACAGAAAGTTGTCCACTTTAAAGGCATATTTTATATAAGCGGAGGAAAGTGAATCTGCTCTTACGCATATACCACTCATAGCTTCATTTACAGGCCTGACGTTGTCTTATGTGTAAATACATTGAGCAGATATAGGCTCAAAATCTTCAAAAGAATTGATATGATAATATCAGTATAACATGTGCTGTGTTCATTGTATCCTCATCTGAACATAGAACAGGATAAAATGTATACAGTATTTGGTTCCAACTTCCTTATACTGTATTTGCTAAAGGTAAGGGAAATATAGTATTGAGAGCTCAATCAGGTGTGCAAAAAATTGATTGCACTCTTGGGAGAATGAGGCATTAACTGTCTGGGGTTAAGAGGGTTGTAGTTCACATATTACTCAATTATCTCAATACACTTAAAAAAAAGGAATCAAAATACTTTTAGGGGGTTATTTATCAAAATGAACAGAAAAAAACAGAAAGACAGGCATAGCAGTGCAATATTTTAGTGCTCAGGAAAAAACATTAGCAATACAACCATTTCTGAAAAGATATGCATAGCACAAACTTTATAAATGACCCCCAGTGAGTTTAGTTGTAGTTTCAAAAACCTCTAAAACCACTAAGTTGAGATTGTTGATGTATAGGCCTCCACAAGTATAAATCATTTAGAAACACTAACATTTTCAGCTGCATATACTTTAGACAAACAGGCTATTTAATAGTGACAACAAGCTAAGTGTTAGCCCAACTAAACTACTTTGTTCTATGGAACTGAACAGCATAAACATATACCTTCACTAATATTGCCTAATACACTTTTGCAAGTATCTGCAAGCACAAAGTATTTTGGTATTTACTGTACAAAGGTTTAGCGAATATGCCCATCCCTTCACCAGCCAAAAGATATCTAGTTTTAAATAGGATAATTCTGCAGGGTTTTCTGATTCAGTGAACATCATTTATTTGATCAAGTCCTTAGTTCACTGTTATAATTAATTTTACATTTTATCTACAGACTTCCCAGTTAATTGCAGTTTCTTGCAGTATTTAAAAGAGCTTCTGGCAGTCATCAGGAGAGCAATCTTTTGCAGAGGTAAACACCAACCCACAACAAACATCCACTGGTTATGTAGTTGGTGATCTGTAAAGTCGAAATACTATTGAGGAAAAGGGTGCTATGAATGCAGTACATCACATGAAGGTTCACATATGTTAAAAAAAACATAATATCTGATGTAATTTTATAAATAATATAATGCAGAAATATTATTCCCAGATATAAATAACCTCCAATGTCTGAATTTCGATGGGCTCTTTCATTGAAATCTGCAACAATTATTTTACATACACCCTCAGGTATTATTGATCTTGTAATAGTTAGCAACAACATGCCAAGTGTTATTCAAAAAATAAAAGGTTAGAAGTATATAATATGCACTTTATACATCACAGTGGTTGATTGAAAAAGACAAAATTCTTTGTTTTTTAAGTGCCATAATTTGTAAAATGGCAATGGAAATGCAGACTATAGATCACGAAACATTAAGTTAGATAGAAAAGGTCCCTGAGTGGTTGTTCACCATGAGAATGTCATTAATTATGTGATTAGGAAGGTTACAGCTGCAATACAATACACTGAATTTCCACCTAACAAAGCTAATAAAATAATGTTTTACTTTGACATTGCCATTTAATTAAACTGCAAAAGACAAGGTCATTTAGATATTTACTGCAGTTCAGCAAAATGATATGACAAATGAAAAGCTCAAAAGAGCAGAAGGACCTTATTTCTGACAAAGTGATTTCCCATGCACAGTGCTATATTCTTAAAGTCACTAATTATTTTTGTGACCTAGAAGAAGAGCTAAGTGGCATGTTCAGATTCACTGTCTATTGAGTATTACAAAAAACAGCAAAAAATTATGTATTTCCAACTTCAGCAAGAAGTATACATCGCTATATAACATTCCCTGATATTTACATTCATTTTTTGCAATTCTGCAAACTATATAATTACAAGCACAGATGGACTAAAAATGGTAATACATAAAAGACTTTATGTTTCATTAACTTGACACTCAACTCAATAAAAAGGTCATTAAAGAAGCTTTAAAATAACAGGACCTTTGCCCAGACAGTTATACCTTACGGTCTGGCAGTGGTTGCATACAGTTCTCACACTGAAATAATTTGAATGGACAGAGGCAATAAAAAATAGAAAATGAGGAGGAATTTGTCTGTTTGTTAGGCAGGTTTTAAAAGTTAACACAAAGGAGAAGGTGAAAAACGAGGGCTAAAGTCTTATGGGTGGTGCTCTTCACTAAATGTAAGAGTACAGCAATTTAATTGTAGGAGTATGCTATAGGTCCCCTAATGTAAGTGAGGAGAAGGAGGCAAAGCTCCTGATGCAAATAGAAAAGGCTGCTAGTTTGAGGAATGTAATGCTAATGGGTGATTTTAATTACCTAGATATTGACTGGATCAACAGTACAACCAGGACAGCTAATGGGTTTATAAACTTGTTGCATGACAATTTTATGGCATAAGTTGTTGAGGAGCCAACCAGAAAAAAGCTATACTGGATTAAGTGATCTCTAATGACCCAGAATAGCAAGCAATTAAGTCCCTAGGTATTAGTGACCATAATGTGATATCATTTAATGTTTGGGGCAAAACAAATATATACTGGGGCAGCAAAAACCCTGAATTTCAGAACAGCTAACAGCCGCCCTTCAATGCATAGATTGGGGGCAGTAAGGTTTCATCTAAAAACACAGAACAGAAGTGATTGTCATTTTAAATGATATTAAATTATTACTGTTCTCAATTTATTCCTTTAAGAATTAAATGAAGAAGCACCAAGAATCAATGTGGCTTAATATAAAAGTAAAGAAAGTAATAGGAAAGAAGAGAAAGGCATTTAAAACCATTTAATGAATACAGTAAACACTATAATAAATGTTGTAAAACTGCAATCCGGAAGGCAAAGATAGTAAATGAAGATTGCATTGTGGCAGAGGCTAAGACTAACCTCAAAAAGTATTAATAAGTTACTAGTAAAAAAGATACAGAAAAGGCAAATGTGCTAAATCAGTTATTTTCTTCAATGTACACAATAGAGGAGTCATAGTTCCCAATCCCAAACCCACCTCATAGCTGCACTGTTGGCTCAGCTCAATCAATCAGTGACTGACTCAGAACATGGTTCATAAAGCTTTAGTGAAAATTAATGTGAACAAGGTGCAAGGGCCAGATGGCATACACTCCCTGGTTCTACATACACCCCAGGTTCTAAGTGAGCTTAGTTCAGTTTTAGACCTGCCTCTATCTCTTATTTTCTCAGATTCACTTTGATCTGGTATTGTACCTATGGATTGGAATGGCTTTATGAAGGATAGGTCATGTCAGACAAATTTAATTGCTTTTTATGATGAGTTAAGTAAGATGCTGGACAGTGGGGAGTGGGGGATGTGATCTACAGTACATCTGGGATGTAAAAAATATCCAAGCCACTTTTACCCTTAATGGGACTGAACTAGGCAAATCCATAATGGAAAAGGACCTTGGAGTCCTTGTAGATAATGAACTTGGCTGTAGGAAGCAATGCCAGTCAGCAGCATCAAGTGCAAGTAAGGTCTTGAGCTGTATTAAAAGGGGCATAGATTCACAGGAGGAGGCAGTTATTCTTTCACTGGTCGCTGGTAAGGCCCCATCTAGAATATACCATACAGTTTTGGTCTCCAGCACTCAAACAGGACATCATGGAATTAGAGAGGCTACAGAGAAAATGGAAATCAAAAAAATTTGGATTATTTGGATAAAATGGAGTCTATGGGACATGAATATTATGTGATTCAGAGCTTTCTGGATAACAGGTTTCTGGATAATGGATCACATACCTGTATGTATCTTCTATTTGTTGTATTACAAATGAAACATAACAGCAGGATTGATTCACATTATATACCATGAGGAGTTTGAAACGCCACATGTTGTAATGTGGAGATTAGTGATGGGCGAATTTGGGGCGTTTCGTCGAAAAATTCTTGAATTTCCCCCAAAATTTGCGAAACGTCAAAAAATTCATGAAACGGCGCAGACGTCCATTTTTGATGCTGGCATCCATTTTTTGACGCTAGTGTCTGTGTTTTTGATGCCGGCGCAAAATCGCTGCCGAAAATGCACCGGTGTCCATTTTTTTGACGTCTGCGAATTTTCACTTGGTGAATAAATTCACCCATCACTAGTGGAGATCTATTTACCCTAATACATGCAATATACATGTTTCTCCTAAATGAAATACAACAAAGTTCAATAGTCTTGAAAAGGATTAGGAATTTGAATAATGCTCTCAGTGATGTTTTTTCAGGATAAAAACATTTGCATTCTTTCAATTAAACACATTTCCACTTTTTCTAAACTGTCTTGAGAATGGAGGTGAACGTCCCAATCTTTTTCTTTTTTATTTTTGTGTATAGGTGTTGTTAGTGTGGGTGGGCCAGTGAAAAGTGCTCACTTTTATACCATTAATACATAAATAGCAATAGTAACCGCCAGGTTAGAAGACATAGTGACCTTTTTATCAACAGTCTCATTTTACTGGTTTTAGAGGATTTTGAAACTCACTTTCTCCAAAACCACGAATCTCCTGCAATTTATTAAAATATCCAAACTGAAAAAGCACAATTGAAAAAAACTGTGGAAAAGTAATGAAAACCACAACTTGTTTGACTTATCAAACAATAATTTTGACTTTTCTGTATTGTCACACAAAAGCCAGCGTTGAAAACATCCAAAAACCTCTAAAATCAGGAATCAAAGAAAGATCTTCCATAAAGATCTGCCATTGACTTCTTCATGATTTCAACAGATTTTAGCTGGAGTATTTTCAGATGCTGCATTGTTGCACCCCTCATGTTATAGACTAGTATTCGCTAGAATTAAAACATACATTTTAACTTAACTTTTATTTTTTATTACTTGCTATTAAAACCACCCATTTACTATGGCTCAAAAGAATCATCACTATGCCTACCACTATGGTATGGTGCAAGAAATACCCTTAACAAAACTTACAAACTGCTATAGTGGACAATTGTTGTTTGCAATGCTTAAGTGATTAATATCCAGTCATCCAACCCTTTCCCTTCACTGGGAGCCATTCATTTCTACCTGCGCATGTTCGAACTGGAGAGGGCTAGTTACCACACGATCCACCTACATGTATGCTGCCCTTTTACACCTGTAAGACACACTAACACTGGCCAAATTTGCACCTGGGCATTAACCTATGGCAACCAACTTGCAATGACTGATTGGTTGTTATGGTTATGGTTATTGCTCAGGTTCAAATTTGCCCAGTGTTTATGAATGAGCCCCAGCAAGTTAATTTATGATGGGGAAGGCAAGGTACAAAAAATAATAAATGCAAAACTTCCATTCTTGCCCTCAATTCACCTTGCCAATGTCAAGTGCAAATAATTGTGTCTCACTGTAAATTATATACTAGTGTCCTTATCTTGTGCCAAATATGCTAACATTAAGGGGCCTATTTATTATTGATTGTTTTTTTTATTTAGCACAAGCATTCTTTGAACCCCATGTGAGTTTCCTAACCCAAGCTGTGTTTTGGAACAACCTAAAAGCTGCCAACTTAAAATCCAGCGTAAGTAGGAAACTCACTCAAGGTTTCCTTAAAGATTACTTGTGCCAAAGAGCATAATCAATCTTAATTAGATGTCCCAGTATCAAATTGATGTGGATGCCTCTTTAATTGGCACAATGAACACTTGTACCTGTCTGGTACTAGATAACCTTGTGTTGCGAACAAACGGTATTTCCAGTTTTAAATTAAATTTCACTCTATTCTAGAATAAACAATTCAGCCTCACTGTACATTCTTATATGAGTGAGATAATTGTTATATGTAACATTAATGTATTCGTGGTTATAGCACAGTACAGAAAGAACAGAAAAGAGGAAGGATGGAAGAAATTGTATGGAAGAAATTGTTTCAGAAATAGTTGTATCTTAAACAAATAATAAAGATAAATTACTTCAGCACCACCACTTTCTTTACTCCTAATACCAAGGGTATCAGGGACGCTGATCAGCAGGAAAACAAATGCCACAATTATGCCTAAAAGGTAAATATATATATTACACTTCAATAGAACACAATAAGCAAATTGTCTTAGCAAACAATTATTTTTTTCAATTCAAAGTCTCCTTTATTTTCTTTTCTTTTTTGAAAAAGTAAGTTAATCAAGGGGGTACAGAAAGGAAAATGGGAGGGGAAAACAAATGAACATCAAGGAGGTACAGTAAGGATCTTAGCAAGCAATTCTGCATAACATACAGCATATACATAACATAAGTGTCATAAAGAACTAAACCTGAACAAGGAAAGCAGTTCATGTAAACACATTTAACTATTAGTATGAACTAGTCTAAAATTGTGTATTAATCAAGTTGTGTAATTATTTTTCATTTAATTTTTTATTGTTGAGGTTTAGTAAGACTATGCTACATTAATACAGAGGTAGTTTTGTCTTGATTTCATGAAGTGACAATCTTACTGTTTAATTATTTTAATGCAAATTTGTAGCTGTAGGTGTGTGCTACCTAGGACTGTTCTCTTTCAGACAAGCCCTTAATTGAGGATTAACTATACTGGATCTACACATCAACTAGATTCTTCGGTAACTTGGGCACCAGTGGTCCTTTAAAAACAAACTCTTGCTGGTGCTGACTTAAATGCTACAAGACCATAAATCAGTAAATGCTTCCAGTACTTATCACATCAGTTGTTACTCAGATAATTTCAGTTGTAGTGTTCACAACACTTCAGTAGTACTAACTGTCTTGTTGAATCAATCCATAGTACTATGCAAAGCTCACAGTGGTCTCACACTCCAAGAATCTCTCTATCCCTGAACCCAGGGAAGTCCAAAAGGTAGATTGGGATCTATCAGTAGAACTTGGTGATTAGTTGATTTCAAGACACTGTCAACAATCAGCTTGTCTATCTCATCCTCCTGTTTCATCCTTTTCATTCAGACATATATACATTCCATGTATACTTTTATATATATTGTACTTTTATGCACTGTACAGCACTGCAGCTCCTTAACAGCACTTTACAAATAAAGTTATACATACATAAACATACATACATTAAGGTTAGATAAGAAATAGCTGTTTATTAAATATGGCAATATATATATTTTCTCACATAAATCAATATTTAAGACATATTTTCCATGGAAGAGAATGTTAACAATGTTTTACGGATGTAGATCATAATGGGACAACATCACTTAAATAAGACCTGGTATTAGAAAAGTATTGGCACTCCTGGCTTAGCCTAATTGCTTGAGTCCCTACACTGGTGCCCTTTTCACTGCAGGGTACAAAATACAAATCTCCATTAAGGATCTTCTGGCTGCTCTGCTAACTACCCTGATCCTGGCTTTCACTACTAGAATGAGCCATTACATGCAGGATTACCTTTTTTATAACCTTTGCAATGCTGACACCCCATGGCCACTGAATTACCACTGGGATCAGTTCCCCTCCCAACTTTAATACAGGTCCATCTCTAGCTGGCCAAAACTGTCCGGGGAAAACTGAACTAAATGTTTGTGAAATGTTACCCTCCTGCAGATGCAAACCATTATAGAAGTGCCCAAACAGAAGCCTTACATAACAATAACAGAAACTGAAGCACATACAGTAAAAGCCAAGTTGAGAGTTAACTAACAAGTAGTGTCTTGCAAAAAGCGCTCACTGACTTCAATGAATTTTCAATGAATTTTGTGAATTTTTGATGTTTCACAAATTTTTATAAGAGTGAAACACCTTTGCAACTGCATTCATAAATGGCACTTCTCATGTCTTACAAAATAGAGACCATATTGGGTCTCATTCATTAGACCAGAAACGGGTGGATTTGCTCACAATCTGCACTAATTCCATAACTCTTTCACTAGCAGTTTGAGAAGCAGTTTGACCATTTTCCAGTAGAGAACATGGATATAATCATCATGAATAAGAGGCGTGAGAATGAACTTGATATAGGGAATAAATAGCTCCAGATTTAGAAAAGAAAGACAAGAATGCTAAACCAGATGTGTCCCATCTGAAAGTCAGACTGCACCCTACCTGCAATTGGAATCCACAACTAAGTGCCTGCATTCAACTCACTGGGCATAGCTTCTAGACTGCTGGGATATTCTACACTGCCAAACAAATTTAAGAGTATTTTACTATGTTAATCAACAACAAAAGAGCATAAGAATTCTGTTACTGTGTCAGAAGCCGCAGGTTAATGTAACAACCATGTAGCAATTAAGGCCCTCTGTGGCTACATGCAATGTTGCCAATGCATCAGTTTCAGATTGACCCCCAGATAACCAGTTCAGCTTATGAACACATTAAGTATGTTAAAATATAACCTTTATTTACTCCTATGTTGCCTGTCTAAGCCATTGTTGAGATACTACTACTGAACATGCGGCTGGGAGAGTTATAGTCCAACACCCTCCAGTAATCAGTGTTACTATCTAGCTACTTTTTAACAACTTAATTGTGGCTAGCTGTTAAAGACTAATTACACCACCTGTCCACTCTATGTGCTTTTGAGGGCTCTTACTGACGAGCGGTTGCAGCGGCGCTCCCCTGCGTTCCATTTTTCTGTGTTCAGCCGCAGGGGAGCGCAGGTATAGACGCATTACGTTTTTTCCAGTGGGGCTGTACTCACACAGGCGCGTGTAGGCGCCGAACGCAGGAAAAAATGCAGCATGTTGCGTCTCAACCTGCGTTCGGCACCTACACGCACCTGTGTGAGTACAGCCCCAGCGGCTGAATGCAGAAAAATGAAATGCAGGGGCTACAACCGCTCGTCAGTAAGAGCCCTTACTGTGTGTTTTTTATGGACATTGTCCAACACTACTCACAAAGGCTGACTGTAGTGAAGTATATGTTTATAGGGCAGCATATCTTTTAAGTAATTTAAATTAAAGCTTATATTTTAACATTCTTAATGTGTTCATAAGCTGAACTGTTTTTTGGGGGTCAAGCTGATGCAATTGCAACATTGCATGTAGCCACAGAGGGCCTTAATTGCTACATGGTTATTTTACTAAGTTGTAAGATTTCATAAAAGGTCAATACAATTATTTATTACAATACAAGTTTATTTACTTATTTTAATTTTGTATGCCAACTAACCAGTGTATGCCGCACTTCATTTTTTAATATAGTATCTAGCGTATTTTTTTTCTTAGTTTCCTTGCTTTGTAATGCTGCATTTTCAAAATGATCCGCAAAACTTTCTATAAAGCATGTAATTGATTTTTTCTTTTTCTATATTTTTCTTTTTTAATATTTCTCTAAATAAATCCTCTTTCCTTTTTATAAACGTGCTTAGTGAGATCTTGCACATTCTGTGTCATTTCATCTGCCTCAAGTCTGTCAAGATAAACTTAGTAGAGCTGTCTGAAATGCTGAACTTGCTTTTACTATAAGTAGACCCAATTATCTCTCTGGCTGGTGGAAGCACATAAAAGATGCCTTATGCTACAGTGAACCTTGGATTAGGGGCACTAGCTGTTCCTCCTTGAAAGCCTTCATCACCTGTGGAAATGTCATTTCTGGACCACAAATAAGACTCTCCACACAGACTATATGAATATATAGTAAACATTTCCATTCTCAGTTATCTAAAATAGCTGCCTATATAGCCATCAATATATTTTGCATTTAGACAGCATAATTCCATTCAGAACATTTTATGTTTATAATCTAAGATAAAATTAAAAAAGGAACAAAAAAAAATATTTGTAGTTTGCAGACATTATAAAATTATGCACATCAAAGATCTGCTGTGAACTGTGTAAAGGTGGCCATAGATGCAAAGATCCACTCATCAGAAACAAACAGATCTCACGCTGGAATGGGTGATATTGTGTTGATTTGATTGTGGCCCTAGGGCCCTTTTACATACATGATTCAATGGTAGCAAGTAGTTTGGGATATTGTGAAAACATCGAGATGGGAAATGTTGGGTACAATTTCAGAGATTCAGAAGCCTTTTACATGAGCTTTTTTATTTGCATTTTTATAATACACTCAGATAGTACTAATACTTGCATCATGCAATGGCAACAGGCATACTAAAAACATAACTTTTACTGTTAATGATTACTAAACACCCTACTTTTATATCCTTACACTGTACACAGGGGGACATTATCCCTTCTACATTTGTATGTATCTGGATCAAATAATAATACAATGAAATAATTTATTTAAATCATTTAATTAAACATCTAAACTGACCACACACAAGACAGATGATTGCAAACCAGTTGGTATTTGTAGATAAATGTAAACACCACCGTAAGAGGAAAAGTGTCTAGGAGGTGGTAAGTTGGTCAAAATAGCATAATACATAACATACAGTAACCATATCTACCTAACATGCTGAAGGAATTAGAATGGCTGGTGGCCTGTTATGGTTATGATAGATATAATATTAGCCACTGCCAGGGACTCTTGGTCAATTTGAAATTATGTATTGTTATATGTATTTTTATATATAGAAGTTATATTGATGTTAATTTATATTAAACAACAGTTCTGTTAGGTTAAGTTTAAAAAGTTGTGGGAGCAGCTTTTAAGGCAGTTTTGGAAAAGGGTAAGGGCTGATAATTGTCCTTGCCATAGTCAAGTGCATATAATAGTTGCCAGCAAAGTGCACAATTCTTGAAAGAGATTGAAATCAACATAATAGATAATCCCCGAGCATCCATGTTTGCAGGCAATTGTAAGGGAAAATTGGATAAGGAAAGTGGTATAGCTATGGCAGAAAATACTTTGGCCAAACAAAAAATGTACTGGTTATAAAGACCCTTGCACTAGCATGACTGTATAGAACTATAGGTTTACACAAATCTGTAATCTAATGTGTGTAGTTGTATATTTAGGGGTAGGGTATCTTGATGTCTTACAGTGGGAGACCAATAAGCCAATTAAAAAAAAACAACTAACTATTGAGACCTACCTAATCCACCTTCTAAAATATGGCCTACTTGTCTTTCATGAGCAGCCTATGTGACATCCTGACAATCATACTGGGAAGTTTAGGGGGATCCCAACGGGATTTTTCACTATAAATGCAAGCAACTCTAACATGAAAGGAAAAACAGTCTGTTTATTTTGAAAACAAAAAGCAGCTTCAGTCAGCAACATAAAGTTCAGCAATAAACAAAATAGCTTACTTCAGCCTTAGCCTTCAGTACCCCAAAATACTAACCAGTAGTAATGGGCAAAATTGGGGCGTTTTGCTGCGGCCAAAAATTAGTGAATTTCCCGCAAAATTTGCGAAACAGCAAAAAAATTGTGAAATGGCGCCATTTTTCTTTTGACGCCGCTGAATGTTCGCAGCAGTTTTGTGAATTTATTCGAATAAATTCGCCCATCACTACTAACCAGGCTTGGTCTTTGAGGAAAAAACACCCGCAAAATATCCAATGGGTTATCAGCCCCCCCAGATCTCTGAAAGTTCAGCTGGTGAAAACCAATACAGGGCAGCTCTCCTATTCAGCTCCTGCTCACATCTGCTGCTCACTCCCCTAAACACCTCTCTTTGCTTCTCAAAGAAGCTCAGGGATAGGCAAGAGAAAAATGAGATGGAGGAAAAAGAATAGTTTTCCAATATAGTGTAGTAGGTTAGTTTGCTTTTCACCACCCTTCTGTGTGAAATTGCTTTATCTATACATTCACGTGAATACCCAGCTCTTTCATTCAGCAAGTGACACTCGTTTTTTATCCTTCTGTGATCAGCCACCAAAACTAGTTGGGTACTTCTAAATAGATTGGAGCATATCAGCAATTAATATTGTCCAGATTCCACTCCAGATTAACTAGGAGAGATGCGCTTCTAATAGTGTAAAATCGCTTTAATATACATAGAAAATTTTTAAAAGTTACACTCACATAAAACCAGATAAAAGGCGCTTATCAGTCTTTCCAGACGCTAGTGCGGTTGTCCAGTTTGCTGTATTCCGGAACGGAATTGCTTAAGTGGTTGGAGAACGGTTACGAAATGGCAACGGGAGTGAATTTCCAAAATCTTTCCCTTTGAAAGTGACCTCTCATGGCTCTGGTGTTTCTTAAATCACTCTTAACTGGATGGCTCAGAACCTAAAAACAGGGGATACATATCTGCCATCCACGATATTAAAAAAAACCCAGTAACTATTAAGACTTAAATCTTACCAGATCCACCTTCTAAAATGTAGCCTGTGTGTCTTTCATGAGCAGCCTATGTGACATCCTGACAACTATACTCACAACAAATATAGCCACAGGTGAGCACTGAAGACACCACAGGGCCACAAAATAGCTAGAAGAGAAAAAACTGTGAAAATAATGCTTTATCATAAAAACAGATATAAATCATAATCTCTGTTAAGGCCATGGGGCCAATGTATTTAGGTTGTGTGTGCACCACACCTCTCTTTTCTCAATATCAATTCCCTATCACCTCCTTGCCTAGGGGTGGATACATCAAATCCATATTAGAATTATCTGTTTCCACAAAATGTCTTGAGACTTGTATGTAGTTTAAATTACCCTTCCTAATAGTAGAACTATGTCTTTATCTGTAACGTGGTCTCGCATACATGGATCATTTTCCTTATGTCTAGATTTAGGTCTTCACACCCGTGCCTTTGCTTTATCTAGAACATATCTGGGATATCCAGATGCCAAAAACTTATCATACATGTCCTTCAATTGTTGTCTTTCTGGCTTACCAACCTCTCTACCCAAGAAAATTGGCTTATAAGGATAGAGTTCTTGATGTTTGATTAATGGTAATGTAGCAATTTATCTCTATGTGATTATAATATAATTCCGTAACAAAACCACCTTTTTGTCTAGTCACTTTTACATCCAAATATTTAATAGACTCAGTATCCATATGTAATGTATATGAAATATTTGGATGCACTTCATTAATTTATTGTGCAAACTGCATATGAGAATCAATGTCTCCCCTCCATATCACAAACACATAGCACACCAAGTAGTGTTTGGTGAATGATACCTAGCTAAAGATGTGTTCTCCCTCCTGTGAATTTGCATATGAAGGGGCGAATCAGACCCCATTGAAGAACTCTTAAGCCATAAATAATACTTGTCCTTGAATCTGCAATAATTCTGACACAGAATAAAAATTATCCTAGTAAAGCTTATGCACTCTTCATAGAGCTAACTACCCTATTAACTGTCTTCCATAAAAACAACAATATAACTTTTAACAAAGAAACACAGATTTTCCCTAATGCTAGACAACTCACTTAATCTTGTGTCTGTGAGAATAAATTCAATAACATAATAACCCTCCTCAGGCCACCAAGTTAATGAATCTTTTCTGAGCAATTTCCTTTAAAACCCCAAACATTTCCTCAGCAAAATCCCAAGCTTTATCACAGACTGTCATCCGTAATGACTCAGGAAGGTTGGAGTAGAGACCAAGGAGGAAGCTATATATAGAAAAGTCTGATTCATGGTGTCTGAAGGATTAAACAAGTTTGTAGTCAATTTTCAGGCAAAAGATCAGGGCAGGTGAGAGTAGCAAGGTTATAGTCAAAACAGGGAATCAGGAATGGCATTTAATCCTTGTCCTTGGCTTCCTTTTATTTTGAATTGTCATGCTGAAATGTGGTGGGATGACAAAACCGCCTCCAGCCATGATATGCACTTCCGTGGGTGCCACCATCTTGAATACAAACCTGACACAAACTTCATATTGATGGCTCAAGAGTGTGGGAATGTTGTGTCCTTACATTCACAACCATTATGCCTGTATTTTTGATCAAATAACCTACTGGCATCTGTTAGTAGTAGTGATGGGCAAATCTGACCTTTTTCCGCAAAAAATTTGCTACAGCAAATTCATCAAATGCATTGAGGTCTGTCGGCATAACAATTGTTTTTCACATGCGGCAAACTTTTTGATATGCAACAATCTTTTTCACTCATTGGAGTCTATGGGCATCTTTTTATACTAAAACACAACTTTTATCAATTTATTAAAAATAAATTCAACTAGGGATGGGCGAATTTGACCTGTTTCCTTTCGCCAAAAATTTTCCGCCGGCAAAATGTCGCTGACGCCCATTAAAGTCTATGGGCATCAAAAAAGTTTTGATGCACGTCTTTTTTTTTCGCACGACACCATACAAGTCTATGGGCATAATTTCCATGGTGAAACAAGTCGAAAAAATTCACCCATTCCTAAATTCAACCAAACTCCCTAACCCAAATCTCATTAAATGTATTCTGTCACGATTTTTAGGGTGTCGTTTTTATTTCTAATTGACACTGTTTACATTGCAAATAATTCACTCTACAAGTGTATTTTTTAATTTATAATATTGGTGTGTAGGCAGCCATCTCAGTTCATTTTGACCAGTCATGTGCTTTCAGAAAGTGCCAGCACTTTAGGATGGAACTGATGTCTGGCAGGCTGTTGTTTCTCCTACTCAATGTAACTGAATGTGTCACAGTGGGACCTGGCTTTTACTATTGAGTGCTGGTTTTAGGTCTACCAGGGAGCTGTTATCTTGTGTTAGGGAGCTGTTATCTGGTTACCTTCCCATTGCTCTTTTGTTAGGCTGCTGGGGGGAAAGGGAGAGGGTGATAGCACTCCAACTTTCAGTACAGCAGTAAAGAGTAACTGAAGTTTATCAGAGCACAAGTCACATGACTGGGGGCAGCTGTGAAACTGGCAATACTGTATGTCTAGCCCCATGTCAGATTTCAAAATTAAATTAAACCGATTTCACTGCAGAATTTTGCTTGAAAACAACATGTTTTTTCCATGACAGTATCCCTTTAATTTACCAATAAACCTTCTTGAAAAAATCAGTACAACATATTGTCGCTCTGTAACCTAGACTTTATCAAATTGTTGCCCTGAAACTTGAATTTATCAGAATGAACAAAAACTACCACAAACAGCCCGCAACTATTGGGAATCCTGTAGGTATGAAACATGTTCCACTTGTTATTGGGACCATCTGCCATTGACTTTTACATGATTTTAACAGGTTTTAGCTGAAATATTTTTGGCTTCTAATTTTAAGCAGCTCCAAAGCATAGTAAATCTCAAAAAAATTCAATTTTTTTTTCTAATAATTTGAAATTTTCCTCTTTAAAAAAGAGTAAATAGGCCCCATGTGTATCACAGGATGGTTAATGGAATAAGGAAAGAGTTTATTACAGTTAGTAGGCTTAAAATGATTCATGTTTGAAACCACTTCATGCCAATGGAAATAGAGACTGAACCTTGTTGATTTTTTGGTCTCAAATGGATGACTATGATTATTGAAATTGTATTGACTTAAAAAGAATTCACATGAATATGCCACTAGAGTGTGCCTTTTAACTTAACTTCAGCCATACAGAGCATATTTTACCATTCAAATGATAACAGAACCAACGAATATAATAAAATTCAAAAATGACCAACAAATCTAAATTCATCCATCCAATTATGTTCAGATTTTTTTAAAACTTTTGTAAAAATGTGTAAATAACTATTTTGCACATGACCTTTGTAAATTGTATTTTTTGATATTGGTAACTGCTGGAATACGATTCTATTATAATTCTATTAGTCTATAATGTCACAATCAGGGGGTAATTTACAAAAAATTTTGTAGGCGAGTTTTAAAGGGGAAAAAACTTGAATTTTTAGAGAAAAAAAAATAGTTTTTTTTAAGATTTATTATACCCCAAAGCTGCTAACAATTTGAACCCGAAAATACTCCAGCTAAAACCTGTTGAAATCATGTAAAAGTCAATCGCAGATGGTCCCTTTTACCTTGGGAACATGTTTTGTGCCTTCATGGTTCTCAAATGTTTTGGCCTGTTTGTACTAGTTACTGTTCGATAATCTGAATTATTTAAGTTTCACGATTCGAATTGATGCTCGGCTTTTTCACAATGTTATTTCACACTGATTGTTTTTAGAAAAGTTATTGATAAATAAAGGGGATAAAAATTCACATTTTAGTAAATAAACTAAAAAACATCTTAAATGTCACAAAGGACAGAATCTCCAAAAAGGATGAACTTACAAATAAATCCTCCATATAATGTATGATCTGACCTGTATGTATTGTTACCAACAATGTCCTGGGTCTTTACATTGCCAACATATAATTCATATGTTCAGTATGAATAACTCGGGTCACAGTGCCAAATTATTATCCACACGTAGGGGGGTATTTACTAAAACTAGTCCCAAACCTGAATACCCTTAGATTACCAATAAATCTGAATTAACTTCTTTTCAATTTGATGCTCAAATCCTGTGACTTTTTCGAGTTGTCACAAGAAAGCTCTACCAAAACCCTTGAAGATGATGAAGTCAAGAAACATCTTCAAATTGTTCAAGGGGCATCTGCCATGACATTTTAGCTGGAGTATTTTTGGATTTGGATTATCAGCAGCTTTGGAGCATAATAAATCTTGAAAAATTTTTCCCCTTTAAAAACTATAAAAATTAGAGGTTTAATAAATAGACCCAGTGCAGATAAAGCCATCAAGATCTCCCATTTTGTCACACTGTATAATTTGTTTGGAATTTCAGGTCTGCTAGCACAGAGAGCAAAATTGTACCACCCCCCTACACCCAATCTGGTGCTCTAAATGGTATGCATCGGGTGCAAGGGGGGGGGCGTCATCAGAAAGGCTATGGAGCCCAGAAATGCCCCTGACTTCCTGGTGGGCAATATTCCACAAACGTTACTCACAAGTACCCGAGCAACCTAAGAAGATCAAGGTTATCCCAAAATTCAGCTAAAGCTGGTTACATTCTTTATGCTTATTTTATTGCAGTTCTCTGAAAATAAAGAGTTACTGCATAAATCAAGTGATGCCCAGAAATGTGTTCTCTTTAAAAAAATGTGACAGTTACTGTATTTTAAGTTTAAAACAAGTAAATGTAACATAACTTGTTACCATTTCATACATTTGACAACACAGTTGCCCTTTTTTAAATTTGAAAAAGCAGTGAGATAAAAATTCTTCATTTCACCTTTACTTACCATTGATTGTAAAACATTTTCTTGACAATCACTGTTCTGCATATGACATTTAGCCAAGCTGCAAAGATTTTATTGGCTTCCCTACAAACATGTAAATTGAATTCTGGGATTCTGAATGTCAGCAAGATATATCGTACATAAACTAAATGCATTATTATTGATCTCAGTGCTCAGATATATTTTCATTACAATAACATTTATGATACAATAGCATTTGTGCTATTTTTAGTCAATAAAAACATTTTAACATAATTTTGCTTTGAAATACATATATTTTATTTATGTCAAAAATGAGCATCTGTGCTGCGAGTCCAGATCTGTAATTTAGAGTGTTCCTTAGCTTACAGGCGGAGGAAAATAAAGTATTTGATAGAGTCGTTTTCTAAGTATCTATAACTTTAGATGTGGCAGGGTAAGCAAAATAGTTTGTTTTAGATTATAGTTTGGAAGATATATGAATAATCTTATTTTTATTTACATCTTCCAGAATTACTGGATTTACTGTCTTCATAGTTACTCAGTTGAGTTAGGTTAAAAAAAAACCTTCAAAAAACCCCTCCAAATGAACATACATACACACTCTCATACAACTTTATATATCAATATTTTAGCATCACAATAGCTCTTAAATGCATAACAAAAAGAATCTGCCATTACACCACCTGGCAGGGCATTCCACCCTAGACCTCAATGAATCCTAAAAATTTAGTAAAAGGTTTGCCAGTTATAGAGCTAAGCTTGTTTAGTACCCTATAATGAATACCATCTGGGTATTGACCATTGTTTACCTTTATCCGTTCTAGTCTCTTTTGATTTCCCTCTTGCATAACCCATTAAGAGTAATATTACTGGAATTGGGAATAAAAAGAAAAACTGAATTAACTGGTTGCTTAAAGGGCAAGTAACACTAAAAATGTATAAGTAAAAAATCAATTCCTCCCCCCTCCATTAATCCTTGACAAAGTTAACTTTTTAATACATAAAAATTGCAATAACATCTCTCTTCTGGTTGTGCACAGTGTTTTAAAAGGCAATGTGGAGAATCTGCTATTCCCCCATCCTTAATAGAGTTAAAGAAGAGGGTGGAAACTAACAAAATATTTGAACAAGGCATTGCAATATTACACAATCAGGTTCCCCAATCCTTAGCAATATGGTCTCCCTGGGTGTTATTAAATTCTGATGACTGGATTTTAATTGAATGTAACAATGCTTTGTATTTGTTTTGTTTATTTGTTTTGTTTTTTTGTTTTACATGCCTTTTGTCTTTCTCCCACATGATTGCTTTACTTTTTTTACACTTATTATCGTTACACTTTTTTCTTGATGTATCTATGATTCTATTGAATTATGCCCTTGGCGTAAACTTTGTGTATCACGCTACACACGTAATAGTATATTTGTATTTTATACTGTCAAGTAACATTGTGATTATTAATAAAAATCTAAGTTACAAAAAAGGCAATGTGGCGATTACGTGAGCGCTCCAATCTCCTTCTAGCCGACTTCCTTTTTAAAAGCGGTTACTTGCCGAATTTACAGATGATTTTCAGCCTGCCTTCGTCTCCCTTTTTTTACATTCTTGGCATGAGAGTGTGCATGACTGGTATTTTTCTAAGAGCTGTGAGTAATGAAGGCGGCAGACAGGTCAGCCATAAATCTGTCAAACACCAAATAAAACCCCTACAAAGTCAGTGCGCTCACTCTCGCTCCTTTTCTGCTCGCAGCTTTTAGGGAAATAAATAATGCTAACCAAAGGGGAGAAGAATGCAGGCTAAAAATCTTCTGTAAAGTCGGCAAGTAACTTTTAGATTTTGGAACCTGTAGATCTTGGTAAATAACACCCTTAATGTAATTAGTGATTTAATATTCCATACCTGCTGCACTGTTTTGAAATACTTCTAAACAACATAGATGAGCAATCATTTACAGGGCTGTATAACCCTTTTTTTAAATAAGTTCAATGAATAGGGTTCATGCTGAACATACATTTTGCTTATTTTTAATCACAAGAAATCTATGTTGTTTATTATTTATTAAGATGAATAGGGCAATCAGGGAAATTCATGCTATTCTATGTTTGATCCTTGCAAGGAAGAAATTTATATTTCCAACATTGAAACCCTTGCATATTTTGCAACCTTTTTAGCTTGCAGGAATCTAGTTATCTACTTTGCATAGACCAACCATTATGAACAATTCCTCATATTCTATGTGGCAATAAATTATCAAAATAGACAGAACATATAAACATAACATATGAATGCTGGTTGGTTGATGAGCAGGATTCCACATTAGAGGGAATGCCCAGTATGAAAAAGAGACTTTGCTATTCATAGCTGTTTTTAGTAAAATTCAGTTGACAGAGAACAAATATACTCATCACAGTCCCATTGACTTATTCTTATGCAGAGATTAATTATTAGGATAATGGCTGGATGTGAAGCAATGTTTAGAATATTTTAGGGGTATTTTAAAATACAAGGGACACAAGCACCCCGTAGTGCTCATTTGCTGAGCACTTGCACACCCCTGCCTGCTATGCTCTGTGTCAGATGAAAAATATGGTGCTTAGTGCAGTGAGCAGCACCAGATGGTAAGGACAGTGCCTCCATGTGAGGTGTGTATTCTGCCCCTACATTCCTTGTACCTCTGAATAAATGGCAAGGTAGGATTGGTAGGGGGCTGGTAGGGGGCAGTGCCTTTTCCCACCTGGCTCCCCCAAACTACCTCTCTTCTATTCAAGGCACATTGCACCCAAATGTAGCCTGTGGATATTTGCACACACCCAAAAGCAATGTGCAAAAGGCATTTTGCAGTTTTTTTTCACTCTGAATTCAAGTTCTCTTATTTGGGAGTGTGTGGAGTCTTCTTTGGGGGTATCAACTGCTGTCCATTCATCTGTGGGAAAAATCAATTTCCAGATTGGCAGTAGGTTCTGTTGTTAAGCCAGTAACTTTTAAAGTACAGAAGGGGTATACCTGTTTTGAAAATATTAATTCATATTACATACATTCTATTAATATTATATTGAAAGGCAACACTTCAATTATTTTGTACTTGTTGCTGAGTATGCAAAGATTTTTTATTTTTAATGAGCTGATTCAGCCAGTCTGGCTGTAATCTGTACCTCTTAATGAATATAAAACCTGTTGCACGGTGCAGAAAACAACATCAGCAGGTACAGGACAGAGTCCCATTTCAGCATGATTCTTTGGTTCTCCCTAACCCTTTTTTGTTACAGCAAGTAAGTTGTTCAGGTAAGCTTGTAAATCCCTCTCTTCATTGGCATCACTCATCTGATCAGAGGTTTTCTGATGCTCTGCAAATTGGTCTGCACCAAGATGATGATGTTGGATGTGTTGGTCAGAATTTTTCTACGCAGATAGCTTTGCCAGCTCAGTCTAAGAAATAGGTTGTCTTTTGTGAGGGGTCATTTCCTTTCTGGCTTGATTTTTCCACATCATTTGGGGGAATAGATTAACCCTGCCTGTGCTGTGATAAAGGGTGCCTGTTAACTGTGCTCAGGCTCCTCCTTGGTCATCACTAAGCCATTAAAATAGCAAGGGGCCCAAATGCTACATAGTTGTTCTGTTTCCTGATGGTCACTGAAAAGTACACCAATGCAACTCCATGTGATATAAATGGGCGGGTCATTTTTACATTAACTTTTAGTTTGTTATAGAATGGCCCATTTCAGCAACTTTACAGTTGGTCTTCATTATTTATTTGTTGTAGTTTTTAAATTATTTCATTTCTTTTCTTCAGGATTTCAAATAGTTGCGTTCCCAATTTTATTGTAATTGTGACTTTTTAATTAGTTATATTCCTATTCAGTCCCTCTCCTTTTCATGTTCCACTTTCTTCTCCAAACTTGCTAGGCTAAAATTACAAACTTAAGAGCTACTAAACAAAAGGTTAAATAACAGATAACACAAAAAAATAAGAAAATGAGGACCAATTGTAAATTGTCTCAGAATGTCTATAACATACTAAAAGTTATATCAAAGGTGAATTACCCTTTAAGCCCTGTAACTGCATCATATCATAGAATTGATTGCAATAACAGTGCACATTATTATGCCTTGGATACAACTTACATTTCTCACCCCTTTGTGCATAAATAAAAAGACCTATAAAGTAGTTCTGTCAGTTTTAGTTTACAAGTAATAAACTTTTTAACTCACAATTCCTCTAGAAGTGTATTTTAGTATACAGTATTTAGGAATAGGGATGTAGCGAACTGCCGATTTGGTGTTCGCGAACGCCGTTCGCGAACACCGGCAAAAAATGCGAACGTTCGCGAACAGTTCGCGAACTTCGAACACCGCTAAAATCGTTCGATTCGAACGATCGAAGGATTTTAATCGTTCGATCGAAGGATTTTCATTCGAATCGAACGATCGAAGCCATTCGATCGAATGCTTTTCATTCGATCAAATGCTTACAATCGTTCGAACTAATGCTTACAATCGTTCGAACGAATGGAAATCGTTCGATTTTTAGCGGTCGAAGGAATTCGAATGGTCGAATGGTCGAACGATCGAACGCGAACTCAAAATGCGAACGTTCCCAAACGTTCGCGAACATTCGGCGGACGCGAACGGTCGAAGTTCGCGCGAACTAGTTCGCGGGCGAACAGTTCGCTACATCCCTATTTAGGAATACCATTTCTTAGATATCAACTATAAGAAAAAGCAAGTGCACCAATTTAAGCAAAATGTCTGCAAGTGTGCATAAATGATTGAAATGTAAAACCTACTGTCTCTGTTTAAGGTAGGAACCTTGCCAGTGATTTGAAAAAATATAAAAGTAAATGTGTTTGCTTCTTGTAATAATCCTTGGTGCTAAGAAAAGTTTGTGAAGAGAGGACTGGAAATGTGCCTCTATAGTCTAAAGAAGATTTGAATTAAAAGAATCCAGCCATAAACATGTCTATTACAATTCTGGGTGAAAATAGAAGATCTGTAAAGGGGAACCATCATGAAAATCTAATTATCCAAATGGATTTATAAATTAAAAATATTAATATTCTCAAATATATAAAAGCTTACTTTTAAAAATAAAACTAAATAGTATTACAGACAGTTATGGGGGAAAGTATTAAAAGTCAGCAATGAAAAAAATATCCGCAATTCGAAAATGCCTTTCTGAAATTGAATATAGCTTTTGTGAACATTGGGAAGTGTTTAGTGACTACTCCAAACAATGGAAGAAAGATTGCACATTTTATAGTTTGCACCAGTGCACAGGTAATTAAAGTTTTTGCTGGAAAATTGTTCCAATGTGTATATAATATATTTGGGGGCAGATTCACTAAGGGTCGAATTTCGAAGTAAAAAATACTTCGAAATTCGACCCTCGAATTGAAATCCTTCGACTTCGAATATCGAAGTCGAAGGATTTAGCGCTAAACGTTCATTCGATCGATCGAAGGATTTTTCGTTCGATCGAACGATTAAATCCTTCGAATCGAACGATTCGAAGGATTTTAATCCAACGATCGAAGGAAAATCCTTCGATCAAAAAAAGGTTAGCAAACCTATGGGGACCTTCCCCATAGGCTAACATTGACTTCGGTAGGTTTTACCTGCCGAACTAGGGGGTCGAAGTTTTTTTTAAAGGGAAAGTACTTCGACTATCGAATGGTCGAATAGTCGAACGATTTTTCGTTCGATTCGTTCGATTTCGTTCGTATTCGAACGAATTTAACCAATTCGATGGTCGAAGTACCAAAAAAATACTTCGAAATTCGAATTTTTTTCATTCGAATCCTTCACTCGAGCTTAGTGAATCGGCCCCTATAATGTTCACTAGGGTCTGTACTTCTTTAGGCTTTTCACACACATATTTTTTAATACAGAAAAGCATGCTGAAAGTATAAAAATGCATTTTTTGTTAGATGTGCTACTTTTATCTAGCAACTATCTTGTTTACCCCTTTTCTGTGAATAATACATTGGTATTGTCTTTATTTTGTATCTCATACCGTGTCTGATTTCTGTTTCCTTAAAAGGGTTGTTCACCTTTAAATTACTGTTAACATGATATAGACATTAATATTCTGAGACAATTTGTAATCTGTTTTTATTTTCTATTTTTTGTGGTTCTTCATTTAATTCTATTTTGTTCAAAAGCTCTCCATTTGGGAATTTCAGCAGCTACAGTATCTGGTTGCTAAGGGCTTGCATTGCAACCAGGCAGTAAACTGAATACAACACTAAACTATGGATAGGAGAAGGGCTGAATAGAAAGTTAAGGAATAAAAAGTAACAATAACAACCTCATAGAGTAGCAGATTTTTGGCTGCTGCATTTGAAAGCTGGAAAGATGTAAAAAAGGAAGGCAAATGATTCAAAAACTATATATACTGATGACTGATTGCAAAAGTGCTAGGAATAGGACATTCTATAACATACTAAAATTTTTCTTTAAACCTGTAATGATATGTAGTTCAGCCATTCCTTCTGCATCCCTTTCCCCTCTATCTAGCAAGTTGCAGACTGCAGGTCTCTAGGGATGGGCACATTTTTTCGCCTTGTTTAGTCACAGAAATGACGGCCATAGACTTGTATGGTGTTGTGCAGCAAAAAAAAAAAAAATGACGCGCACGAAAAAAAAAAAAAAAAATTGCGCGTGTCAAAATTTTTTTGATGCCCATATACTTTAATGGGCGTCGGCAACATTTCGCTGGTGGCGAATTTTTGGAGAAACGAAACGGGTCAAATTCACCCATCCCTACACTCTTTCATTGTCAGCAAATCACTTACCTGATACTTGGAGACCTATTTATCAAAGGTCAGATTTTAGTGGTTTTAGAGGTTTTTGAAACCATGACTAAACTCACTAACTCTAAAACCACAAGTATTAAAAAATCTCAATAAAAAAGTCTGAACATAAAATTATACTGAACAATGTGCTAAGAAATATGAATACCTCGAAAACCCCTAAAAATTTTTTTCTTTTCAGGCAATTTCTAGCAAAAAAAACCCTGAAAACCTCTGAAAAAAAATTGAAGTGATTTAAAACGTACAGTAAGTACCTGCCATAATCACCTTGCTTGGTTCTTTGTATTTGCAGGTTTCAGCCACTTGGATTTTCTGGTCCTTTTTATACTCTTGTATCAAAACACCCTTTAATGTTCCTCACTGTAAGGAGAATTACCTTCTGCATCCACGCCAACGCTGCTCTGTTATTCAAGATGGCGGCGCCCAGTCCTTCCACAAGGTTCTTCCCGAGCGCGGCGCTGTGACGCCAGCGCATTTTCGCCGGCGTCAGAATGGACGCCAGCGCCTGAATGGACGCCAGCGTCGGAACGCCTACACAATAACGCCAGCGCAGTGACGTCATCATGTCCATCTTTTGGCGCCAAAGGAGGCCTATTTAAGGAGCCTAAAGGTCTGCAAACATCGCCCAATTATAGGTTCTACTTCGTGTGTTCCTGGGTGTGTTAGTGTGTATTGATTCCTGTTCTTGATCTTGACCCATTGCCTGTTTATCGTTATTGAACTCTTGCCGCCTGAACTGACCTATTTGCCTGGACCTTGACCATTCTTTTGCCTAATCCTATTGTACCTCCAACTGTGCTGGACTTCAGCTTCCTCTTTGGTCCGCTACTCCAGTTTGAGCCTTTGGGCCCTTACACTCACATGTTTCTTTGTAGATGTTGAGACGAAAGATTCACCAGACACTCAACAGCAAGTGAAGCGGGGTGGACCCCATCTTTGTAGATGTTACCATAACTTAAACTTGATACCTACAGTAGTTTGAATACTCAAAAACTTGCTTCTACTGTTCTATTCAAGCGCTGTGCTATCCAAGCAGACAACTCATTGCTTACTTTAATGCTGAATTCACCTTTAGTTTGCCCAGTGTTTCTGTCACTGATAAACAGCTGCAATATATCCTAATGTAAAATGCCTTGTTTTACAGTTACAGTTACTTTGGGGCCAAATAACTTATTGTACCATTGCTAAAAAGTACATGTAAGTGATAGCTCATATAATTAAGTTCATAGTTCATATAAATAGTTCCATTAATTCATTTCTAATGAGACAGTCAATTCATTCTGGGGTCAGTGGAGTTTGCACTAAGTTTAAACTTACCCTCCTGCCCAGTCACACTACTCTGCCAATACTTGATATGTAAGTTGCACAAATTACATGGATAAATTGGGTTGAAAAAAAGACCAAAGTCCATCAAGTTCAACTTCTCCAAATGAAACCTATAGCATATACATACTCACTGACCCCTCCATACACTCACATAAACTACAGTATATACAGGTATATATATATATATATATATATATATATATATATATATATATATATATATATATATATATATATATATTAATTGTAGATGTTGGTGTCACTATAATCTTGAATACGATTCTTGCCAAGAAATAATCCAAGCCCCGCATTAAGCATTAACAGAATCAGCCATGACAACATCATCCAGCAGGGCATTCCACTGCCTTCATTGTGAAGAACAACCTACATTACTTAATAAAAGTTTTTTTCCTCTAGTCTAAAGGAGGACTATTAAATCAAATATCGTATAACTTAATACTGCACTTAATACTGCATCAAAAGGTTTTTCTACCACTAAAGTCAAATTAACTGGCCTATAGTTTTGAAACTGAGAATGGGATCCATTTTTGAATACACCACATTAGCAATTTACCAGTCTATCAGCACCATGCCATACCACAATAAATACTGAACAATTAAGTAAAGAGGTTTGGCAATCACAGAGCTAAGCATGTTTAGTACCCTGGGATGAATGCCATTCAGGCCTGGACCTTTGTTTATCTTCACATGTTCTAGTCTCTTTTGAATTTCCACTTGCCTGGACCATGGATATGTAGTTGTATTACTAGTGTTGGGAGCATTAACAAGAAATCCTTCATTATTTGGTTCCTCAGTTGTGTAGACAGAAATAACAGAATCATTGACCAACTGACCCCCACTGATATTAAGGGTCCCACCCCTTCCTGATTAATATTTTACTATTTACATATTATAATAGCTGTTTGTTCTGCATAGCCCAACACTGTTCAGCTACTGAATTTGAATTGAAAATGCCCATCCTATAATCACCTCCTATTACCTTGACTTTGCAAGTAAAGATCGCCAATCATTCCCTGCTCCTGTCAGAGGACCCAGGTATGATACTTATTTCATCATGGGAGTGCTCTTGCCCTAAATTCACTGACTCCCCTCTCCTCCTTATGAAGCTGACTGGCTGGCACATCAACCTCATGTACATAAACATGCCTAATCAACTGTTAAATAATGGCAACCAATTTGGCAGACAGATGGACTGTTCTTCATGCAGGTGGAAGAAGACAGACTGGAAAAATAGATAAAATATAAAATCAGTCTATCAACATAAGTTTTAAGTGACAGCTCAACTCCCAATCAAACAGAGGCACATCTGTCAATGATCTATATTTGACTCTGACACAGAGCTGTACAGAGGCATCAGGGGGTGGATCTCAGAACAGGTATACAGAGAAAAGACAGTGAACTTTGACAAACTAAATACAATTTTTAAATGATTGTATTTAGAGCCTTTCATTGCTTTATTTGCTGAATGATTTAGCATAATAGAAAAACAGTGGCTCTCCAGGTAATGTACATGGGCTATTTAATACTCTCATATTAATCTTTGAGACTTTTGTCATATAAGACAAAAATTATGCTCCTCTCTATTCAAAATGTTGGTAAGTGGACTGCAATTGCTTCTCTGACATCACCATGCATTAATGGATCCTAACAATGCAGAATACCTCTAAAATGTTTATTCTTTATAAAAATGTTGGACACTAAAGAAAATGACATTCAGAAGTAAACTGTTGAAGTTCCAATGCAGACATATAAAATGGTGCATCCTAGAAAATTTCAACCTAGATTATCAGTTCATTTCCTTACAATCACAACATGAAAACCTGCATACCCCATTGTTGAAATGTCATTTGTAATATTTTAATTTCAAATATATACAAAAATAGCTCAGTGTATAAAGAGATCTACATTTAAGAGCTGCCATCATTTACATGAAAGAGCTGCCACCTAAAAAAATTTGCACAGATGGGTGACAGTTACTTTTGTTGCTAATAGAGACAATCAGTGTTAAATTGTGATCATTTTCATTTCCACTAAAAAGCAAACAATGGCAAATTATTTGTTGTCAACAGAAACAATCAGTTTGAAGCAGTGACAAATACTTTCATTGCTAACCTGAATAAAAGTACATTTAGTAAAGGTGTTAATTATTGTCATTAAAACCAAGAAAAGTGGCACAGTCAAAATAATAAGTTGAATATTAATGGCCCAAACAATGTCAAATCAATCTGTAAAAAGCGTGGAGTAAGACATCAAATAAAAGCAACATCAACATTACATAGGTTAGAAAAGGTTTCTTTTCTGTTTCCTTTTATTTTGTCGGTTTATATAAATGATACATGATTAATTATATTGTAACAATATGTAGACAATTTTAAATTAAAAAAAGGGATTTAACAAACACTGTGCCTATTCTACTGTAGCCATATGTATAATTAACAAACACATCTTATATAAAGATCAAGTTTTCCTAGCTTAGGGTGATAGTACTAATGTTGTTTCTTATTGGTATAGCTCACAAACACTTCTAAAGTCATCAGAGAGGTATGTCATCAAAGTCAGTTTGGCAGATTAAATTTACAGTCTGACTGGCTGAGCCTTTATAGCACTTTAAGGGGCTATTTGTTACAAAGCATATTATTGGTCTCTTTAATGTGAAAATCTTTTTGTGATACTAAAGAAAAAGAAGATGTAGCCTCTTTTCACTTTACTTTGATGAGTTGGTCTATGTATGGATACCTTTAGGGTACTTTGACTCAGAGAGGACAGACAACAGAGGATATTCAGAAGATGCACAATATGGTACCCTAGTGTTCATATCTGAGCTTGCATTAAAAAAATATAATGTATTTAGCCAGACTGGAGGCTTAGAGGTCTGAGTAGTAGCTCATACCAGTACATTATAAGTGCAGTGCAGACAAGTTACTGTATACACGTTGAGAGAAGGGATTAAGAAGGCAGGCAGGGTTGTTGCCTGAGGCACTAAACTGCAGAGAGGGAGTCACCACCCCTCTGAAATGTAGAGCAGTAGAGTTGTATCTTCTGTAAACATAAAAATTTAACGAGTATGCCATTTGCAGCATGATGTCTGCAGATAGACCCTCTAGTGCACTGTTCTCTTTCTCAATTAATTTCATCTTCTTATATTAAAATAATAGTTTGCTTTATTTTGAAATACTTACCAACAGGATACATACATTTTGGCCATATGCCTCCTGCAAATCACATTTTTTGTCAAAGATTTTTGTTAGAGATTTTGCTAATTGTGGAATATTCACATGTTATTTGTTTAAATGGTGAGACACAGTTCTACTCCCCCTAATGAGATTCCCTGTAATGTTTCCAAAATCAAAATGAGCTTCCATGTATCCATGTTATTGACATACACATAGATAACACATAATTACCATCACAAATTGTGGAGGGCACTACTTTGTGGGCACCAGCAATGATGCTGGGATTCTGAGAATTTTTTTTTGTCAAGACTTTGCACGCACAATCTAAATAAGCCCTGCTGTGCAAGACAATAGTTTTTACTGAGTTAAAATTATGACTAACAAGAATCAGCCCTGCTGCAGACACTGTTGTATGTATGTACTTATGTATATTTTTATTTATACAGGGCTATTTATGTATGCAACACTGTACAACAGAATAATGAATTAATAGAAGAAGAGGGGTCAATACAGAAAAAATACAAATAAATACAAAGTACAGTTGCCAACAACTGTCTTAGTTTGTGCCACTTTGTTCTAAATGAAGTTTTTAGCCACAGCATTGCCTTGTTATAAATATTGACTGTATAAGAGTCTATTTAAAAATATGTTGTACAAGTCGGCATCTTGTCGTACATTCCCAAATCTCTCATTCTTACATTTTAGTGTACAGGGTATCCCTTCTTTTTGTACCTTTAATATAAAGAGTGAGATTAAGGAGTTCATTTCTGAGGCCTCTGAACCATGTTGTAGAGGTCCAGAGGATGATGTCATGTATGTGTGGCATCAACAGATCTTTCAGTTCCAGGTTAGTGACACTTTACGCTTGAGCTTTTCTGAGCTTTTAAACTATTTAGCAACATACTGTCATAACGGTCATAAACTCTTTGGCAACAGGTGTGGAATGGGAGGCTGAATAAAACACGGATGTGATTACTAGTGAGGGAAATAAGCTTTGTTTATAAAAATACACAAAGCAAATGTAGCAAAATGTCAGTTTTGTAAAATAGTTGTTTTGCTAATCAACAAGCTTTACACCTCTTCTGGTTACTGCTTTGTCATGCAAGTATACTGTAAATAGCAGTTGTCCAGAAAATAATCATTACCGTATAATGAAAACAGGGCTCTTTCACAAAAAACAAATGTTTTTGCTCATTTTCCATTATAAATTCACAGCTAGTAGGGTTTCCAATTGTACAGAAACATTTTTACTGTAAATCTAAAAAAAATAAATGAACCTGAAACAATCATATTAAACAGGCACTTCGACACTGGGAATGTAATAAAAGACCCTCTCACTTTACATCTTCTACAAGCTGCTAAGGCATTAATCCCCTTAAAATGGAAGTCAATAGAAGCTCCCTCATGGAGGGAATGGTTATCTAAGGTTGAGGAAGTAAGACAAATGGAAGAAATTACATGTTTAATACATAACCAGACTCCCAAATATTGGAAAATATGGAACCCCTGGGTAGAGTTCTTGAAGTCCTTATAACATCCTATGTGAGAAGTATTGTTGGATATTTTGCCTTACTTATGAACGCATATTCTAGGATGCCTATACCATTTCGGAATGACTAAACATTACTTTTCCTCTTTAGGATTTATTGTGAAAAGTTGATAAGTACATACGAGTGATTATATGACCTGTTGTGCGTAAGAACTTGTTGTTTCTTGTAATTCTTGTACAAGATGTGAGTTTAATGTGCAATTTTTGTTACCCTCCCCCCCTCCCTTCTTTTTTTCTGTATCCCCTCCTCCCTCTCTTTTACTGATAATTCCAAAAATAAAGAATTGATAAAAAAAATAAAAAATAAAAAAAATAAATGAATACATATATAAATATATAGACATTTTCATTTATCAGGAACTTTTACTTTATTGGTTTGTACCAAAAAATGGGTTCCCAGTCAGAATTTCATTGATGTCCTTTAAAAATGTATAGTGACATTTTTTCCAACAATAGATAGAAGCAACTAGTTACATAGCTAATTCTAACCCAGGTCTTGGAAGCTGATTTCCCAAATTAAACTGGGCCCCTGTAGAAAAATTTTAAAAACACTGCTATATGTTAGCTACTGTGGTAGCTACTGCTATATGTAGCTAACAGAACATATTTCAAAGCTTTAATGAAAACTAATGCTGATAATCCAGTATAAATCTCTTTTCTTGATTTCAAAAGGTCTGAATGCATTATCTTGTGCTGTAAAACTTTTAGAAATACATGATTGTAGTACAAAAATAGAACCTTTTATAAGACCTGATCTCTTGGTTTCCTGTCCAAAGATCTCATTAAAGTTTCATGAGTTCCTCATAAAGTAAGAGTTTACTTTTTACCCTCGCTCATACATTACATTTCTTGTCACTTTTCTAAAACTGGCAGAAGATCTGTGAAAAGGAGCACATTCTAAATTCTACTATCAGAACCTTTCATTGTTAAAAAAATGTGATATACAGTACATACATGTATAGATGTGATTATAATTAATGATTTAAAAAACACTAGACATATATACTGTATATGTGTATCCAGAAAATAGATGCACACTGGGACTTCCAAAGAAAATATTAAAATATTTCTTTGAAAAATAGTTTATTGCATCATATTAAATATAAACAAGCCAATATTTTGGTCCCCTTCTCAGTCCTTTATCAAGAGACCATTCTCATAGTAAAATCGCAATCAATAGCTTAATAGAACTTGTGCTCACCAATCAGTTTACAGCCTCACTCTGAAAAAATTACATCATAGGAAACACACCCCTCCAATTTACAAATGAGGGAAATCCCTTCACCATCATTTTAGAAATACCAGAGGATTAAATACAATGTATCACATTATCCATCTAAAATTACAAAATAGTTACAACATGGCAAAAGTATCAAGATACTTATAGCTGGTTTGTAATAATAGTATAGAACGTTCGCCACCCATTCACAGGGAGGTATGCGGTCTATAGCAATGTACTCAGGGTACCAGGAATCTTCAATAGTGATGAGCGAATCTGTCCCATTTCACTTCACTGCAAATTTGCAAAATTGATAGAAAATTTGCAAAACTGTGAAAAAAATTGAAGTCAATAGGCATCAAAAAAATTTTCCGCACAACCATTTTTTCTCACTCCAAATGCATTAAAGTCAATGAGTGATTTTTCTTATGGTGACTTTTTTGTCTCTGTGACAATTTTGTCGCAGATACTTTTTGTTGTGAGTAAATTTTTTACAGCGGATTTTTGCTGCAGATTCACAAAAAAAATTTGAGATGCCAAAATGCGGAGTTGCAGCCCTTTGCAATATTAGAATAAAATGCATAAAGTGTTATTAGATCATCACTGTTCTCAATTTATTCCCTTATGGAGTAAATAGAAGTTCTAAGAATCACCCTATGTGGCTTAATATAGAAGTTAATAAGAAAGAAGAGAAAGGCATTTAAAAACTACAAATCTGTTGGGACAGAAGCTACATTTAATGAATATAAACACTATAATAAATGTTGTAAATCAGCAATCTGGATGGCAAAGAAAGGAAATGAAGAGTGCATTGCGGCAGAGGCTAAGACTAACCACAAGAAGTTTTTTAAATATATTAAAAATAAAAAGATGCAGGTTAAGAGTGTTGCTCTATTAAATAATGGTACCAGTATGGTTGTAACAGATACAGAAAAGGCAAATGTGCTAAATCAGTTCTTTTCTTCAGTGTATACAATAGAGGAGCATAGGCGTCGGAACCGGGGGGCCAGGGTCTATAGCCCCCCCAGTATTTCCACCCTCGGTTTTGTAAGCTGCAGGCAATTTTTTTAATGAAAAACCCTATAATATAATTGCCATTTTACTGCCTCCCAAACCACTATAGCGGTTCAGCTCAATGTGCATTATTTATCCTGTATGTGGATTTGAAAGTAAGTCCTTTCTTCACTATATTGCGGGCATCATTTCTGCGCTACTGACGTCACTTCCACTCGCGTGTCCCACATATTGTGCATGCCCGAAAGCTTTTTCCCCCATTAGATTGAACCGCATCAAGCTCCTTCGTTAAGCAACAAAACGTAAACAGTAATGCATGTACAACAGCGTGGAGATAGCCTCATTGCCGCATCGTCTTATTTCCATACGTTAGGTGAATGCTAATGTTTTATGCAAACATAATTTCTTAACATCTATATTTTTAACATATATACTTTTATTAAATCAGGCTGTATTATGTTTATGACTTATAATTAAATGTGAAATGAATTAATGGTTTTGAATTAAATGTTAAATTATTAAATTAAAATGGTTAATGAATTAAATTGCCCAGCATAAAAAATTATAGGGTGCCCAGTAAATCAGTGATGCCGCAACACAGAACATGACCCTAGATAGGGTGCCCACATCATGTCCTTCTCCAGTATACATTAGGCCTTTTTTGTGATGACAATGTAAAATTATGCTGGTTAAAGTTGGCCATACACAGGGAGATCCTCTTGTTTGGCGATGTCACCAAACGAGTGAATCTCTCCCTCATATGCCCACATTGAGGTGATCCGATCGTGGGCCCTAGGGCCCAATAACCGGATCAGAATGGAGGCAATACGGGTGGTCGGATTGCGGGACCACATCAACACATTTATTCTGTGCCATTCAGCTATTAGTCTGGGGGTATTTATACATTAAATGTATTCTGTGATCTATTTGGATTTTGCCAAAGCTTTTGATACCGTGCCCCACAAACTACTGCTTTTTAAAATAAGGTCTGTTGGTCTTAATGAATCCGTTTGCATATGGATAGGAAACTGGCTACAGGATCGGGTACAGAGGGTGGTTGTTAATGTTGCAGTCTCTGCTTGGAGTAATGTTCTTAGTGGGGTCCCTCAGGGCTCAGTATTGGGTCCACTTTTAACTTGTTCATTAATGACTATGGGGAGGGTATTGTAAGTAATGTATCAGTGTTTGCAGATGACACAAAACTATCCAGCCCAATAAATTCCATCCAGAATGTGTCATTCCTGCAACAGAATCTTGACAAACTGGCAATCTGGGCAGCTAAGTGGCAAATTAGATTCAATGTTGATAAAGTCATGCACCTGTGATGTAAAAATATCCAAGCCACTTATACACTTAATGGGACTGCACTAGGTAAATCCATAATGCAAACGGACCTTTGAGTCATTATAGATGATAAACTTGGCTGTAGCAATCAATGCCAGTCAGCAGCATCAAGGGCAAATAAGGTCTTGAGCTGTATTAAAAGGGGCATAGATTCACAGGAGGAGGGGTCATTCTTCCACTTTATATAGCACTGGTAAAGCCCCATCTAGAATATGCCACACAGTTTTGGTCCCCATCAGGGATGGGCGAATTTGACCCGTTTCGCTTCGCCAAAAATTTGCCGCCGGCGAAATGTCGCAGACGCCCATTAAAGTCTATGGGCGTCAAAAAATTTTTGTCGCGCGGCAAAACTGTTTTTTTTTTTTACGCACGCTGCCATACGTGTCTATGGGCGTCATTTTTTCGGCGAAACGAGGCGAAAAAATTCGCCCATCCCTAGTCCCCATCACTCAAACAGGACATTATTGTATTAGAGAGGGTGCAGAGAAGGGCAACTAAGCTGGTTAAAGGTAGGAAAATCTTAGCTATGAGGAAAGACTGGCCAAATTGGAGATGTTCACGCTGGAGAAGAGGCGCTTAAGGGGTGATATGATAACTATGTATAAATATATAAGGGGATCATATAATAATCTATCTAATGCTTTATTTACAATTAGGTCTTTCCAGCTGACACAAGGTCACCCATTCCGTTTAGAAGTAAAGAGGTTCCGCCTAAATATTTGGAAGGGTTTTTTTTATAGTGAGAGCTGTGAAGGTGTGGAATGCTCTCCCTGAATCAGTTGTACTGGCTGATACATTAGATAGCTTTAAGAAGGGGTTGGATGGCTTTTTAGCAAGTGAAGGAATACAGGGTTATGGAAGATAGCTCATAGTACAAGTTGATCCAGGGACTAGTCCGATTGCCATTTTGGAGGCAGGAAGGACTTTTCCCCCCCCTCTGAGGCAAATTGGAGAGGCTTCAGATGGGTTTTTTTTTTTTTTTGCCTTCCTCTGGATCAACTGGCACCCCTTTTGAAACCCATTAAAGAAGGTTCAGGAATTTAAAATAGTGATGATCGAATCTGTGCCGTTTCACGCGGAAAAACAATTTTCTGCGTGACAATTTTTTACGTGCGCAACAAATGCATTAAAGTCAATGGCCATTTTTCTTGTGGCAACTTTTTGGTCTGTGCGACTTTTTTTGTCCAAATGCATTAAAGTCAATGGGGATTCTTTCTTATGGTGACTTTTTTGTCTAGGTGACAATTTTGTCACAGTGACATTTTTGTTGCGGCAAAATTTTTCATAGATCATTTTTTTCTGCAGGTTTGCAAAAACATTTACAGATAGCAAAGTTCAGAATTGCGCCTTGAATCCGTGCCTGGTGACAAAAATTGTTTATCACTAATCTTCAAACCTAAACACCTATGCTTTTATGATATTTCAATTTTTGGTAATACTTTTACAAACCTCTTGAGAAAAGTCATTATACACAGTACTGAAAATAATATTTGGCTTCACCTTAGGGGTCCTCACTTTTGAACTCACTCTCTCCCTTGCCAATTTAACACAATACAGAATTGTGAGACAGTATAACCCAAACAGGAACCTTTCCTAAAAATCTCCACATTTAGAAATTTCACAGTCTCCTCATGTTCACTGAATGTGAACTTCACTAGGAGAGGTAAAGAGTTCAGGTATTATACCATCATAGTAAACTCACCCACAGTCTCGAGCAAAATAATGAGTATATCATCAATGGAACGTCTAAAAATGTTATAAGGAGGTATCATGATTCAAATTGATGCATGTAAAGATTGGAATATGCTAGTGCCATGACTGCCCCCATTTTTGTCCCTGATATCTGTAAAAAATAATCATATTCAAAATTAATATAATTCAAACTCAAAAGTTAGCTGTAAAAGTTACAGAACAAAAGGGGGGCCTCTGCAGATATCAATTGACTCCAATGACCATTTCACTGTGTTAATACCCTTATTATGAGGTATTTTAATGTAAAGACTCACAATATCCATGCTCGCAATTACAACTGATTCCTTATTAGGCAAGCTTACACCATAATAACCGTAATAAACCACATTGAAATTAATGTGGAGTGTCCTTTAAATAGAAAACGCTTAGGTGTGTGCTACTGCCACATGACAGCAAATATCTATGGTACCACTCAACAAATAAGTATTAAATAAAAATACGAAAATATGGTAGAAATAATAAAGGAGAATACACTCACAGTTCACCTCAGTCCCAAGGTGCAAAGACCAAAAACACTGTATCTAAAAACACTGTATAGGCTTACAGCCTATGAGTAAGTGCCCCAATAGGCACGAAACACGTTAGGTCTTCATGTCCTAATACATTTTTCTACTTTTTACATTTGTTTCTTTATTTTTGGAGATCCTCACATCCTTTTGGATACAGTGTTTTTGTGTCCTTTAAATATCCTTAAATGTCCTTTAAATATGCTAGAATGTTCTGCACCACTAGTTGAAGAACAGAATCCAAATATTTACCTACAGGATGTAATAACGAGTCATGGCACGATACTATGGTGCATCCAGGGGGTGAAGTTAAACTTTAATGAACTTTGGGTGATACATATAGTATAGGACATTTGGGAAAGTCAAGTGTCAAGTAATCCTTAATCTGGATTTTGATTACCCCAAGTTTCTTTCACTGTGACTTAAACTGCACTGGGTTGCCTGCCAGAGATCTATACACTTTAGTGCCAGATAAGTGAGACATTATCTTCTGCACGATAATCCAAATAATTCAACAGTGCCACCTCCCCCCCTTACCCACCGGAAAAGAAAAAAAGCAGAACCAGATACGGCCATTTCCGCACCGCATAACCGCCACAACCTCGCAAAGCCAGCGCAGACATGACACTTCAACATCCTCCAGAGAGGATGCAGCGACTCACAGCTGCGATCCAGCCTCCATGTGCAAGTGCAAGTGTCCATTTTACTGCCTGTTGAGCGACTTTGCTCCAGCATGTTGGGCAGCTGAGGATGCTGAAGTGTCGCGAACAGTGGCTATTCAGGTTGTGTGGTGCGGCAAAGGCCGGCTCTGGTTCTGCTTTTTTCTTCTGATGCGTCAGGCTCTGTTGTATTTTTGTGTCTCTAACTGTAAAGAGCAGGCGATGTTGCCAGCAATCCCGGGTCTTCTGTTCCTCCACGACTTTAGGTTCGTCTGGATCTTCGCTGCCAGGGGCTTTGATTGCTCTTGTCGGAGCTGGGGTAGGAGTTGCTGCGGACTCTGGGTGCGGGCCATGGTGCTGACTTCTTATTTTCCTCATGTACCACGGGCTTGTCATTACCTGCCTGCTAGCATGGGAGAGAGCACTGGGGCAATGCTCAATGTTTCACAGTCCTGCCACTACGAGATAAGCTGGGAGAAAAAAAGGGGTCACTGCCACTACCCACAAAATCCGGCTTGTATGATGTGCAAAAGAATGGGCTGCTGTCACAGTTGTAGCGCTTAGCTTCCGGTTTTGGTAGAAGTTGGGTTATGGGGAAGATGCAGAGTGCAGAGCTGCAAAGTGAGTTGCCCTATTGCCGTTTTGCAGTACACAGGAAGTAGTGTTTTCAAACAGTATTTTTTTAATAAAGCATTGATTTTAATAAACTTTATGCAGGGTATACCTATTATTATTGGGGGGAAATGGATTTTTTAATACAAACATTTTTAGTAGTACTGCTCCTTTAAGACAGTCGGCAGTAATTTGAGAGAGTTTTCAGGAAAAGAGGTACAATAAAAAAAGTCCTTAATACAGCTTATGAAAAAATGATAAAGAGAGACAGTCATGGGCAAATATGCTTTGCCAAAAATTCACCAAACTCATTGAAATCTAAGGGTGGCAAACTATTTTTTGACTCACAATAATTTTTTTAACCCATTAGAGTCTATGGGGCCCATTTACTTAGCTCGAGTGAAGGAATAGAGGAAAAATACTTTGAATTTCTAATGTTTTTTTTGGCTACTTCAACCATCGAATGGGCTACTTCGACCTTCGACTTCGATTCGAACTAAAAATCGTTCAACTATTCGACCATTCGATAGTCAAAGTACTGTCTCTTTAAGAAAAAACTTCGACCCCCTAGTTCGCCACCTAAAAGCTACCGAAGTCAATGTTAGCCTATGGGTAAGGTCCCCATAGGCTTGGCTATCTTTTTTTGGATTTAATTGTTCGATCGAACGAATATCGCTAAATCTTTCGACTTCGATATTCGAAGTCGAAGGATTTAACTTTGACAGTCGAATGTCGAGGGGTAATTAACCCTCGATATTCAACCTTAAGTAAATTTGCCCCTATAAGTGTCTTTTTCATGGCGAAACCTGGTGAAAAATGTAACTCATCACTAGAGACAGAGCCTCTTTTTTAAGAGTGAAACCAAAGAAAAAGTCAAATGACTAGTTTCATTTGTAACCCGATTTAATACAGCTAATAGGGAGATTAAGGGTACATTAGAGAAACACTGTCAGATCTGGTCAGCTGATCCAGTTTTAGGCCAGATTTTACTAATAAACTAAATCAGGGGTGTCCTTTTGGCTTCCCTGGGCCACATTGGAAAAAGAAAAATTGTCTGGGGCCACACATGAAATACACAAACACTTTTGATTTGTAAAGGTAAAGAAAATACACAGAAAATAACTACAATGCCAGTTGAATAACCAGATGGAGCTATACACTGGAATATGGGACACCTGGATATCAAATAGACTTATTATTATATTATTATGACGGTTCCTTGGGAACTGAGTGTTTCAAGCTGGGCCGCATGCTTTCTCCAGAGCATCTACCATTAAATATATAGTTGCCCCTAGCTTTAGAACTAGACATGTCGGGATTGTAGTTGAAGGAAGAAAGGGCAGCAAATACTGTGGGAAGCCTTTATGCAAGAAGGATCAGTGATAGTGATCACACAAAGTAATGAAGTAATCAAATGAATCTCATTTATGTTTCGAGTTGTAGTTGTGGCTACCAATATGTTTGGATATATATTCATATATATACAAAAAATGTGTATAATGTAGATGTTGCAGTTAATCTATGTGGGGCCGATTCACAAAAGGTCAATAAAGTGAATGTTATTTATAGCAAGCTGTAAAATGGTATCACTTCTTATACTTTTAGAATTAACGCTCGATTCACTAAAAGTTTTCTTGTCTGACTTAAGAATCAATTTATTTTTCGTTAATTTATGGTGTTCTGTGTGTGGTATTTTATAGCATGCGATTTTTGGTGTGGTTTTTTTAACCCATACAATTTTGTAACGTGTTATTTTATAGCAAACATTATTATGCAGTATTACACAAATAATTGTTACATGTTGCAGGTCACATAACTTCAACCACCTTCCACAACACCATTTCTGATCTTGTTCACAAGATGGAGAATACAGAGAGACCAAGTGCACAATCACTACTGGCAACACAGCCTCCCCTTGCTGTACGTAGTGAGAGGAGAGGCAGTACTGATTCTGGTGAAAGTGGCGGAAACAAAATAATAATAATAATGCAACACCATGCTAGCAGGGTAGGCTTGGAATGACTGGGCATGATAGAGGTGACTGCTACTTCCAGGAAAAGTAGATATTCAAAGGAAATAGCTGACCATGTCAACAGTATTGGTGTATTTCTCGTGACTGTGCAGCATTGTAATAAAAGATACCAAGATATAAAAATGGTCCTCAAGAAAAAACTCTCTGAGGATTCTAAATATAGGTACAAATCATGAGCAATGTTTTTATTCATGTTAACATTTGAAATATGGTTTACAGTGCAAGTCTACATTTTGAAAAGTCCTTCAATAAAATGTGAGGCTGAAGTTGTTTTTGTACACAGTGTAGTGAACATGGTTGGCTTGTGGGTTGTTAGAATGCACATGGGTGTATGTTTAGCAAGGCCAATAGCAGAATAGCAGACTTGGATCATGCAAGCACCTGCAGCACGGAGGGCAAAGGCAGTCCCATTAGTTTTCCAGAACAGCAACAATTCATGTCTGGGTTTGGTGTTGAAGTAATAACCTTTGATTGGTTGAGATGATCCAATAGAAGATGTTGATAGAAAGCTTAGGCAATGTAGAGCTTTAGAGGGTAACAGGAAGTTATTTTCTGCATGTAAAAGTTATGACCTTGACATATGTTGTATTAATGCAATTGTAGATGGAGGTACAAATGTGCATGTTCATTGTGGCATGATTTGCAGAAAAAAGCAATTACTATTTCTGCAGAAAACGGGAGTTCAAGGGGTATATTTATCAAACAGTGAAGTTAGAGATCACCACAGTCCACTAGTGTGATATTCTGCCACTATCAATGTATCAAGTATTTATCAATGAGTGAAAGTTCACCATTTGATAAATATGCCTGTAAAAATCCCTTAGAAATTAATGGAGAGTAGCGGAATTTGACACTAGTGGACTCTGATGATCTCTAACTTCACTCTTTAATAAATATACCCTCAAGATGGAAACTTATAATTGAAGGATTCTCGCATTCACTAAATTCCATATTGCAATTAATTGAATATGGTACAATAATGCATTCTTTGTCACAGGTAAATACATATTTTCTTTAATGCACAATTAGAGCATTGCATTGAATTGGGCCCATAGTATGCTAACTGATATAATATATTCTTCTTGCATTCTGTATGGGGGAAGTGTATATGCACTCTTTCACTTGTGGGTGCTTAGTCAAAATATTATATGTATGTGACTGTGCTAAGTATCAATACATTTCCCATGTTTATTTACTTATGTGTATGAGCCATCTTAATCACTCTACAGAGCTAGCAAGAGTCCTCAATAAAAACCACTACTAAACTTGCAATGAACAGAAAAAAACCTTTATTTCTAGAAGTCAAAGAATTGATCTTCAGTATCAAAATATAATTTTCTGACCAAGGTAAGGGGTGCATGCCTGTATTGCAATGTGTATGCAGTACTGCAATAGTGTTAATTAACGCTATACATTTCCCTGCACCTTATCACTGATTTGCAATGTATCTCGTTTTTTAAGCAATGAATTTGATTAAACAGAATATAATTTCTGTAGCAGAATGAAAATGTCATTGGTTATTTCTTTACTTAAATAAATAGTAAAACTGGCAAATGAACAAGTTAGATGTCAAGCCTACATAGCTGCTTCATAGCCCTGTGTTCCATTAAAATAATTAAACCCCTTTCCCCCAAATATATATTCTAATTAAAAAGGAGGATAAAAGGCTTTAGGAAAGTAGCTTTCCAAGCTCATAATGAATCTTAAAGGTCTTAAACATACATGCATTTTACAAGGTACTTACAGTTTGACAGTTTCTAATAAGAAAAATTAAGAACTGTGGAATCCTGAACCAAAAAAAGCAATCAATAGAGCTCTATGGAAGAGATTAACCAACAGCAAGACCAATTAAGTTTCCTGCCCTACTTTTGGTAAGCTCTGAGAAATAGCTTCTTATTCATGTGTATGAAAGTTTTAGAAATAACTTCACACTTATATTGTGAATCAGAGTAAAATACAAATATTTTATCATACTTCAGATAACACCTGAGGTAAACCATGTTGTATACTTACAATTCACTGTATTATTTAGGATTTTACCTAATGTGGAACATGTTGTTTAAATAAAAAATGAATGTACAATCTTCTAATATTTAAATACCTGTACAAAACCCAGTTGTATTTCTATTAAAACATGAAGTTCATTCTTTGATGACAAATTCTGTTTCTATACAAAGAAATGTTATAGAGCTTAAAAGTGACCAAGGAGTGACCAATGATTAAATGAAAATATTACAACATAACAAGAGCTCATTTGCAGCATATAGAGTGCTTTTAATTTTATACAGTTACATGACTGGTAGTGATATATGAACCTGTAGTGTTTCTTTTTGCCGAAATGCATTGCAGTCAATGTGAAGGCAAAATTACATTGTTAAGGTATTTTTAGCACTGCAATGGCATATGCATTATCCTAAATTGTCAGAGAACCGATTTTCCACTATGCTACAACTATCATAGAAACAAATTGTTCCCATACAAACATGCCACATTAAACATCTCCTTAGACACGGGAGCATTTCAAAGGCCTTTAATCTCATTGGTTTATTTAGAAGGCCAGAGGTTTATAATAATGACATATATGGTGCAACGGACTGCATTTCTGGTTGAAATTATATATGTGAAGCACACTGCATTTATCACAGAAAGGTGGGTGCAGATGTTGTGCCAATTGGCAACATTCTTTAAAAGTATTGTGTCTAAAGCTGCTCCATGTAGTTGCACATTTTTTTAAATTCTTTATTTATAGTATTTGATTTAACAGGGGGTGAGGTATAAAAAGGTAAAGAGGAGGGGAAACAGAGAGTGTAAGCATTTAATTATCCATATAACATAACATCATATACTTACAGTCTATATATAAGAGATGAATCGCTTTATAGCAAAGGTAAGTGTCAGGAACTAAGAGAACACATTCAGATTTTGGGAGACTGAGCAATGAATAAGGTAAAGATAACATATGCGAATATCGTTTTCAATTTTTTGAAGAAGGCATCAGTAACATTTAATGGGGCGGCATGAAAGGGTATATAGTATTTTGGGATTGCAATTATTTGTATTGCCTTTATTCTTCCAGTTCATGATAGGCAAAGGTGTTTCCAATTGCTCAGCAGTTTCAGAATGCTTGTCAAAAGTGGTTTGGAGCTATCTCTGTAGAGTTTAGACAAGTCAAATGAAATGAGAACTCTTAGGTACTTTATTGGTTCATTGGTCCATTGGAATGTAAATTTATTTTTGTTGTTAGGAGCTTTTGTTATTTTGTCATATGTAGATAATTGCTTTGTTTCCAATTGTAGTCTGGCTTTGTTGAATTTGTTCTACTGTCATTTGAGTGATCAGAAAGTATTGTTTCTCATATATAAGCTTTAGTAATCAAGTGGAGTCAATTTTGGTTAATAAAGATATAGTCTATTCTATTATACAGTAGTTATTAAAAGATTTGGAGTAGTTGGTGTAATCTCTTGCTTGTGGATTCATAATTCCTAATAGTATCTAATAAATGCAGTTTAAGAAGAGATCTCTTGCCTATTTAAGTCTTTAATATGAGACGTTGAATTTCTTTCTAGACAAATTCCATACTGGGTTAAGAGCTAGGTTGAAGTCTCTCCCCACAAGACCAAGGCCTTTGGCAAATGATTCTAATTCTGTAATAGTTTCCCATAGAAAAGTGACCTGTATTAGGAGCATATATCTTTGAAATTGTTAATTTTTTGTTGTTAACCATGCCTTTAATCATTGAATGTCTATCTTCTGTATCCTGTTCATAAGAAATTAGTTTGAAAGGAGATTTAGAATCATCACTCCTTAATTACAAATCAACCTCAAATTATGACATTTATATTCTACCTTTACTTAAGATTCGGCCCCTAAGCTCAATAATACACAGCAGCACAGAGCATGTGCTGTGAATCAGCAGAATAGAAAATAGGGAGCTACTGGGGCATCTTCAGAGGCACAGATCTTTACTGCTAAAGGGCTGTGGTTGCATTGGGCTGAAACCAGCCTGCTTCTTTAGATAAGCTTTAGTTCTCATTTAAGTTTAAGTAAGATCCATTTACAGATGCAGCCACTTTGGTTTGTCTGTTTGACACAGAATAACTAAACACAGATATCCCATTTATCTCATTTAACACAGAAAACTGCGTCACAACATCCCATCTAATTAAAGCATTCACCATTGTTCACAATGGTGCTTTGGTATGCTAATGGAAAGGTTAAATGCATTAAATGAGTTAAGATGACTTTAGATAACGCAGTTTCTTCAATTAACCATGAGTCATGACGCATTTATCTCACAAATCCAAGTGGCTTCATCTGTATATCCCATGAGCTCTACCCATACATAATATTTGTACTTGCATAGATAACTGGCTAAAAGTAGATTACAAAGAGTGGTGGTAAATTGAAATTTCTTTAATTGAAACAGTGTTGTTAGTGGAGTATTGCAGGGCTCTGTTCTTAGTCCTTTGCTTTTCAACTTTATTAATGGAGGAGGGCATTAAAAATATATTTATTTTTGCTGATGATACAAAGTTGTGCAGAACTTTGGGTTCCATGAATGATGCTGCCACTTTGCAGAGTGATTTGACCAAGTTGGAAAACTGGGCAGCAAACTGGAAAATGAGGTTCAGTGTTGATAAATGCAAGGTTCTGCACTAATGGCAAAAATAATATAAATGCTAATAAATAAAGTTATACACTAAATGGCAGTGTATTGGGAGTTTTCTTAACTGAAAAGGATCTAGGGTTTTTTGTAGATAACAGGTTGTCTAATTCCGGGCAGTGCCGTTTTGTGGCGACTAAAGCAAATAAAGTTCTGTCTGCATAAAAAAGGGCATAAACTACAGGGATCCCGGCAAATGTAAAGAAGCGGTAATGGTGGAGCTCATCCAGGCATGTAGCATCTCATGGCCGGTCGCTGCTCTCTCGAGATTTTGGCAACTTCACGTTCAAAAACAAATACTCACAGTGAGCGCTGACCATCACATACATACTGAAGACGCTAATATTAATAATAATACGGCTTTATTGTAACACACAATACGAGAAAAATTTGACAGTGGGTGTGCAAAAAGTTACGCATTTCGTGCCTCTGTACTCGGCACTTTCTCAGAGTTTCTCAAGGGATGAAAACCTTTATAGGTCCCTGGTAAGGCCTCACCTGAAGTATGAGGTAAAGTTTTGGGGTCCAGTCTTTAAGAGGGATATAAATGAGCTGGAGAAAGTGCAGCGATGTGCAACAAAACTGGCTAGAGGTATAGAAGACTTGAGGTTGTTTTCTCTGGAAAAAAAAAAAGACGCTTGCGAGGGGACATTTACAAGTACATTGGATGACATTATAGACAAATAGCATGGGACCTTTTTACCCCTTAAAGAGGATCACCACACCAGAGGCCACCCCTTCAGACTAAAGGAAAATAACTTTCATTTGAAGCAGTATAGGTGGTTCTTCACAGTGAGGACAGTGAGGTTGTAGAATGCATTGCCAAATGATGTTGTGATGGCCAATTGTGTTAATATTTTTATGAGTGGCTTGGATGATTTCTTGGACAAGCATAATATCCAAGGCTAAGGTGATACTAAAATCTATAGTTAGTAGATATATGGGTATATATACAGTCGTTTATGTAAATGTACGGAGGGGTCAGTGTCAGTGTGTGTGTATATGTATGGATTCTGGGTTTTAAATGGAGGGGTTGGACTTTCAACCAGATTTAACTAGTTAACTATGTAACAATATAACTATGTACCATTGCTACTATCAGAGATACTCTGGACTACACAAGTGAGGAGCTTTTTGCACTTCCTCTGCACGTCCTTTTGCACTTCCTCAATAGCACCCACCTTAACAGCCAACAGACGGTTAGTCTAGGTAGCCTGAGCATTCATTTCTTGCTGCACAAACACCGCATTGCAGAAGTGCATCTTGGTTCCCCACAGTCATCACAAGCACAATCAGCATACCACACTTCTGATACCACATGTCACTGATTGGCAGTGAAGGAGCCAGACAGCAGGTCTGGCAACAGAAAGTGCAGTTTTGCCTTTAATTGCAGATTGTATATCAAACAACAAGCTGCCCATGCCCATCCTTAAAGCTTACAAAAAAGACAATAAAACACAAAATAAAATCCAACTCCTGTCCGGAGGCTAACTAGACATACAGTTTTTGCCTTTCTAACTGCAGCTATTCTGATCCTGAGGTGCTTTACAAAACACAACAAATGTATTCACTTTTCAGTACAGTGTGGCTTATATTAGAGCAGAGCATTAGAGCATATTACAGGCAGTCCAGTAAGCTAGATGCCCATTTTTTTTAAAAAACACAACAGCTAGGTTAATTGGAAACCTGTGCAGTACAGTTGCAATCAAAATAATAGCACTATGTTTAAAAAAGTGAATAAAGTTTTTTTTTTGGTAAAATTATATTCTATTTAATATACATTTTGTGAAATATTATAGACTAGGAATTAAAGATGTGAAATTAGAAAGGAATTAAACAGCTAAAAAGGTCACATCTCAGATGCCTTCAAATAGATTCAAATGAGCATTTAAAATACCTTATTTATGGTGCTATAAAATGTTCAATATATACCAGCCAATATTATGTGAATGTGCAGATGTGTTCTAATTGGTCATATTATTTTTCTGAATTTGAATAGTCATTTTAATAGTCATTTAAAAATCTACATTAAGAAGTCTTAATTTATGTTATAAAACCTATTCAGTGATCTGTATTTCTACTACAGTTATTCACACAACCCAAAATGTTCCTTTGAAGTTTAGTACTGTGAAATACCTCATTTAGACCTATACCTATTCATGATCAAAGCTTCATAACTTCTGTGTCTTTCAAATTGTTTGATAAAAAGGTCATGCTTTATTGTTCTATTCCTTCATCTACAGTGGGTGGTGTTTTATAAGACTTTAATTTTTATTTCAGTGCCATATGCAAATCTATGAAACATCCAATGTAATTGCTCGTTTTCTTATAATACTTTTTGTACTTGTTAAGGAAGGGATTATAACTTGCCATATAGAACACTACTTCAAAACAATCTGCTGATGAAGTAAACTTTATCTAGACATTTGGTTTACATAGCTCTGCATGTCTCTCATGTTGCTACGTTAATTGTTCCATTGTTATCCATGACTGTCAAATGTGTACAAGTATTGACAATAGGCACTATTGTGCCTATTTAATAAAATTCTATTTTTTTCCACAAATCTCTAAATTTTTTTAGTTTTTTTCTGTATTTTATTAAAACTCTAAAATTGTTAGATTTATTAAGTATAAAAACCACAAGAAACTTAAATTCGCCAGATAAAAACTGTCAGAGGCCTATAGAAGTCAATGGGAGCTGTGCTGAACCTATTGGACCATGTTTAAACAATTCAGACTTTTAGAGGTTTTCTAAATCTCACTAGTGATTGTCCAAAAAACTTTTCTATCTTTTAGTGTATTTTCAATTAATTTATGTTGTCATTCATACTTTTAATATTTGTTTTTTTAATAACTTTCATGGCATTCATAATTTTTAACCAGGGTTTTCAAAACCACTAAAATTCGACCTTTAACAAATGGGCCTCCAAGAGTTAGGATATTTCAGAGGTCAGATACTAATGGTCATAAATAGGGATGGGCGATTTTTTTCCGCCTAAAAAATGATGCCCATAGACCTGTATGGTGTTGTGCTTCAAAATAAAAAGACCCACGTCAAAAAAAAAATTTTTGACGCCCATAGACTTTAATGGCGGCGAATTTTTGGCGAAACGAAACTGGTCAAATTCGCCCATCATTAAACTTAATTTTGACAAGCAACACTAGCATATAGGTATGAGCTGTTTTTATGCTTTTTATACACTCTCAGGGCTTAGCTCCCACGCTCCAAAAACATACAAAATAGTTCAGGCAGGTTTATTGTCAATTATCATTGTGCAACATGTTAGTACAATATAAATAAAGGCACTGTTCACCTTAAGAATTCAAAATATACTGTTTAATTATGCCTGTTACATACTGTACATTAAAAATGTTATAGAACTTATGATACACAAATCTATATAGAGTATGGTTTTATTATATTTTAAGGAGGACCTAGGGGTCCCAGAATCTCAAATAAATACCACTGATCCTCCATGAAATAATAAAAAACAACAACACTGACAGTTTCCTATGAATGGCTCAGCAGTACTATATAGAATTGGCACATTTCTTTTTAGAAAGTATACCCAAAAAGCCCCCAGCATAGCAGTGTTAGAAGTTTCATAGGAACATGTCAGTATCGCTTTAACAAGATACAACAGCAGAAAGAGGGGCTTCATAAAATATATTCCCATACACAATTCAACTAAGTATATATACAGTAATCCACTTAAAAGACATTACAATATGTGTGTCTTGTTCATTCAAAATGTAATACAGATAACCCTAGAAGACCTTACCAAGCACTTTGAAACAAAATTAAAGTGTCAGCTGTTTGTTATCTCTACTTTGAGTGAATTTTGCCAGTGCTACAAGTTTGAATGAAGGATAGATAGCACAAGGTAGGTCATATTAAAATAAAAATATCTGTGAGATCACATATCTGTATGAATAATCCATAACACTCTGTAAGTCATATTTAGTGTTCTAGATTGTAAAGCATACTATCCTATGACATATATTTGCTATTTAGATTCAAAACATTTGCTCATTGATATTTGATCAAATACAGTACATAGGATTACATAGGATTAGTAAGAATAGATTACATTTTGAAAGAGAGTTTTCTTCTGTTGGGAAGCCTAATAGATATTTTCTACTTTATATACTTTCAAACAGATTAAAGTAATAACTAACATAAGCAGAGGTATATTTACCAAAGATTATTTAAATTCATTATCAGTATTCAACTTGACGTTTTTATTGTGAAAGAAACAAAGGCACTGTGGTAATTTATGCAACCATACAATACCTTACATATCATACTAAGTGATGGGTGATTTTGTGGTATTTTGCTACCTTGTTAGATAAGCTCATTTCCATTATACTACAACTGTTCTTCATAGAAAAAGGTCACAACAGTAATTGATAGAAAAACATATAAACAGCAACTGTAAATAATCTTCTGAGCAATAATTAGGTGGCACAGGATACAATATTCTGACAAAATTATGTCACTAGTTTGTCACAAATGCTCCTAGTTCCTGCTTTAATAACTAACTACAATGCATAAAGAAATGGTTGTCTGTGTACCTCCTTATACAGAAAGTGGGATGGCTCAAATCTCACTGATTGATGTGGAATATGATGTATATGATTTTTTTCAAAACAACCTCTAAAGAAATTTGGAAATTCACCACTAAATAATACCTGGCAATTTTTTGCTTATCACTAGCCGTACTGTGTTCTACAGCATTAACTATGCATGTACAGTTTAGTTTATGACTCTGGCATCCTTCAGGTGTCTTGATAAATGTACAGTTTTTAAACTGGAAATGTTTCCTTGCCCTTTTATTGATAAAGCAGGATCTTTTAAATGGTGCAATATATCTCTACATAAGGCATCAGGCAGCAATGAATACCAGTTGACTACTATAGGATTTCTTAATTCGAACATTGTTGAACTGAGCACAAAAGTAAAGCATATTTTAAAGGTACTGTACTTAATTTGTATAAGATTTTCTTTTCAATTATTTTTATTAGCATATTTAAAACCAGAAAGAACAAAGAGCAGCAAAGCAATAGCTTAGCATAACAATTGTCAATTACATACTAAAAAGAAATATTGTGCAGCAATTCATTGTTAACAAAACATCAAATATGACAAAAACAAAACAAAATTATATAGAATAAAATAAAATAAAATAAGGTCTTCCTCTCTATCAACAAACATAAAATATTTACCCAAATATAAAAAAAAATTATCACATCTTCAATCAGTCTTAGAATGACAATGAGCCAATTTAGAAGAGGAGTTTTCATCTGAATTATACATAAATTTTTCTATGAAAATTCTATCTTCAAACTTCATAATTTTAAAAAGGGGAGACCAGAGTTTAAATTTTTCTCTAAGACTTAAATTACCATACCTAAAACCTATTGCTTCATCAATGCAGAGAGATTTAAGATAGGACAAGATGACCTATAAAGCTGGGGAAGTGTCTTGGATTTTGTATAAGATTTAAAGGGAATATATTGGAGTATTTCCAATAGTGGTGTTAGAACACATGAATATTTGTTAATAAGAATCTCAGAAACAGGTTGTCAAATGACTTTGGTAAAAGGTAACAATGTAACAGTTACCCAATGGTGCAAAAGATTTGGCCTCCTTAAGGATTCTGCCCCATTATTGTTGTGCCTTGTTTCTTAATCTTCTTACTTTGAGTTTCCTCAGATCAGCCTCCTACTTCATCCAGCCATCACATTCTTGGTCATTCAACACTTCTACTACCTTGTGGGTATGCTATGTTTTAGTTTTTTCAGGGTCCTGCTACTGCTCTCCATCCTTTCTATATGTCCTAGCCACTGAAGTCTACAAATTTTCACTTCCTTTGCAATATGTTATATAGCTTCATGACCTTAGCATTAGTCCTTATTTTCCATATACCATCTTCATTTACAAGCCCATATAAAACTTTTCTTTCCCGGGTTTGCAGCTTTGAAGTTTTCTTCATTCTTTTGTTAATGTTCCGTTTTCTGCTCCATACTTTAATTTCCTGAATTGCAGTAGTAGTGAAGCATAATAGTTTTTATTAACTACAGCTAACCTTACTTTTAATTTTAATATGTATTTCATGATTTGCATTGTAAATTCCTCCTAAATATTTTAAATTCATATACCCTCTCAAATTCCTTATTACTACAACTCAATTTATCCACATCACTAAATCTGTCTGCCTGTAGCACCGCCTTTGGCCTCAGGAGGAGCCCTCAGCTACTCAGATGCCGCCGGGTCTTAATTTTGAGAGTAGCAAAACAAGTGTTCTGAACGAACAAAGGGGCAAGGTTTAGGATGGAAGGCAACAGCAGGTTCTCACAAATGAAATGATAAAGCATAGTCAGGCAGGCTGGGGTCTGTAGAGGCAGAGTTCAAGAATAGTCAGGCAGGCCGGGGTCAGTACAGGCAGAGTTCAAGAATAGTCAGGCAGGCCGAGGTCAGTACAGGCAGAGTTCACAGAATGGTCAGACAGGCAAAAGTCAGGATTGGCAGAATTCAGAAGAAACAGGCAGGGACCAAAACTGGAATACAAACAGACAAATCACTTCCCAGAAACTAAACAAGTTAGACTTAACAACAGGCAATTATTTCCAGCACAAAGCCCCCTTTAAATATTCAAAGTTCATGTGATGATGTCATGATGCTAGCGACACGAAAAAACCCAGAAGTGCTACAGGCGGTCCATAGGCGCCACAGAAGGGGAGACATCACCACAGTGGGTGTCCCCGCCGGCCCACTAGTGTGAGTCTTCACAAAATCTTACCATATTCTTTGTACTATTAGTCAAGGACTCTAGCTTTCCTTATTAGACATTTTGATCGTTAGCAATTAGAACAACGTCATCAGAATGAGATAAAAATTGTCACATTCTATTGTAGATATGTCCACCTGGATTTATATTTCCTCACTACAAACTCTAATAATAAAATAAACAAAATTGCTGACAAAACATCCCCTTGGACAGCTGTCCTTGTATACATACTTTACGTTTGGTCTCTTGTAGTATCATAGCTGTTAGGTCTCTTAACTGTTTCGGTATTTAAAAGTCTTGCAGAATAATTTTAATACTCCATCTATCCACTCTATCAAAGACCTGTTTGTAATCTACAAAAAATTATGAAAAGTTATACTATACTTGTGCAATGTTTAATTCTTGATGAGAAAAGTGGTGGATCCATCTTTTCTAAACCGAGCTTGATAATCTCCAACTAGGGATGGGCTAATTTTTTTGCCTTGTTTGCTGCGGAAATGACGCCCATAGACTTATATGGCGTCAAGCATCAAAAAAAAAAAAAACCTGCGTCAAAAATTTTTGGATGCCCATAGACTTTAATGGGCATTGGCGACATTTAGACGACGGCAAATTTTTGGAAAAACTAAACGGGTCAAATTCACCCATCCCTATCTCCAACATTTACTTCTACATAATTTCCCATCTTCATTTCCACTACCTTGGAAAAACCTTTGTATGCAAAATTCAATAATGCCATAACTCTGTAGTTACTACAATCAGTCAGTATACACTAGTGATGGGCAAATCTGACCAGAAAAATTTGCCTAATGCAAGTCAATGGGCGACAATTTTTTTGACGCACAACAATTTTTTTTTGATGTGCAGCAATTTTTTTTACCCATTGGAGAATATACAATAGGCATTTTTTACACAATGAAACCTGGTGAAAAATTTTGCTCATCACTATTACCCATATTCCTATTAAGAAGCTCCACAAAACATTTAGCTCGTCTTTCTAAAATCTTACTTTCATCTCGAATTTACATACCATTTTTGTCTTTACAAGCACTTGTTATTGGTTGTAAACCTTTCTTTAACCCTCTGATTCTTAGATATATATTTCTGTTATCGCTTTCTTTACTCAATTCTTGCATTTCTTCCACAATCTTTCCTATCCCAGGGCTTCTTTCTTCCTTCTTAGTATTTGGTTTGCTTCTATTCCTTTGCTTAAATATTTCTTTATGCTATATTTTGTTATTCTGAATCATTTGAATAATTTTTGCTCTTGCTTGGTAATTTCTTCTAGTGTATTTTGCCATTCATTATCCCACCACTCTATCTTCCTTTCCACCTTTATATGTTTCATAGTTTCACAGCAGTACTAAATATAATTTTTCAGCAAATTAAATTTTTCATTAATATCCTCTGATGGACTCTCCTCTACTTTTTCCAGTTTGTTTTCAATCATGGTTTGATATCTATTTCTAGTCTCCTCACTTGCTTCTGTTTTTTCCCCCAACTTTTTTCTTAGCAAGGGCACATTTTTTGTCTATACTTTACCCTTACAAGGTAATGATTCAAATCAGCTTCATGGAAAATATTGACATCAATAATGCCAATTCCATGACATCTATCTATTAAGAAGTGATTGATTTGGTTCTCTATTCTGTTGCCTGGTGATCTTAATGTTAGTTCATCAATTTTTATTTATTTTATTTATTTGAGAAAATTAGTACTACTCACTCTCATATTCTTTCATATTGCAAAATCTATCAGTTTATTGTCTTTAGCATTTTCTACTTCATGAACACTTTCAGTGACAATTATTTGCATATATTCATGTTCACTGTCGATCTATGTAAACATTTCTCTCAAAAGGATTTTAACATTAATTGGCTTTTTTCAATTGTTTATTTAAGTTTTTCGTAGAAAGAATCTTTGCTTTCATCATTTGCTTCTTCATTTGGTGCATGTGCACAGATCAAGTTAAATTAAATATTGAGGCCTTGCTTTTTATTGTGCACATTCTTTCATAAATTACAAATTCTACAATTCTACAAATTACAAATCTATAATGTTGGAATCTCAACATTAATTTCTTGTAATGCAGCTGTACTCATCTTATTTAAATTTATTAATGCTCCTGATTTGTAGTGGCTTAAAATATTTCATTTTGCCAGGAACCAATCTCATTTTCCTTTAAGTTGCTTGGTTTCCAATTTTCCGTTAGACATCTCTCATTAGTTGGCTTTGGTACAATACATTTTTTCTTGGCAACGTTTTTAGCCATTGATTTGGGGGTTTTATCTACCCTAGGGATTTGCCTTTAAAGCCTACTAAAGCTGCTGATAAAATCTTCCCCCTTGTAAAGCTGCACTTTGACTTGGCTCCTTTGGTTTGGCTCCTGCCCTTCAACCTACCTAGCTAGGGTGACCATCCAGGAGCTAACCTCCAGCCAGCATACAGTAGTTTTCCAAGTGATAGCAGGGCAAACAAAGCTCAGCACCACAATAAGATGGCAGCTTTTGAGAAGAAACAGATGACACACTACCCTTGTAAAGGTATTGATTTGATCAACCTACCTGGGTAGGGTGGCCTACCAGGAGCTAAGCTCCAGCCAGCATACAGTAGTTCTATAGGTGATAGCAGGGCAAACAAAGCTCAGCTCCACAATAAGATGGCAGGCAGCTCTAGAGAAGGAACAGATGACACATTACCCATGTAAAGGCATTGATTTGATCTTGTTTGGACTGCATTATGCATTTTAATGTAAGCACAATTTCTTCTATAACCTCAAAGAAGAAATTACACATGTATTATTTCTATAAATATTGTAAGCTAACAAACCACTTTTCTAACTTCATATTTTTTAATTTTATGTATTATTTATAGCTCTTTTTTAATTTATTGTATTAACTGTGGGTAAATGTCCATGTACTGTATATTGAAATGAAAGCAAAGTTTAGATTTAAATTGTGGACTGAGCAATTTGAGATAAATAAGAAATGAGGAATGAGAGGAATAAAATGAAGTTATTACATGAAAAGACAAATTAAATTATGCCTTGATAAGGCCTCTAGCAAAACACATCAAATGTTTGAAATTTACTATTGCCTGAAGACACTAAGATCAAGCAATGTGAAGATACAGTATACCCTCATTATATCTACATTTATTACTAATGCATGTTAACTTTATGCAACAAGCAAGAACATAGCAGGAGATGTTGCTGATGCGGTACCGTGGGAAAACCTAATAGCTACTGTGATGCTCATGCAAAGAGAGAGTCTCTAAGGGGCCTCTTCATTACATTCATTTTTTTCAGTCATAATTGTTTTACCAAGATGTTTGGCAAGTAAAAAATAAATAACCTTTTATGCATCTAATAAAATAAATACATTGTTTCTATAAATATTGATTTCTAATAGATATATATATATATATATATATATTATACACAAATGTTTCAACTGTTCAACCTTTCCTTGTTTTTTTAAGATGCAATGCCAGTGTCAAATTAAAATCCTCTAGTTAGATGCTATTTGAGTAGGCCAGTTATTACATGAATCTCTCTTTGCCATCTCTGGGTAGGCTGAATTTACATCCAATGTTTAAAACATTAATGGAGAATTAAACCCTAAAAATGAATATGGCTAAAAATGTCATATTATATATAGTGAATATAGTGCACCATAGTTTTAGCTGCTCCATAGCCAGGGGTGCTTCGCCAATGAGGCGAGTTGAGGCTGTTGCCTCAGGCAGCAGCACCCACTAGGTACCAGGGGCAGCAAAAATGCTGCTCCTGGTACTTTAAGAGCAAATTTCCGGGAGAGGGGGGGGCAGCAGCAACTGCTGCTGTTTCAGGCGGTGGAGGGGCCAGGATCGCCCCTGTCCATAGCAGCAATAAACCAGGACTTGTCACAGGGTGTCACCATCTTGGAAAGACTCTGCAACAGTCATATGCTCGATGGGCTCTGAGAAGCTGAGCTTAGGGGTTGTCACAAATTATCAAGCAGAAGATAAGGTTTGCCAGTAATATAAGCTGATGCTACAAGACTGATTATTAAATTCCGATACTATTTTCACTGTTTTCTGTGCTGCCATGTAGTAATTATCTGTATTCATTACTAATCAACCTTATATTGTGACATTTAGAATGGGATTATTTACTAAACTCCAAATGCAAGAATCCCGAAAAATCAGTGATTTTCTTTACAAAATCGGACTTTTCAAAAATCACAAAATTTTCAGAATCTATTAACTCCTGAGGATGGGAAAGTCTGAATCAGAAAATAACCTGTTAAGATTGCATATATCAATGGGAGAAGTCCCAATAATTTTTTCATGTGCGCTGGGTTTCGTGCAATACACCGAAGTTTTCTGAGTTTTCAGGTGAAAAAGCATAAGAAATTGTGAAAATCAGATTTTTTTCCCTGCAAAGCAAATTTTTGGGAAATGTAATAATAAATAAGCGTAAAAAGCCTGATCTAATTTGATCAGAGTTTGTAGCAGAAAACGCTGAGATAAAAACAAACTTTGATAAATAACCCCCTAATATTCTATGGGGGAAATGTAATATAATTTGCAAAGAGTAAAACTTTGAAAATAAACATTTGCCTGTCTCAATGTAATATTCTGTTAGGTTTTTATTACATTAAGAATCTTAACTACACATTGCAAACATTTAACACCTTCTCTGCAGTTTGTTAAATATTTTGTTGCAAAAAATGGTTTGTTAATTACATACACTGCAAACATTCACAAAAGCAATTTGGTTGCAAACTTTGCGAAGAAGTCGTTGAAGTCTTTAATCAGTCAAAAATTGTGCAAACATAGTTGCAAACTTTTTTGCGCTAAACATATTACATTCCCCCTTACTTTATGTGTACTGTATATTTTGCATTGGCACAGAGTATATGCAGTGGGTTAGCAGAAAAGAAGATGGGGAGCTACTGGGGGTATTTTCAGAGGCACAGACCTTTACTGCTAAAGGGATGTACTTGCCTTGGGCTGGTACAGAAGCCCAAAACATAAAGTACAATATTTCTTCAGTTAAGCTTTAGTTAAGCTTTAGTTCTTCTTTAAAGGACCAGTAACGTCAAAATTTTTTTAAAAAAAAATAACTTACCAAAACTCTGCTTGCGCTCCTCTTCAGAAAAGGCGACAGGTTGTGGCACTCGATTTCTCCTCCCTGGCTTTATCCTATAGAAGGCATGGAGGAGAAATTGAGCACCGCATGATGGATCGTCATCAGAAAAAATGTTGAAATTACTGGTCCTTTAAAGGACATTCACTAAGGGCTGCCAAAATGTTAATACCCAGCTCTATCTTTCCTTTCTCCTCCTTTCTTTCTCTTTCACATTTTGCCATACCCGAGGGAATGCTTTCCTTATTCTATAAATGTAATAGATTGTAAAATCTATGGCCTAAGGATACCATGTTACGAGCACTGTAGATTTAATACTTCCAGGTTCTAATTTCTACTATTATGACAGCATATTCTTGTGCCACTATGGACAGCACTCAAGGTGTCTGCAATAGGTGTGAAGGCTCCTCCTCCATCAATAAATTAGGCCTCCTATATGTCAAATTATCTTTTCCAGTGTTGCAGTAGTACATTCTAGTACATTATTTTCCCTTCAGGCTCCTAAATTGACTATAATCCTTGAAAAACAATATTCCTTAAAATTGTTTTTTAATGAGGATTTATATATAAATATAAAATACAAAAACTATTCAAAGTTTATAAGCCATCAAAAATGACAAATGAGTTTGCAGTAACAGCAATCTTGAACTACTGAATTGTAAGTGGAAATTTAAACAACTGTGTTTCTACATTTCATAAATGTAGTGGCAATATGCTAGGAAGAATGTGGTAAAGCCATATCTATGATACTATATTTCCATTGTATAGATCATGATAGATCATAATAATTTAACAATATCAATGTTATCATCTCACTCATTGCAATGTTTGATTCTTTTGGATCCTTTGATTATGGGGCAGATTTATCAAGGGTCGATAAACTTTATAAACTCCCATAAACTCTAAATTCGACCCTTGATAAATATGCCACTAACTGTTGTAAATGGCAATGGATGAAAATATCCAGGAAAGAAATGTACGTCCTCATCACCCTTCTAACTGGTCCAGCCCAACCAATGGAAATGATTTGACTCCAATAATAATATAGGTGTGTCTCAGAGAAAATCATGGCACAGTGGAAAAATGCATCATTTATCAGTAGAAGGACATAATTATGAATACCTCAATGACATGAAATTAACAGTTGGTTTACATGACAAAATCTGGTATTTCAGTGGTAAAGCACGCATTTCCACTACTGCATGTTTAAAGAATAAGGTCATAATTTACATATTTGTGACAGAATATTATTATTATTATTATTATTATTATTATTATTATTAGTAGTAGTAGTAGTAGTAGTAGTAGCAGTAGTAGTAGTAGTAGTAGTACTAATAGTAGTAGTAGTATTTTGCACACAAGGAAAAATGAAATTATTATATTAATATTCAACAATATTTAAAATCTGAAATGAAACTAAAAATTAAAGTTGTTTGAGACACTTCTCATTGACATCTATAGAAACTTGCCAGCTTTTACTTACTTGGTCTTTGCTCTTGTTAAATTAAATTGTTCCATTAATAGCTACTGATATTTAAAATCTCAAATGAAACTGAAAAATAAAGTTGTTTGAGACACTTTCCATTGACATCTATACTGCTAAAGTTTTTTCTTTGATAAATTGCAACTCTTCAAATTTTCAAACAATATTCTAAAGTGTATTTCTGACCTTTAGAGGTACATTTATCAAGGGTCGAATTTTTATACTCTTTTTTTTTTCTTAAAACTCCATAAACTTGAAAGTTGACCAAATGAAATGTATTAATATAATCAAATTTTTAAAAGTCGGATGAATAGAATCAACCCCAAAATCTCGAATTCAAATCAAATTGATTCCAATTTAAAAAACTCAATTCAAGTTTTTTTCTCGAAAAAAACTAGAATGTCAGAAAGGCGGCAAACTACTCCAAATTCTCCATTGACTTAAACAGCAATTCGGCAGATTTAAGGTAACGAATAGTTGAATTTGAGTTCTTAAAGGGCCAGGGTAAGATACATTTTAAAAATTAAAATAATTAAAAAAAAACTCTAATCAAATTTGAATAACTCCCTAGTCGAATTTGACAGTTTTGGCTATAAAAAACTCAAAAATTTGAATTTTCAATTTTTAAATCTGCTCCTTATTGTTGCGTGCACATATGTATCATCATTGCACTTTGAAGATTAGATTTTCTATAGAACTTGGGTATAATGTGAACCACAGAGATTACAAGTTCAATATAGGTTTATCTTAAGCCCTGTTTACTTAATTTTAGACAATGCACGCTCTTTGGTATTACCATAGTTTTGCATTAAGTTGATTATTTTGTAACTATGGTCACCATTATCATTTGTATGGCATATGGGGGATTGGAAAGGTAGGTTATAGGGGATTTTGTTGCTATAGGATGATTTTCTTATGTTTAAACCAACATTCAATTAACTTCCTTGTGCATTCCACTGGGTTGCCTAGTTGCATTAGCCAAACACCTGCTTCAAAGAATAAAATTTTAATTAACTATAAACCCTGCTTATCCTTCATTTTACAAGTAATTGTGTAAATGTGTTCCAAAGAGACTATTACATTACTGAAAAGAAGCAGCTTATCAAAGATCGTTTCCACTTTGCATCAATTTAGAGAGTATATAGTTGAGATTTATATTTTTCATGCTTTTTCATTAATTCATTAATTTTTCAATCTAACCATTACTCTGGACTACAAGCAGTGGTTTACAACACATGTATTCCCCCCTCAATAAAATCTTTATAGAAAGCTGAAAACTATTTTATAAATAAATATATATTGAAATTGCAAAAGTAATTGTCCCATGGAGCTCTCTGTATAACTGATCTCTCCAAGCAGTGTCATGATCTGCCTCCCATATTGTTGCTCCCCTGTAAATAAATTACCCAAATAAGGGGAGCTTATCATTAACAATCCAGTACCTCCAGAGAAAGTAGCAGAAGGAAGCTTAGTCTGCAAACTCCAATACAGCCAGGAAAGCACTGTAGTATCATTGGACAAAGTGAGACACAAAACAACAGGGATAAAATGTGTGTGATATCAGTGTGACATTGAGAAGTTCTGAACATGGACCTGCAATTGTGAGTACTATATTTTTTCAAATTTTTAGTAATCTGTAGGGAAATAGAGCTCCCTGAGTCAAGTCCAGTCTTCATTCTCTGAAACAGTTAAGAAAACACTGTAAGATTATTGGACAAACCTAAAAAAGAAATGAAATTTTTGAAAACACAATTAAAATATATTTCTCTAAAACCATGAATGCCATTACAGATATTAAAATATATAAATATAAAATGTAGGAATAAAAAAAATGTGGAGCAATGCACTAAAAAAAAAACTTTTATCCTCTAAAGATTTTAGTTTTTCAGGCAATTAGTAAAAAAAAAACCCCATCAGAAAATCTCTAAAAGTCTGAATTGATTAAAAAGGTCCAGTCTAGTAAATTGACCCCTCAGTGTCAAGTTCAGTTTGTATCCTCCAGTTCAGTCAGGAATCCATTGAAGCATCATCAAACAAAGTTGGTGGAACATAAAAAATAAAGCAAACCTCGAAGGACAAGATAGCAGGGACACATATTTGGGAAGATTTATCAATGGTTGAATTTACAATTTATGGGAGTTTCTTTAAACTCCCAAAAGCTCTCATGAACTCGAAATTCAACCAATCGAAATGTATTAAGAAAATCAAATTTTCTAAACTCGGGTGAATAGGACTGACCCGAAAACTCAAATTCAAATCAAATTGATTTGAATTTAAAAAAACTCGATTCGAAAAAAAACCTCAAATAGCAGGAAGGCTGCAAACAAATTGATCCCAGGATGTCACCCATTGACTAAAACAACAATTTGGCTGGTTGTAAGTGGCAAATAGTGGAATTTGAGTTCTTAAAGAGGCAGAGTATGATAAATCTTTAAATTTCTAAAAAAACTCAAATCAAATTTTAACAATTCCCTAGTCTAATTTTCACCATAAAAAAACTCAAAATTGGAATTTTCAATTTGAACCTTGATAAATCTGCCCCATTGTGTCTAAGTGACCATCAGTAGTTCTGAACATGGATGTAAAAATTGTGTAGAAGTGGAGCATGCTTTAAAAGAGAGAGAGCAATAGTGCCCAATACAGGGGTCAGATACCCCATAGTAAAACCACAGTTAGGAACAAAGTGTGTACAGGTATGGGTTCCCTTATTTGGAAAAGCATTATCCAGAAAGCTCTGAATTATGGAAAGGCCATCTCCCATAGGGGCAAATTTACTGAGGTCAGAATTTTCACTTTGGAAAGCTTAGCAAATTTTCTCTAGTTTCTTCCTAGCGAAACTTACTTACATTTATGTCAATTTAATATGGCAACTACTACTATAAGTGATGTTGGTGAATTTTTATAAGTGACCACTTATTAAAAATGTCCTAGAAAGCAAAATAAAGACAAAAGAGATCCTCTATTGTCTTAATAATAAAACAAAACTAAACCAAAACAAATGTGGCATGCGCTTCAAATGGTTAAAAGTGTTAACATATAATGGGTTGCCTGGGGGAGCCATTGGATGGATATTTGACGGGGGAGTGGTATGACAATGCTTGTACATAGTTACATAGTTAAATTGGGTTGAAAAAAGACATCAAGTTCAACCCCTACAAATATAACCCAGCATCCATACACACACCCCTCCATACTTTCACATAAATTATATATACCCATATCTATACTAATGTAACGCTTTCTTGGCCTATTCTGCCAATTAGGAGTTAAGGGTGACCAGCTAGGTAGTGAGCATTGGTTACATTGCGAATCTTCACCCAGGGCAGAGCCTTCGCCAAATGGAAGCTTCCCCTTTAAACTGTAGTTAAACTACAACTCACAGGCATATAAGTGCAAAATAGAATAATGGACGCCAGGAGGTTCTTTAAAAAGGTAAAACAGGAGCACAGATTTATTATGCCAGAGGCAAATGACCACAGGTTTACTTACAAATATATTGAGGACACAGCAGGTGGAATCACTTTGGACAGTACAAGGTTCACAGTCAAACAGGTGCGATTCCCAAAGGATATTGTAGATAGGTGTACATCAATTCCCAGTTCAACCGACGTTGCACAGTGAGGGGATCGGGATCGATCAAGTAGGGTACAGGTAGTCCTTTGCTCACCTAGATGCCTATCAACTGAGTTCCCTGCTCTAAAGGCAAACAGGCCTTGTGGGAATCTACTTCCTCCTACAATCCTCGTTGGAGCGACAGCTGCTCTTTCTGCTACACCTCTCTGTCTTTCTCTCCTAGAGAGACTATAACAAGATCTTACTATCTTAGCTGGTCCTCGTTCACGGGGTTACCTGGTCCCTGACTTAGCACCAAAGGTGTCAGGTCCCTCTGGGGTAAATGCTTACTGGGGCCTATGGTGATCCCAGGCTCAATGGGGATTCACCTAGCAGCAGCACCAGGAGCCAAAGAGGAAGAGGACACTCCCTGCACAGCACTGTATAGCAGTGTGGCAGGGGAGTGTCATTACACTCTTTGTCCAATAGGTGTGGGTGTTACACTTTACCAGTTACAAGGGCTTGGCCCAATAACAAGGGAAAAGAGAACTACATACAAAAATAGGGGATTAACTCTATAGGGATAGGATATCCTATAGGTCCCTACTTACACCCGGGGGAAAAATCCATTTCATCCCGACAATGGTGAAATGATATAGACACAATAGTAACAAAGTGAATATATAAGTGCAAACCAACAATACCATTGAACATCACTCTTCTGGAATCCTCTCCTGAGGAATACCTGGTAACGATGGGTACTGTGGAGAAAAGAACAGTAAAAAGCAAAAGTGCAATACTGTATTGAATAAGTTTCAGTGCAAATAACATCAGTTGCATAACTTTATTACATTCATGAGGTCCTTATAGGAACACTCAGGCACTTAACTTACGACACTTGAACCATCCATAGTGTATCAGGAGGTCCAGGCACAGGCTTGGCTGAAAAGAAAAATTAGCATAGATTTCTTTTCACACATGTACACTCATTTTCATTGTAGTTGAGTTACAGGACCCCACCATAACCAAAAGCTTTATTCCATAGCACCCCCCCCCCTACCCAAGTGTCCAAAGTTTCTGAGAGTCACTTGGGGAGTAGTAAGGCAAAGAATAAAGGTGCTACTCAGTGAGTAGTTAGAGGTAGAAGAGTTAGTGGTGGGGGCTCAGCAGTCTTTGTCTCATGAACCCAACTATTTACAAGTTCCAGACACTGTTCAGAAGTCCAGAAATGGAACAATGAGTGAACAAACATTGAAGAAGGCGTCAAATTCGCCCATCCCTGCCTGCAATACTTTTTACATTAACTACTTACTGCCTCCTTTCTCCTGAGCTATTTTAACCCTTCCTAGACTTCCTCCTAAGTTTTCCTGGTTTTCAAGTATGTCCTTATTTTATCCTTTTTTTCTATTCCCTGTCATCAGTCCTGGGAGTGTACTCCTGTGTTTCTGCCATTCATTTTTGTGTAAACAAATATAATAAACTATCTATATAAAATATTTTTTCCAGTGCCCAAAATGAATTGTGTGTGTATATATATATATATATATATATATATGTAAATATTTATTTTTGAAATGTAAGTGGGGACAGTGATCACAGGACTATCTTATTTCAGTCCATCTGAAGTGGTGTCAGTGAGAGCTTATCTTGATTCCTGCCTATTGTTCAATTGACAGGCTCAGCTGACAAGGCTCTATTTACATTACAGCAGCTTGTAAGATGTAGGGGTAATGACATCACTCCAACTTGCAGTGCAGCAGTAAAGTGTGACTGAAGTTTATCAGAGCACAAGACACATGACCTAAGGGCAGCTGGGAAATGTCAAAATGTCTAGCCCCATAGCAAATTTTAAAATAATTAAAAATCCATTTCTTGTTTTGAAAAACGGATTTCAATGCAGGATTCTGCTGTAGTAGCACTATTAACTGATACATTTTGTAAAAAACATGTTTTTCCATGACAGTATCCCTTTAAGGACTGGAGTCCAAAACTGCACTGCATACTCCAGATGAGGCCTTACCAAGGACCTATAAAGAGGCATAATTATGTTTTCATCCCTTGAGTTAATGACCTTTTTTATGCAAGACAGAACTTTTTTTGCTTTAGCAGCCACAGAATGACACTGCCCAGAATTAGACAACTTGTTATCTACAAAGACCCCAAGATCTTTCTCATTTAAGTTCTGCACAATTTAGTATCATCTGTAAAAATAGAAACAGTACTTTCAATGCCTACCTCCAGGTCATTAATAAATAAGTTGAAAAGCAAGGGACCTAGTACAGAGCTCTGCAGTACTTCACTAACTACACTGGTCCATTTAAAATATGTTCCATTTACCAACACTCTTTGTAGTCTATATTTTAGCTAGTTCTCTATCCAGGTTCAAATACTATGTTCTAGGCCAACATTCCTTAATGTAACCAGTAACCTTCTGTGTGACACTGTATCAAATGCTTTAGCAAAGTAAATTAAGTAAATCTCATCCACTGCCATCCCAGAATCGAGGTCCCTACTTACCTTCTCATAAAAATAAATTAAATTGGTCTGGCAAAATCTATTATGCATAAAACTATGCTGGCACAAACTCATAGGGGCAAATTTACTTACCTCTGAAATTGCACCAGCGACGGCTTCGCTGACATTGCAACACTTCGCCAGGCGTAGATTCGCCAAAACAACGCTAATTCACGAAAATTGAAAGTTGCGTCCAGGGTTCCGAATGCTTGCGAAGTTGCGCTAGCGATAATACGATACGCAGTTCGCAGTTACGTTAGCGATGCCTAATTAGCATACGGCGTGAAGTTAAAGTACAATGGATGTTGCAGTAACTACATTACACTAAACAAGGCCAGGGAACCTTAATAAAATAAAATAGAGGTGTTATATTGCCCTACACATGTGCCCACTGTATAGTTTAGGAGCCAAATTTTTCAGCCTATTACCCTGTAAAATTAAATGACTCCAGCGTTTTTAGGGACTTAGAAAAATTTAAAACTTTTTTTTTAAGAACTCCTATCTACTCTATTGCACCTCGCCAGGTCAGAGGTGATGAAGGCAAGTCTGCGCAAGAGGTAACATTCAGTAAAATCCGCATCTTAGTGAATTTGCATAGTTACGTCCATTCACCATTCGCCTGGCGTTAGAGTGTGAAGTAGCGCGAATTTACGACAGCGCCTGTTAGTAAATCGGTGAAGTTCTGAAATGACGTCACGCTGGCGAATTTTCAACAGTGTTAGTCACTTTGTCCCATAGTATTATGATTTGCTATGAAGTCCAGTATCTTATCCTTTATTAACCCTTTAAAAAGCTTTTCTACCACTGACGTCATACTAACTGGCCTAAAGTTTTGAGGCTGAGAACGGGATCCCTTTTTGAATAACAGCACCACATTAGCAATTCGCCAGTCTCTGGGCACTATGCCAGACCTCAAAGAAACCTGAAAAATTAAGGTTTGGCAATAACAGAGCTAAGCTCGCTAAGTATCCTGGGATGAATACCATCTGGCCCCTGACCTTTGTTTATCTTAACATGTTCTAGTCTCTTTTGAATTTCCCCATGTGTCAACCATGCACCATTGTATTACTAGATGTGGGACTATCAAGAAGGAAACCTTCATTAACTGGTTCCTTATTTGTGTAGACAGACGAAAAATATGAGTTTATAATCTGACCCTTTTTTTTTTTTCATCAGCCAGCTGAGCCCCCTCTGATATAAAAGGTCCCACCCCTTCCTGTTTCATTTTTTTTACTAATTATATGTTGCAGAGATGCCCTTATACTGTCAAAGTTTGCACGTCTGAAATGCAGTGTCTTAGTTACTCCCTTATAGAATCGCTTCTGCAACAGAATCTCAAAGGAGACCATGTTATGATCACTATTCCCTAAATGCTCACCCACACAAATGCTAGAGATGAGTTCAGTATTATTAGTTATTACAAGATCCAAAAGAGAGTTATTCCTAGTTTTCTTGAAATATTCAGCATATTTAAAGACCTACTAGCTTTTTCTGTCTTGGCAACCCCGTCAATGTCTGGATAAATATAGTAGGTACAAATTGATCTGTCACCACATTAGTGAGTTCAAAAGAGAGACTTTTCCCTCACTAAAAGGGAGACTCCATGGGTGTGGGGAGAGTGGGTGTAATGGTAAGACCAACCCACCCAGGGTCTCTGCAAAGCCAGGACTTGTTGTCTAGTCAAGTGGGTCTCCTCAAGCATAAGAATGTCACAGGGCTTCCGTTTAACAGGAGGTTATGTTCATATTTAAAGTTAATGCCCCAGATGTTCCAGGAGATCACAGTGATGGTGCTTTTGAGAGGTGGATTAGCCATGGGACAGATGGTTTGTGTCTTTCTTACAAACATGCCTTGGCAGACTTATCATGTGCAGGGATAGAAAATAAAACACACACACACACACACACACTGATCAATATTAGATAAAAATAATATACTGTAAGACAATTACTACATCACCGATTGAATACAACGTAATGTCTATCCATCCCTTGGTAGACTTTTGAGCTGTGGGACGCCGGGCCAAGTACAGCTAACTCCCAAAGCCAAATCGATTGGCAGAGGTTCAACACAACACATCTGCTTGTAGATGAAGTCCCAAAGCCCCCTTAACTGAGTTCTCTTTTTATACTAGTGTGACAATAAAATAATCAATAATAACAGAATTTGGTCTAAATCCTAATTGTGAACATATTCCAAAATAATGGCCATATGCCCAGAACTGTGGCCATGTTTACCTAAAATGATAACCATGTGAATAAGATACAAGCTTCCTTCCTGATAAACGTTTATATGTTTATGAGTTAATTACCTCAACTCCTACTGTTCCCTGTTCTCCAGCTAATGTTAAAGGATCTGTAACATAATTTTTTTTTTTTTAAAAAAAATTTTTCTTTGCAACGAAAAAAAAACCCACCAAGACAGTTTTAACTTTTAAATAACAAAGCTTTTCACAACCATTTCACAACACATGTGAAAATTAACAATATCAATATTAGATGTACCAACCAATTCATCATCTTTTCAGCTGATTGGGACCATCCCGTAAACACATCAATTTATTTCCTAACTTAACTATTTTATGTTTAACTATGGTAGTATACATACAGTATATATCTTATGCTGAGTAAACGTTTTATTGCTTTTGCACTTCATTAGATTGAATCAGTATGTTGTACAATTCGTCAAAGGTTAATACTTTCCCTAATACCTCTAAAGGATTATAATTCAATAACTGACTAATATTTTGATACACATCATCATATAATACAGATGTATCATTATACCATTTAAAATTAGTAATATTTGTTATACATCCACTAAAGGGTAACTGTATATGAGAAGTTACAGATCAAAACATAATGTCAATATTTCTATAAACATTTCATATGTTAATAGCATAATCGTCCTCCATTTGCATACATTTAAAGTATTTGAGCCAAATATGCTTCATATACCTTGAAGGTTAACTTAAATATTTTTCCCATTATATGTATCACTACAAGTTGATAGACAATGAGAGTGATTTGTTTTATAAATATATTCACCATGAATCTTTGGAAACCAATATTGCTGATGAGTAGAATACTAAAGGTAAGATGATAAATTTACACATTCGTTCACTATGGGTAATTTTATAACACAAATATACCTTAACATGAACTATCATCACATCAAATATACCTTGGCATGAAATGTCATCACAAGTTTAGAAACTTCAAATTATATGCAATGTTTCTCATTAATAGTTTTGTTAAACATTTGCCTTAAAATATTTTCATTTCCTATCATTAATTAGGTCTGCATATTATTTTCTTGCATTTGCTCATACATTGTTAGTAAGGTACACACGGTCCAATTAGTAAACATAAATTCCTAGTTGCAATTGCTGAATAACACTTTGATTTGTATTGTCTTAGTATGTATCCCTGCTCCAATTTCTAGAAGAGTGTATATAGTGGGTAACTATTTTGCTTGAACATGTTCTATATCATTCATATCTTTTTCAATGGAACCTAATTTATTCTTCATAACTGCTAAATAAATGCAATTTAATATTCTGCTACCTGTTCCTACATGTCCTAATACAGTCTCATAGCATGCTCTATTATTTTTTCCTGACTGTACAATTTTTATTTGTACTAAAGAATTTAACTGAAAATCATATTACCATTCTTTTAGTTTGAGTTCCTACTTTTTGACATGTTGATGGAATTCTCATGTTTATTAGTAATATTTGGTCTATTACTAAAAAATAGAGAAAATTTGCACTTACCTGAAATTTTTATTTTCTTGAGTCCGAAATGCAGCACCAAATGAAGGGTTAATAGTCCAACCCTCCCCCTGCTAGGACAGGAGAACAGAATAACCAATCAAAAACTAATAACTACTTCTCGATTCCTCCACACCCTCAGTGTTTTATAAAGAATAAGAATAAGAGACCACCACATCTGATGCAACATATTTTATTAGGGCAGGGATATATGTGCTGCCTTTCGGACTCAAGAAAATTAAAATTTCAGGTAAGCACAAATTTTCTCTTTGCTTTATGTCCTACAGGCAGCACCAAATGAAGGATATAGCAAGCTTATTAGGGTGGGGGGGTTAATGCCTCATAAATTCGGATTCCAACACCAAACTGCTTTAGGCTGTGTCATGCTTGGCTGCTAAGTCAAGTCTGTAGTGTCTGGTGAATGTGTGGATGTTAGACCATGTGACCGCTTTGCGGATCTCCTCCACATCAATGGAGGATTTTCCAAGAAGCAGAGATTGAACCGGTAGAATGAGCTTTTATTTGAGAAGGGGGTTCCTTCCCAGCTGATACATAGGAACCCAACATTTTTTACCGAGGAAGATATTGTTGGTTTTGAGGCTTTATGTCCCTTCCTTTTTCCAGCAAAAAGAATAAATGAATGTTCTGACTTCCTGAATTCTTTTGTCTTATCGATGTATGACAACAGACACCTGCGTACATCCAAGATCTGCAAATTTGACTCTGATGAGAAAGATGGTAATACAATCTGGGAATTTAGATTATTTGACGAAGAAACCTTAGGATGGAAAAATGGTAGAGTTTTTAGTATAACTTTGTCAGGAAAAATTTGAGTGTATGGAGGTCCAACTGCCAATGCTTGCAGTTCACCAACTCTTCTTGCTGAGGTAACGTCAATAAGAAAAGCTATTTTCCATGTCAGGTGTTTAAGACTTGTCTTGTACAGGCTCAAACGGTCTTTGACCAAGCGACGACAATACAAGGTTTAAGTCCCATGCAGCTAAAACTTCTTTAATCCTGGGCCTCAGTCTTGATATCGCCTTCAAAAATCTTTTTATTAGAGGATTATTTGCCAAATTTACTGAAAGCATAGCTGAAAGAGCCAAGACATGTACTTTCAAGGTGTTTGGTTTAAGTCCCTTATCAAAATCATGTTGCAGAAACTGTAGAATATCTGGAATTGAAAATTTTTTGGGGAGAAGTTTCGTCTCCAGAGCCCATCTTTGGAAAACCCTCCTGAACCCTCCTGAAATCCTCCTTGACCACCTTCTCTAAAAGTCCTTGAACACTCAAACTGTCCCTATCAAATTCCAGGCTGTCAGAGATAACCTGTCTGGATTCAGATGAAGCATTTGAAGATCTGGTCTTACTGGCAATTTCCAGAAAACCCCCTTGCTCAGGTGAAGCAGATCTGTAAACTTGACTCTCCTCGGCCAAAAATGGACAATTAATATCACTACTGCTCTGTCCTTCTTTATTTTCAGAATCACCTTTGGAATTATAGGGAGAGGAGGAAATATGTAACAAAGACAAAATTTCCACGGAATTGTCATTGCATCCAGATAATTCAGGCTTTTGTAGAGAGCTAAATTGAGGAACCTTCCTGTTGGTCCTGGATGCCATCAAATCTTTCGATGGATAGCCCCATTTCAGCACAATCTCTTGGAACACTTGAGAACAATTGAGTTCCCACTCGCTCTGATTCAGAGATTGCCTGCTGAGTCTGTCCGCTAAAATATTCTCTTCACCTCTTATGTGTACTGCTCTGATCAGACTCAGATGATTCTCGGCCCAAAACATCAGTTTTCTGCATTCCCTCATCAATAGGGTTGCTCTCGTGCATGTATGAAACTGTTGTCTGATTGAACAAGGACTTGATGATTTCTGAGCTTGCTCTTGAACTCCTGAAGTGCCAGATGAACTGCTCACAATCCTCTGAAATTGGAAGATTGAATCCTTTCCCAATAAGACCATTTTCCTTGGACTACCTGCTCGCCAAGGTGAGCACCCCAACCTGATGCTGATGCATACTTTGTTAAAAAAAGATATTCTGGTGTCTGAAAAGATTTCCCCCGAAGTTAGATTGTAAATGGACAACCACCACTTCAGGTCTCTCTTCAATTGAAGGTTCACATAAAAATACTTGTCCAAAGTTTGAAGAATACTGTCCCAATTCTTGTGGATCACTTCTTGAAGTGACCTCATGTGAGCTCTGGCCCAAGGGACTGCTTCCAGAGATGATGTGATGAGTCCCAGGACTCTCATTGCCTGAAGAATAGTCACTGACCTCAAGAGAAATAGGGATTTTTCTGCAGCTTTGAGGGATTAAATCTTCTCGATTGGAATTAGTACTTTCATTTGGCAAGTGTCCACCTGGAGACCCAGAAAAGTGATTGAGGTTGAAGGCTGAAGATTTGGTATTTCTTTGTTTATTAACCAGCCATGTGTCTCTAACACTTTCATTGTCAGATTCATATGATGTTGATGAAGCTTTGATCAGCCAGTCGTCCAGATAGGGAATCACAAAAACTTCCTGTTGTCTTAAAAAGGCTGCCAGGACTCTGATCAGTTGTAAAAATTCTTGGAGCAGAGGTAATCCCGAATGGAAGAGATCTGAATTAGAGATGGAGAACTTCCTCCTTCCGAACAACCGCTAATCGAAGAAACTTCCTGCTGGCTAGGTGAATCGGAACTTGAAGATATGCATCCTTCTGATCCAAGGTAACCATCAGCTCTCCTTTCTGAAGAATTCCTATTGCTGATCTTATGGTTTCCATTCTGAATTTTTCAGGTTCTTTAGATCTATGATAAGTCTGAATCTGCTGTCTCTCCTGGGAACAAGAAACATTTGTGAATATATTCCCTTCACCTTCTCCACTTGGGGAACTGGTTCCAGGACTTCCATCTCTAGGAAATTGTCACGATCGGCACCCAAAATCCAGGATCAATGCTAGGCTCCCTGTTCTCGGCTCTTGCTTCCGGCTTTAACAACTATCTTTCACCTAGGGAGGAGCCCTCGGCTAATCGGATGCCTCCAGGTCTTAAAAAGAGAGGAGCCAAGCGATGGGTATGGACCAGCAGAGGGGCACGAACGTACGGTAAAGTCTTTTGGGCCGAAGATCACAGTTTAAGGAACAAACGTGACCGTAGTCAAACAGACCAGGTCAGTGCAGGCAGAATTCAAGCGAAGTCAGGCAGGCAAAGGTCAAAACCGGAGGATCAATCAGAAGGTTCAGACAGGCACAGTTCAGATAACAGAGTTCAGAATAGTCAGATATCAGGCCAGGGTCAGGATCACAGACGTAAGAGTAGTCAGGCAGTCAGGGGTCAAAACAGGAATCAGATGAACAGATTTGTACATGATTAGCACTAGGAACTCACAGAATAGAACCTATAATGGGCAAAGAGTCAAACGCCAAGTCCCTTTAAATATTATTTGAACTTCGCTCCATTGTGCTCTGATGACATGATGCCAACATTAATAAAAGGAGGAGATGCCCTAAGGAACCGGCATTATACTGAAGAGGAGCAGCGTGGTGGGTGTCCCCGCCGATGGCGTGGCGGGCATCCCCGCCAGCCCCCTAGACCCCAGTAAATCTGTTACTGCTCTCTCTATGGCCAATTCTTTCATAAAATCTGCTTTGTTTAAGTTTATGCAGAATTTTGGAAATGGTCTTCTTAGGAACTTTATGAAATAACCTGATATTATGTTACTCAGAACCCAAACATCTGAGGGTTTTCCATACTGAGAGAAAATGGGATAATCTTGCTCTCACCACTCCCTGACTTCTGGCGTCAGAACTCTTTTTTGAAGCTGGGTCTTTCTTTTCATTAGAGTTTCTGGACATCTGAGGTCTAAAAGGCCTTGATCTGAAACCCCTGTTAACATATCTGCTTCCATCTCTGACAGAATTTCTTCTGAAAGTGTTGGACTTGGGGGAAGATATTCTAGAGGATGGACAAAAGGAAGTAAGTTATCCAAGGCTGATCAAAAAGTCTCCCAGGTTTAAAAGGCATATAAATCAGACTGTTTTTACTTGCTGAGTCTGCTGCCCATGCTTTAAGCCATAAGGCTCTTCTACCAGCTGTCAAGGGAGCCATAGTCCTGGCTCCAAGTTTTAACATGTCTACTGCCACATCACATAAGAAGTCCACTGCCAACTTAATTGGATATAGCATGGCCAGAAGAGTATACCTAAAGGTTCCAGAATCAATATCCTCTTTTAATGTGTTGATCTAATGTTTTAAAGACCTGGACACTGAGACCACAGCCAGTGATGGTTTACAAACTGATACACCTGCAATATACGATCTATGCAGTGCACACTGTGCTCTACGGTCCATCTGATCCTTAATGGCTGCTTCTTCCATAGGAATAGTTGTTCTTTTAGACAACCTTGCTACTGGAATATCTACTTTAGGAGGATTCTCCCATTCTTCAACATCCTTAGCCTCAAAAGAAAACATAATTTTGAAATGTACAGATGATTCTGGTTTCTTCCCTGGATCCTTCCACTCCTGATCAATAATATTTTTAACAGAAGGGTGAACAGTATAAATGGATGCCTTTTTTGAGTAAGAAAAGGGAAATCCTGGGTTTCAGATACCACCTGTTTGGTACCCTTATATGATATGACCTTACAGACCTCTTTAATGAGTCTGGGCATTTTCTCCAAGGGAAAGAGAAAACAAATCTTCTTTTTGTGAAGTATGTGGGTCAGAGGAATATGAAGAACTGGATAAAATTTCCCCCAATGATTCCCCATCAGAACCAGAATCTTTATTTCGAGAGACAACCTGTTAGAAAGGAATTGGAGAAGCTTTAAATGCATCTATGGCTTTTACCTTAAAATATTTAAACCAGTGCATAAATTGGCTTGTGTCATTAGACCCAGGATCAGGAGATTGTGAGCATGTAGTACACTTATTGCCATCCCAGTTATCCAGAAGCAATTGGTCACACTCAGAACATACAAGGTGTTTTGTCTTCCTCTTTCTCTTTCCAGACGAATCCATCTGCAAGAGAAACAATCACTAAGAGAACAATATCCTCACTTACATAACCTGATTGAGGAAGTAGGCTAGCTACAGGCCCTTACCTTAGCAGCCAAACAATGTGACTACAGCCCAGCAGCGTGCCAGCATGTAAGCAAACAGAGGCACCAGAAATCTCCAAAAAAAATCTTTAAATACCATTCAATTTGCATCTTGCAGAGAAAAAATCAAAGCTGTGCTCCTTCCTGGTCTTGCGCATGATCTGTGCATTGTGTCCCTAATGATTTCATCAGCATCAATCTGTGTTCTCTCCCTGACTGCACCAGAGAGACGCTGGAATAAAGGCAGAAGTGGCACTGCACCCACAATGATTTTCTACCTGCCGAGCATCATCCCGCAGAGTGTAAGCCACCTTTCCTTTGCCTAGGGTACATTCTTTCCCCCTGACCAACCCACTCTCAAGCAGTTAGCCAATGGCCATCAGACTCCTTAGAGTCTGGATCTTCATCCATTTATGACACCGTGGCTCATGGCTACCTTGGGAGGACAAAAAAACACTGAGGGTGTGGGGAAATTGCGAAATATTTATACGTTTTTGATAAGTTTCCTACCAGGGGGAGGGTCCGCCTATTAACCCTTCATTTGGTGCTGCCTGTAGAACATAAAGAAAATTAGAAAATATATTCAGCCCATTTACCTCTTTCACTAATTTCAGTATTATTCTGACACCAAAATATTGTTCAATTATATGTTAAAATCTTAGTCTCTGAGTAAATATCATTAGTATCGTTAAGACATGCATCATAACAATCTTCGGCTCTTTGATGAACTAAACTTACTGGTAAATTACAACATTTAATTTCCGTTTGATTTTGCAGTAAAATATCATTATCAGTTTTTAATACATAATACGAGGGTATCGTCGGACTGTTCTCCACACCTGAAGCCTAATGATGGTAAAGTTGGTATGCATACATTGTTTATTTGATTCACAAGTAAAACTGCCTTGCATTCTATTATTTGTACTGCTCTTCCATCCCAATTGCACTTCCAATCCTAGCATGGTGTTAACAAGTATTCCAGTGGTGAATGCATCCAAAAGGAGTCCATTATCCTCACACCGGCAAACCACATTATCAGAAGGCATATCATGTGGGGTTTGATCTATAAAGAAACAAATTTCATTATTCTTGCAAATAACATTTCTCTGTTGGGACATAATCCCATTTTTCCTGTTTTGGTCTCATCACCAGCACTTGCACCACTTTGAATCCCTGTTGCTCCAAAACCTGTATCACCTCTTACAGTTACTACTGCTGGAGGATTTTTTTTAGTTATTTGCCCATAATACACTGGCATAGTTACTATTTGAGCAATGTGATCATCATCAGCTTATATAATTAAATCATGCTCTCCAGAGTTCAATAGAATTACTTTGATCTCTCCTTGATAATCTGCATCAATAACTCCTCCCAATACTTGAATACCTTAAATTACTAGTCCTGAACTATCACAAACTAACCTTAAATATTCTGGAGGTATCTAAATTCCTAATACTGCTACAAACTTGACACTACATTATGATGTGACATGACACAAATATACACAGCACACAGAATGGAAATAGCACACCAGCGACAGCACAAGACAAGACAAAGTCAATACAAAAACACGGCCAATACAAAAACACAGCCAATACACACATTGACTCGCAAGACATGTTTAACTGTCCAACTACAACAGTATTTACAAATTTACAGTTACAAACTGTACATTTCATACTGAATATGTATTCCTTTTAAAGAGCTATTAAATTTTTGGAACTTGATTTAATTTTCCCCTTCCATTTCTTGTACTTATATTTGGCACATTGTACTGCAGCCCTCTCTGCAACTTGCTCTGTAAGGTGCCAATGCTCCTTCTTTAATTTCCCAATAACTTAAAATGGCATGAACTTGTAATGGCTTTATTTGCAAATGTGTAGTTAACATACGCATTAGAGAAGTCTTATTCTCTGCAATTGGTCTGTTATTTAATATTTGCAAATAACCCTTTAAATGATCTCTTCAATAAGTATTTATAAGTCCCATGACCCTAATTGTTCTTTTAGCAAGCCATTCATTCTTTATATTAGTCCAGCAGCTTGTGGATAATACTGCATGTGATATATCCACTCGCTGTACTACTGTTACTTATTAATAATGAGATATATTTTCTTCAGCTTCCAAATTCTCCAGCTGACCACATTGGATTATTTTAATAACTGGAAGTAGTTTTACAAGAAGCATTTTAGCTATCCAACTACAATAGTATTTATATATTTGCAACCATAAACATCAACTTGATATGTACCATCAGGTAAATTTAATCACATTCTGTTTGCCCTATTACTGAATTTGGACCTGATCCCTTTTTAAATCAATAAGCTTGAAACCGAAAAGTATCCTTGGGACCCCAATCATTTCCTGTTTTAACAATCAACTGTAACACCTTTTTTCCTTTTTCACAAGGTACTGTCTCTAAAGATGTTACAACATCAATGGGACTGGCATCTTTCAATTGATGCACCCAATCCTCACACAACCCTGCACCTTTAGACCACTCAGTGACGATAATTTTACATGAAGTATCATCCCAAACTGGGATTTCTGCAATATTTACAGCTTTCCCCACAATATTATTATTCTTTCTCTTAAACATTTTGTCTTAATTCCTCACCCCACTCCTGGTGCTAAAATGTCTTGCCACATGTCTTGGCAGACTTATGACGTGCCGGGATAGACATAAAACACACACACACTGATCAATATTAGATAAGAATAACATATTGTTAGAAAATTAATACATCACTGATTGAATACAATACAACATCTATCCATCCCTTGGTAGACTTTTGAGAGGAACATCAGCTGGGGGACCCAGGCCAAGTACAGTGAACTCTCAAAGCCAAATCAATCAGGCAAGGTTCTTCACGAAACGTCTTCTTGTAGATGAAGTCCCGAAACCCCTTTAACTGAGTTCTCTTTTTATACTAGTGTAACAATAAAATAATTGTTGTATAGAAGTTAAGTTAGTACCTTTTTATTTGTAAAGTTAGTACATTGACAATATCAGTACTAAGGGTTAAATGTTTTTAATAGGCGGGGTTTTTTCACTATTTATGGATGGTTAGTGGGACTGTATCCTGTTTTACTACTGAGGATGTTTGATTTATTAAAATGTAACAAAAAAACTCAAGCTTTTATTACCCGAAGCTGCAATTACAAGTTGCTACAGATGTCAGCGTGGTTCAGGCATGCTCATGTATCAGCACAGGGATTCCGGTTGTTTCCTAGCGAATGAGTGGGTGAGTGCTCTCCTGTACATATTCCTGTTGTATATATAGGAATGTACAGGTACTTAAATAGCATGAAAAATGTCAAACAATAACTTTTCCAAACTTCCCAATACCCTCCCTACCCACCCACCAAACATTTTGTTTTTCATGAGTAAGGGGATAGAAACCAAGTAAGTATTTGACATACGCTTGTGTGCACCAAGGTTCAAGGCCCACCGGTTGGGTAGAGCCAAGGGACCTGTAATGAAAGAGGGGAATGCACTTCACATCAGATGTGAAAGCGTCTAAGCTGCTAAAAGTTCTCGGGGTCCTCTTACCAAGTGGACGATTAATCAGGAAATGTGCTTGCAGAGGGGTCTCTGGAGTGTCCAGGTCCATTGGAGAAAGTTAAAGGCTCTGGTGTGGGATCTGGTTGGGAAAGTTGTAGAGTAGATGAGGGTGGTTGTGAGGAGACATCATCTTCTGTGGGCTGTTGTTGCATGTTAGTGAACCGATCTAGCGTGCCTGCTGTGAATGCTTCCCCATCTTTGCGGAAGAGGGGGGTGGCAATGGGTTCAGCATTGTTTGTGGTAGTTTAGGGTGTCTGTGGATGGGAAACTGAAGATATCAACATGGTTCATGAAGGAAAAACTGCTCAAAGATCCATCTTGAGTCCCCTTATCTCACAAAGGACATTCACTGGCTTATCAATTTTGTGTTGCCACAGTTCAGGTGGGATTACAGTCAGTATGAGTGTAGGCAATCTGTGGTCCCAATTAACCTTGCAGCCTGTATGAGTGTAGGAGGTCTGTTGCTCTTAATGCAGCGTCAGGAAGTTTCCACAGTTCAACTAGCTAGTAAAGAAGTGGTGACAACTTGCCCTAAATGGTGTGTGGCAGTGAAGTTTGGGCTGGGAGAGAAAAAAATGGCTCAATGGCTCACTCGCCCAGGTGTAGCAGGTCTCTCCAGTTATATAAGGCTGCTCTGTGGGTGTTGTGCAGTACAGTGGGACCTTCCCTTTCTTCTTTTTATTGAAGGGACCACAGGAGCACCAAAGATTCTGCTCTCTCCTGAATTCGATTCCAATTTTAAAAATTTGATTCAAATTTTTTTTCTAAAGGCAAGTTTAGGAAGGCTTCAAACAATTCAAAATTGACCCCTCGACTTCTCTCAATTTGGCAGGTTTTAGTTGGCAAAAACAAAAATGTTGTCTTACCTGAAATTTTTTTCTTTAGTCTGGAAGCAGCACACACATGTTTAAAACCTCAGATCCAACCCTGGTAGGACAGAAAGCAACACCCATCAACAAAAAAACACGTACAAATAGAAGCAGGCAGCCTGCCCCCCCCTCTGTGCTATTGTTCAAGCTACCCCCCCCCCAAAAAAACAATGAACCTATAATGCTTCAAGAATTTTATTTAGGGAGGGAATACATGTACTGCCTCCGGACTAAAGAAAATGAAAATTTCAGGTAAGACAACATTTTTGTTTTTCTTTATGTTCTAGTACATGCATTGGGATTTAGCTAGCTAATGCCAACCAAAACAAAAAAAGGGGTGGGACTTATACCTAATAGCTGAATCAGGATTCTGCTGCCAAAAGCTGAATTCTGAGAGGCTGACACATCCACCTTGCAAAGGTGTGGAGGTCAGACCGTATAGCTGCTTTGCATATTTCTGCCACATCCACCAGAGAGCTCTCTGCCCAAGAGATGGAAACTGTTCTCATAGAGTGTGCCCTCAAACCTTGAGGAAGATCCTTCCCAGCTAACTCATAAGACATTGAGACAGCCCTATTCACCCAAACTGCTATTGTAACCTTGGATGCCTTTAATCTTTCTCTCTTCCCACACATGCCACAACGAGGTTCTCTGACTGCCACACTGGCTTAGTTCTTTTAATGCACAAAGAGAGACATCTATGTGAAAAGTTCCCGCTCATCCCCTGGAGCCTTACAAAAAGTGGGAAGTATAATCTGAGAGTTCACATTCTTCCAGGATGGTACTTTTGGAGAAAAAAAAGGGCAACATATTTATAATAAAATTCTCTCGCAAAAAGATTGTATAAAGAGGATGAGTCAATAGAGCCGGTAACTCCCTAACCCTTCTGGCTGATGTAATGGCTACCAAAAATGAGGTCTTTCATGACAACAATTTAATTGAAATCGAAGATATGGGCTCAAAAGGATCTTAACAGAGTACCAATAAAACTGTATTCATATTCCATGGAAGAACTAGAACTGACATTCATGGTCTATCCTTCAGAGAAGATTTGAAAAAACATCTGGCCAAAGAAGAGAAGACAAAATTTTGTGCAACATTGCTAAAAAGGCTAAAACATTCACCTTAAGCATACTAGGACTTTGAACCGGTATCTACCTAACCCTTCTGGCTGATGTAATGGCTACCAAAAATTAGGTCTTTCATGACAACAATTTAATTGGAATCGAGGATGTGGGCTCAAAAGCATATTCACAGAGTACCAATAAAACTAATTTCATGGAAAAACTAGAGCTGACATTTGTGGTCTATCCTTCAGAGAAGCTTTGAAAAAACATCTGACCAAAGAAGAGAAGACACATTTTTGTGCAACATTGCTAAAAAGGATAAAACATTCACCTTAAGTGTACTAGGACTTAATCCTTTGTCAAAAACTTCTTGTAGGAACTGAAGCGTCTGAACCACCTCTACAGACACCCCCTGACCAATCAAAAATTCCTTGTCAGTAACCAGGCTGTAAGATTCCACTGCAATGGATTCAAATACTTCCACAGATCCTGAAGGAGAAGATCTTCTCTGAGAGGGAGTTTCCAGAACCGACCCCAGGACAATTCCATGAGATCTGAGACAATTTCTCCTCAGCCAGAATGGAGCAATAATGATCACGATGCCCTCTCCTACCTCACCTTCTGCAAAACCCTCTGGATCATCGGCAGAGGAGGAAAATGTACCCCAGCGCAAATGAACAAGGGATCGACATGACATCCAGATAAGAGGGGCGTCAGACCTCCTCAGGGAACAAAACTTTGGAACCTTCCTGTTCCAACGGGTAGCCATTAAATCTAATTGCAGCAAGCTCCACCTTTGTACTAACTGCTTGAAGACCTGAGGATGTAACTCCAACTCCCCCTGGTCCAAGGAATCCCTGCTCAAAGCATCCTTCAGGGTGTTGTTCACTCCCTTGAAATGCACCACCCTCCAAAGAAGCAGATTTTTCTCTGCTGAGAACATAATCCTTTGGCATTCCTTCCCCCTGATGGTTCAGATAAGTTACTGTGGCCACATTGTACTTCTTTACCATCCCCTCCCAGTTCCTTAACGAGTGCTTGAATTTTATGAGATCCAAATTAACTGCCCTCAGCTCCCAAAGATTGGAGCACTGACTTTTCTCCCAATAAGACCGTTGGCCTTGGATGACTCGATCTAACAGATGAGCCCTTCATCCCCAGGCTGAAGCTTCCATAGAACATAGTTCCTGAGAGAGGGCTTGGGGCCGCAACCATTGGTTCAGATTCCTCCTTAGACTGATGGAGACTTGACTTTGTTTTAAGTGTTTACATCTCTGTCCCACTGAAGAAGGAGATCCTGTTTCAGAGGGTGCATATGAGTCTTCATCCATGGAAGCACCACTATGCTGCTGTTGTCAGACCCAAGACCCTCATAGCCTGACAAAGAGACACCCTCTGACTCTGCTTGAGTTTCTTTATCTCTGCTAATAGGGCTGGCTTCTTCTCCTGTGGAAGGAAAACTTTCATCTCCACTGAATTCAATCTGAGCCCCAAGAACTTTACAGAGGTAGCAGGAAGCAAATTGGACTTTTCTCTGTTTATAATCCAACCATGATTCGTCAAAGCCGAGATTGCTAGCTCTCGATGCAAACTCATAACAGCAAGTGAGGGGGCTTTGAGAAGCCAGTCGTCCAAGTATGGGATGATGAACAGTCCCTGTTGTCTGAGGAAAGCCAATATCACCACAATGACTTTGGTAAATACCCTTGGGGCAAAAGAGATCCCAAAGGGATCTAGAAATATCCGAGAATAGACACTCCTCCGAAACTCCAAAGAGGGAACTGGTTTTACTACCTTCTTCTGCACAAACTCCAAAATTGCTGCTTCTATAGGCTCTATGTTTCACTGGGGTTTGAAGGATTTGGTTGACACAAAATCTCTTATCTGTCTCTTATGATACTTAAGACCCAAGATTCTTTTGTTGTATCTTGCCACACAAGTAGGCAGAAGGACAGCCTTCTGCCTGTAAGGGCCCGGAGGCACAGTTGGAGTGCGGACCAAGGAGGAGGCAGGTAGTGACCAAAGTTCGTGGTAACAGAAGGATGAGGCAAGAGAATAGTCAAAGTCCAGGCAAAAGTTCAATCCAGGCAGCGAAGGGTCAATCCGAAATAACAGGCAAGGTTGGTACACAGGAATCAATCAATAATAACACACCCAGGAATACACAAAGTTAAACCTATACTTGGGCAATGTCTGCAGTGTCCAGAAGGCTTTATATAGGGCAGGATTGGCGCCAAAGTTTGGGCGCAATGGCGTCATGACGCTGACGCTGGCGTCCTGATGCTGGCATTTAGACGCCGGCGCACGTTCTGCCGTTGGTGTTTATGCGCCGGCGCACATTCTGACGTCGGCGCATAAGACGCTGGCGTCATATCGCTGCGACCAACAGGATCCACATGGAGAGGCAAGGGGTCGCCATTTTGGACGCCGTCGCCATCTTGGATGTGAGTGACTTCCATTTCCATTACAGTACCCCCTTCCTTAGGGGGGGCCTCAGGACCACCATGACTGGGACTGGAAGGAAACTGTTTGTGGAATCTTCGGATAAGAAGGGGAGCATCGACGTCAGAATCTCTCACCCAGGAGCACTCCTCGGGACCGAACCCCTTCCACTCAATCAGGTACTGCAACACACCCCTGGAAATCCGGGAGTCCAGAATTCTCTTGACTTCAAACTCCTGGTGCCCATCAACAAGAACAGGAGTGGGAGAGGATGATGAAGAAGAAGAGTTTATTGCAGGCTTGAGAAGAGACACATGGAAGACATTAGGAACCCGCATTTCTGGATTAATAATCTCAACAATTGGAAAAGGACCGATGAATTTGGGACCGAGTTTGGGAGTAGGCACTCTGAGACGGATGTTTTGTGTAGATAACCAGACTTTGTCACTGAGATTATATTGAGGGGAAGAAATTCTTCTCTTGTCGGCAAATTTCTTTTGAGAAAGAGAACTCTTTTCCAAATTGGCTTTAGTAGCGAGCCAGATAGCGAGCATGTGAGAGGCTTGATCATTGGCAGCTGGAACGTTTGTGAGAAGAAGATCTTGAGGGAACGCTAGAGGATTCTGCCCGTAGACACAAAAGAATGGGGACCTCTCGGAAGAAGCGTGCATAGCATTGTTGTGAGCAAATTCAGCCCAGGGGAGTAGATCTGCCCAGTCATCCTGGCATAAAGACACATGGCAACGAAGAAATTGCTCTAATGCTTGGTTGACTCTCTCTGCAGCTCCATTGGATTGAGGGTGGTAGGCAGAGGAAAACTGGAGAGAAAATTTGGAAACGAATTGGGAACCTCTGTCGGACACAACTTCAGCCGGGAATCCATGAAGGCGAAAGATATGCTGAATAAACAATTTAGAAAGTTCTTGAGCAGAAGGCAACTTGCGCAGAGGAATGCAATGGGCCATCTTGCTGAACCTGTCAATCACGACCCAGATGACCGTATGCCCAAGGGAGACAGGTAAATCCACAATGAAATCCATCGCCAAATGAGTCCATGGTCGGGAGGGAATGGGTAAAGGCAGAAGCAGTCCCTTAGGAGGGGAGTGACCAGACTTAGAGGCAGCACAAATGGAACAAGAAGAAACAAAGTTCTTGACGTCCTTCCGGAGTGAAGGCCACCACACCAGGTGAGATAGAAGTTCGGTAGTCTTCTTAATTCCAGGATAGCCGGCCTGTCTGGAGTTATGGGACTGAGATAGGATGGAGTGACGAAGATCTGGAGGAACGAATGCGACTCCCAAAGGAGTATCGCCAGGAGCAGAAGATTGTGCAGATAGCAACTGGGAGGCCATGGTGGGAAATAAGGCAGCAATAATCTTGATAGGAGGCACAATGGGTTCAGGATCCTCAGAACAAGTATCTTCAGGAATGAAGCTTCTAGAAAGAGCGTCTGCCTTCTTGTTTCTGGACCCAGGATGGAACGTGATAATAAAGTTGAATTTTGAGAAGAAGAGTGCCCACCTAGCTTGCCTGGGATTAAGGCGTTTAAGAGACTGGATGTATTCGAGGTTTTTGTGATCAGTGAAGATAGACACGGGCACAGAGGAACCTTCCAACAGATGTCTCCACTCTTCTAGCGCTAATTTGACAGCCAACAGCTCACGGTTTCCCACGTCATAGTTCTGCTCAGGAGAAGAAAACTTTTTAGAAAAGAAAGCACAAGGATGCAATTTCCCATCATTCGATGACCTTTGGGACAATACAGCTCCAGCCCCGACATCAGAGGCATCCACCTCAATGAAGAATGGTAGAAGAGGGTCAGGGTGTCTAAGGATTGGAGCCGAAGAAAACAAATCTTTGAGGGTTTTGAAGGCTTCTAAAGCTTGAGGGGACCAGCATTGAGGTCTCCCACCTTTCCGGATGAGGGACAGGATAGGAGAAATCTTAGACGAGAAGCCTTTGATGAACTGTCTGTAATAATTGGCAAAACCAATAAACCTCTGGATAGCTTTGGTGCTGGTGGGGAGGGGCCAATCCTGGATCGCCAAAACTTTTGCTGGGTCCATCTTGAAGCCTTGTTGGGAAATAATATACCCCAGAAAGGGAATAGAAGAAACTTCGAAGGAGCATTTTTTCAGTTTGGCAAAAAGATTATTCTTCCTCAGACGAGATAAGACTTCCCGCACCTGAATCCGGTGTTCAATGAGGTTTGAGGAAAAAATTAGAATGTCGTCCAAGTAAACGACTACACTTAGGCCTAGCAAGTCCCGGAAGATGTCGTTAACTAGTTCTTGAAAAACTGCAGGAGCGTTACAAAGTCCAAAAGGCATCACGAGATACTCGTAGTGCCCATCACAAGTATTAAACGCGGTTTTCCATTCATCCCCCTCTCTGATGAGATTATAGGCCCCACCAAGATCTAGCTTGGTGAAAATGCTGGCACCCTTGAGCTGATCAAATAACTCGGAAATGAGGGGTAGAGGGTAGCAGTTTTTCACAGTTATTTTGTTTAAGCCACGGTAATCGATGCAAGGTTGTAGACTGCCATCCTTTTTTTCAACAAAGAAGAACCCCGCACCAGCAGGAGAAGAAGAAGGATGAATGAAGCCTCTTAGGAGATTTTCCTGGATGTACTCTTTCATCGCTGCAGTTTCAGATGGAGAGAGCGGATAAGTACGTCCTCGAGGAGGCATAGTACCAGGAAGAAGCTCGATAGGGCAATCGTAGGACCGATGAGGAGGAAGATTTTCAGCAGATTTTTTGTTGAAGACATCAGAGAAATCTTGATAGGCAGGAGGTATGGAGGGATTAGGAACAACGGAAGATATCTTGACGAGGGGCTGGGCCGGAAGGCAGTTCTGTTGACAGAAGAAACTCCAGCGAGAAATTTGAGTTGCTGACCAGTCAATGACAGGATTATGGATGCGCAACCAAGGAAGTCCTAGGACTACTGGAGTTGACGGGCAATCAATCAGCAGAAATGAAAGTCTTTCAGTATGCAAGGTGCCCACTTTGAAAGATAATTCTTGCGATGACTTGAAGATGAAGGCAGAAGAAAGTGGCCGGTCATCTATGGCTTGGACTCAGAGTGGTATAGCCAAGCTTTGTAGAGGAATGGAATGACATTCCGCAAATGCTTTGTCCAAGAAGTTTCCAGTTGCGCCGGAGTCAAGGAAGGCTTGAGTAGAAATGGTCTTGGATGCAAGCTGGATCTGTACCGGAAGAAGAAAACGATGAGCAGAGGATTGGGGAAGATGATCAATTCCACCCAGGTAAGTTTCCCCAAACTTACCTAGGCATTGGCGTTTCCCGACTTCACAGGGCACTCATGGGCAAAATGCTCTCTTTGTCGAGTATCCACCTTGACTGCCAGGGCAATAAGATCCTCCCAGCGTGTAGGCAACTCACGGGAGACCAGATCATCCTTAAGGCGCATAGAGAGCCCGTTGTAGAAAGCAGCATGGTAGCTGTCATTGTTCCAGCCAGTCTCGGCAACCATTGTGCGGAATTCAATAGCGTATTCAGGCACTGAACGCGTTCCCTGACGAATCTGGAACAGGTGTGAAGAGGTGGATGCTGCCCGGCCGGGAGCATCAAACACAGTGCGCAGATCTCGGATAAAGGCCTTGGAGTCATCGATTAAGGGATCCTCTTTCTCCCACAGAGGTGATGCCCATTCCAAGGCTTTACCAGTCAGGCGAGTAATGATGTACCCCACCTTGGCTCGTTCCGAGACATACTGATGGGGAAGCAGTGTGAACTGGATCTCACATTGGTTAATGAACCCTCTACAAGCCACAGAATCACCACTGAAGAGTGGAGGTGCTGGAATACGAGGCTCGGAAACATGAACCGGCGCCACAGGAATAGTGGCCGAAGCAGAGGCAGGAACCTGGACCGTAGGGCAGACAATTTTTCCAAAATAGCTTCAAGCGCTTGGCCAAAGTGAGTCTGCCGAGCTTCATAGGCCTCCATGCGTGAGGCTATTCCACGGAAAGCTCTTCCGAAGTCAGGCTGGGCTGAGGCCTCCTCAGAAGGGTCCATGGCCCAAGTATAATGTAAGGGCCCGAAGGCACAGTTGGAGTGTGGACCTAGGAGGAGGCAGGTAGTGACCAAAGTTCGTGGTAACAGAAGGATGAGGCAAGAGAATAGTCAAAGTCCAGGCAAAAGTTCAATCCAGGCAGGGAAGGGTCAATCCGAAATAACAGGCAAGGTTGGTACACAGGAGTCAATCAATAATAACACACCCAGGAATACACGAAGTTAAACCTATACTTGGGCAATGTCTGCAGTGTCCAGAAGGCTTTATATAGGGCAGGATTGGTGCCAAAGTTTGGGCGCAATGTCGTTATGACGCTGACGCTGGCGTCCTGATGCTGGCGTTTAGACGCCGGCGCACGTTCTGATGGCGTTTATGCACCGGCGCGCGTTCTGATGCCGTTGACCATTCCGTTGCCGGCGACCAATCGGCAGGCGGGAAGACGCTGGCGTCATATCGCTGCGACCAACAGGATCCACATGGAGAGGCAAGGGGTCGCCATTTTGGACGCCGTCGCCATCTTGGATTTGAGTGACTTCCATTTCCATTACACTGCCTACTTCTTCCTGGCCTCTGGCGTCAGAACTTGGAGAGGGAGACATCCTTCTTTTGACTGCTTCCAATAGTGGGGATTCTACCACCAAACCTCCCGCTCCTAAAACCTCTATATCTATCTCAGTCCCTGTCCCTGAAAGATCATTTGAAAGAGCTGGACTGAGAAGGAGATTTCCTTATGTAGGGATGAAAAAAATGTCTCTTCTGAACTTTTGGTTTATCTTGCGGAAGAGTCTTCCCTTTCCCAGAAGCAGGCTATCAATCAGCTTGTCCAAAGTGAAGCCAAAAAATCTGCCTGGCTCAAAGGGCATAGAAATCAGTGCATTTTTTGAAGTCAGATCTGCAGACCACACTTTTAGCCACATAGCTCTCCTTCCTGCAGTAGACAAGGCTATAGTTCACACAGAAAATCTGTACCAAGTTTGACTGGATATAGAATATACAACAGATCATCTGTAGAAGAACCAGCATCAATCTCATCCTCCAACGAGTTTAGCCAGAACTTTAGTGACCTGGAAACTGACACAGCTGCCAACGGTTTACAAATATTAGAGCCTGTAATATATGACCTACTTAGGGCACACTCTGCCCTGTGGTCCATCTGATCATTAATTGCCGATTCCTCCACTGGAATAGTGCACCTAGCTAGTCTAGCCACTGGAATATCAACCTTCAGAGGCTCTTCCTATTTCTGCAGCTCCTGCTTATCCAGATGAAACGTGGTTTTGAACCTTCTGGATTTTTCCACGGGCTTTCTCATTCTAACTCCATCAAATGCTTATCAGATGGATGTATAGAAAATTCAGCAGACTTCTTTTCTGCAGCTGGGGCAGAATTTGTAATGGCTATAACCATCCTAACCTCATTTATTAATCTATTAATTTTCTCTACTGGAAAGAAAAATAATTCTTCCTTGGATTTTTGAGGAGATGAAGAGGCGGTAGAGGTTGAGACACTACAACTTTGTTGTAGCACCAGTAGAGGGGCCCAGAACAGCAGAAGATTTTACTCCATTGAGGCTTTTGATAACATATCTCTAAACCAGACCATAAAGTCTTCAGAGTTATTAGATGAACCCGAATCATGGGAGCAAGAGGCACAAAAGGATTCCGTAATATCTTCGGGCAGAAGCTGGTCACAACCATAACATACAGTATATTATGTGTGGATTTCCTCTTCCGCTTACCCAATGGGGACATCTGGGAATAAAAGGGAACAATCACAGTAAATGTATATTCATATATATATATATATTCATATATATAGACAAATACAAGATTCCTCTGCACTCAACCCATTATCAATATATTTAAGACAGAGACATTTTGTGCACACTGCCACTGAAAAATGCCTTACCCTTTAAACAAAACAGGGATTGTTTGTCCATATATTGCAATATATTTAAGCTGGCCAACTACGTCAAAGTCATCCCATATCTGGCCAGTCCTATGCTCAATTTTCATTTGATTCATGAATCAAATGAAAATTGAGCATAGGACTGGCCAGATATGGGATGACTTTGACGTAGTTGGCCAGCTTAAATATATTGCAATATATGGACAAACAATCCCTGTTTTGTTTAAAGGGTAAGGCATTTTTCAGTGGCAGTGTGCACAAAATGTCTCTGTCTTAAATATATTGATAATGGGTTGAGTGCAGAGGAATCTTGTATTTGTCTATATGTATTTTGTGGTCACACCCTCATTGCACCCCCGCCTAATGATTTTAAAAACTAGTGGTGAGCACAACTTTCCCTTGTTTGTTATAGTTCTACAAGAGCAGTGACCAGCTCCATGTTGTAGCTCCCACCCCCTCCAACTATAGTCAGGTGATCCCACTGGTGTCTAATAAAAGGGCAGCCAAGTTTGGGAGTTTTACTTTGAAAGCAGCTAGTAAGTTGCAGGTAAAACGTATTCGTCCCTTTTATAAAATGTATAATGAAACCATAGAATTCTTAATGAATCAAATGAAAATTGAGCATAGGACTGGCCAGATATGGGATGACTTTGACGTAGTTGGCCAGCTTAAATATATTGCAATATATGGACAAACAATCCCTGTTTTGTTTAAAGGGTAAGGCATTTTTCAGTGGCAGTGTGCACAAAATGTCTCTGTCTTAAATATATTGATAATGGGTTGAGTGCAGAGGAATCTTGTATTTGTCTATATGTATTTTGTGGTCACACCCTCATTGCACCCCCGCCTAATGATTTTAAAAACTAGTGGTGAGCACAACTTTCCCTTGTTTGTTATAGTTCTACAAGAGCAGTGACCAGCTCCATGTTGTAGCTCCCACCCCCTCCAACTATAGTCAGGTGATCCCACTGGTGTCTAATAAAAGGGCAGCCAAGTTTGGGAGTTTTACTTTGAAAGCAGCTAGTAAGTTGCAGGTAAAACGTATTCGTCCCTTTTATAAAATGTATAATGAAACCATAGAATTCTTAATGAATCAAATGAAAATTGAGCATAGGACTGGCCAGATATGGGATGACTTTGACGTAGTTGGCCAGCTTAAATATATTGCAATATATGGACAAACAATCCCTGTTTTGTTTAAAGGGTAAGGCATTTTTCAGTGGCAGTGTGCACAAAATGTCTCTGTCTTAAATATATTGATAATGGGTTGAGTGCAGAGGAATCTTGTATTTGTCTATATGTATTTTGTGGTCACACCCTCATTGCACCCCCGCCTAATGATTTTAAAAACTAGTGGTGAGCACAACTTTCCCTTGTTTGTTATAGTTCTACAAGAGCAGTGACCAGCTCCATGTTGTAGCTCCCACCCCCTCCAACTATAGTCAGGTGATCCCACTGGTGTCTAATAAAAGGGCAGCCAAGTTTGGGAGTTTTACTTTGAAAGCAGCTAGTAAGTTGCAGGTAAAACGTATTCGTCCCTTTTATAAAATGTATAATGAAACCATAGAATTCTTAATGAATCAAATGAAAATTGAGCATAGGACTGGCCAGATATGGGATGACTTTGACGTAGTTGGCCATCTTAAATATATTGCAATATATGGACAAACAATCCCTGTTTTGTTTAAAGGGTAAGGCATTTTTCAGTGGCAGTGTGCACAAAATGTCTCTGTCTTAAATATATTGATAATGGGTTGAGTGCAGAGGAATCTTGTATTTGTCTATATGTATTTTGTGGTCACACCCTCACTGCACCCCCGCCTAATGATTTTAAAAACTAGTGGTGAGCACAACTTTCCCTTGTTTGTTATATATATATATATATATATATATATATATATATATATATATATATATATATATATATATATATATATATATATATATATATATATATATATATATATATATATATATATATATATATATATATATTTCAAGGACCAGTGGGGGAAAAGGCTATACAAAGCTTTAACAGCCCACAGTATACCCAGCAACCTGGCAGCACATGCAGTACAGGACAGCAAGGGCAAAGAACCCCACCAGCGGCAGGGCTTATACTGAGCCAGAATATACCACACACCGCCTAAGGGGACTTCCCTTTACCTTTACCTCTTCAGGAGCCTGGATATTTTCATCTGAATCTTTACACCTACCTGGGCTGCCTGCTTCTATTTGTACGTGTTTTTTTGTTGATGGGTGTTGCTTTCTGTCCTACCAGGGTTGGACCTGAGGTTTTACCCAATGTGTGTGCTGTCGTAGGATATAAAGAAATAGTCAAATTTGAGTTCTTCTAGGGCCAGAGTATGATAAATCTCAAAAATCGAAATTTGACTTTTTTTAAAAAATTGGAAGCAAATTTGAATAACTCCCTGGTCGAATTTGACAGTTTTGACCATAAAAAAGTGAAAATTTAAATTTTCAATTTGACCCTTGATAAATATGCCCCTTTGTGTTTCTGCACAAAAGTCCTCCCCATGTGTGCAGTAGCAGTCTGATTCCATGCTTGTCAGTAAATATATTGTGACAAGCTTGCTGCTTGTATATTTAACTTTTGGGGAGTTAGTCAATGCTAGGCAGGCAGCATAAGACAAAGGAGCAGGAAGACTGACACACAAGGCTCAACACATGTTTATTTGCCTACTTTTAAACATAAACAGTCAGTATACACAGGAGTGATCAATGTAGCAAACAAACATAAATCATAGAATAAAAACCTTGCCCACTGGGCACTACCTTCACACTTTTAAAGCAGTCCCTGGCTAGACTGGGCCTCTTGTGGACGACCAAACAATATAGTTTAGCTCACCTCTGTACTCACAGGACTCTTTGCTGTTAGAGTTCAGCTTTCTTGCTTTCCTCACTCTCCTAGCCCAGACTCATAAGCTCAACCAACTCATGGCCTTGGTCACCTTCTGCTTTAGGCAGACACAGGCAGCACGTCCAGCTCCGCTGGAAGTTCTTTACACAGCCAGATCTCCTACCTGCTGTGCCCTGCTGACTCCAATACTCTAATTGAGTTTAAATATCTTCTCCACAGGACAGCTTACCTGTGGAAAGTAAGCTGCAATGTACGGACTGGATCTGTTGAATGGAGTACTTGGCTACTAATGTCTTTAAACAGAGAACAGATTCTCTGTTTAACAACTCCCTTCCTGGAGCATATCTCCATGGGGAGAAATTAAAGGCTAGAGTGACCTTTTCCCTCATTTTCCTAGTCACTCCACCACAATATGTGTGTATATATATATATGTGTGTGTGTGTGTGTGTATGTTCTAATTTCTAAATGCAACCATAAGCTTCCAAAATAATTTCCATCAAAGGCCAAATCTTACCTTTATATAGGTCAATAGAAGATGACCCACCTATACCATGCTATTATAGCTGCCTACCATATAAATATGAAATTCCTTCTTACTGGACTGCTGCCTTCATTTGTGTCACAGATAACAAATGCAGCATAATGTATTTGATGCATTTCCTGTTCCTCGGCATCAGCTAGTAGAACAGTTAAGCTACTTTTTCTACCTTCTACTATTTGTATTGTAATACTAGTATCTGCTTTCTATATTTAAGATCTCCCATAAATAATACATTTAACAAATCCTTGTGTTTTATGTGGAAGTATACCAGTAAACATGGTTTAATGTTAAACAACCCTACCATTAGTCTTGATTTCCAGCAATGTGGATGAACACAACTTTTTCTATAACTTTGATAATAAGAGCGTAAAATGTGTGTCATTTTCAAAATAGGCTGGGCTTCATCTATGTCAAGTGAAAAAATTACTTGGTACCATGTTTGCGGGTTAGTAGCTCTTAAGTCAGCCCATGTATGGCTCAGGTTTCAGATTGTAGTGCATTTTTTGACAAAAATCCACCCTGTGTGCTCAGACAGGTGAATTACAACTTTTGCCAATGCTGATAATATGGGACTGAATCAGCTTTTTCTCCACCAGTGGAAAATTGCTGGTGAATTATATCCAACAAAGTATGAATGGATATCAAAGAAAGAATGTAGTTAAATGACCTTGATTAAACCTGGCATGACTCAATATGTTCCATGAAAGCTGTAATATCATACATGATTTGTTTCAGAAAGCATTTAACACATTAAATTGTGCCTTGCCTAGAGAATGCAGTATAAAGAAGTATAGTATATAAAGCTTTCAAAGTTTTATTCACCTAATAAAACATTAATATTAAAATTATAATAAAATGAAACACGCATTTTTGAAGGTTGCTAAAATGGTAAATGCACCTATACCAAGGATATAGAGGTAAGGAAGCCAGACATTTTACCGGACATTTTTTCCATGCTCAAAATGGTGCTTTAAAAATGACAATTTGATGTCAATATTGATGCAAAACTGAATTATGTGAAAATACTGTCCCGGACATGATTCATGTTTATTCTCTCCAGCAATGTATTCATATGTACTGTATTTTTATTAGATGAGAATAAAAGTTCCCCTTTCTCTGACATCAATATAAACACTTGCATAACACTTGTAAAATACAGTATGTCTTGCAAAGTGATTCTTCTGTACCAACTGTTAGCTAATTGAATTAAGCCCTTTATCACAATTTCTTTTATAATCTTTAAACATGTCTGCCCTTTAGCCTTGAAATAGATAACCTGTGTAGTAGGGGCATTTCTCTGAATCCCTAAGTCAAATAAAAAAGATAAGGCAAGATAGTGATACTGAATGGTAGTGATCAATGTAATTCAGTTTAAATGTGTTTCAATAATGAAGATGAATCTGGCAGTGAAGATAAGCAGGGCTTCTGCATTACAGTTTAATAGCATCTTAACATTGCTGTTTAACCTTCTTTACTCATTTGTTGCTAAATTATAAATTTGAGCATTCATAATTAAGGGTAAAGGCATGCTGGGAGCTGTAGTCCAGCAACACCAAAGTTGTATTCTTCAATCACTATCGCTTGAAAACTTTTGAATCCTCCAATGGGAATTGTATCTAATCTATGTAAATCTGGATCTGCATTCTTTGTTCCTGCAAGTGCAACTTGATATGTAGGCAACAAACCATGAAATAGCAATAAGTATCCCCTTCTGATATGTGATTACCGTGCGATATTAGGCAAAATTACACAAATATTTCATCAAAATGACTGACAGTGCTGCTAAGCAGTATTCTAATTGCCCAATACTATGAATACATCCATATTATTAATACATCCTTTATCTGCTTTAGAGAACAAAATTGGGGCATTTAGTGATACAGTTTGTGGCATAAGGGATACACCACCCAAAAGCAGTTTTTTGCACACTGAAAGAATATTAATTCTAACCAACATTACAATATACATATAATTTTCAATAGTTATAGTTATTTGGAAGTAGTATTTTTATAAATCAAATTAAATTAAATGAACCCTTTTCATTTTCATTTAGGTAATTTCAAATATTTTATATTTTATGTAAGCTATACTTCAATTACAAAATTGGTTTGGATTTAGCATGAACAGGACTATAGTTCATTTTCTGTTCAGTCAGATCAGTTGTCTATGTATCAAAAACAGTAATTACTGATGATATTTACTATACTGCTGCTTGTTCAAACCCAAAGCTTTTCAGAATTTGTATATGTAAAAACACATTAAAACTAACCCTGATATTTGATATAAGTAACCTATGTACTATCATGCAACATTTAAATAGACAAACACTGTCTAATAAAGTTATTCACTAAAGTCCAATTTTGTTCTGGTCATAGTTTTAAAGGGAACACAAAAAATATGTGGTTTTTCGATCAATAATATAATTTTTGGGTGTCAAATCTGAAAAAAATCATACAATTCAAAATTTTGAACAACTTTATAGAAAGTGTATAGAGTCTTTTCCTGCACTGAATTTTTCTTAATTATTTTATTGATAAAAAAGGTTAAATTGAGCATGGAAGTTTGGTAGAAGTTACTTTACTAAAATAATGAGAAAATTTCAGATTTTAGTAATTAACTTCCCATGTGATAGAAAAACCATTGTATAAGAAATTATCATAAGAATAGGCAACTGGATCCTCCCACTCAAAGACTTGTTCACTGTATTGTTTTTGTTAGGGGCCAATTCATTAACTTCGAGTGAAGGGATAGAAGAAAAAATACTTCGAATTTCGAAGTGTTTTTTTGGCTACTTCGACCATCGAATAGGCTATTTCGACCTTCAACTACGACTTCGAATCGAAGGATTCGAACTAAAAATCGTTCGACTATTCAACCATTCGATAGTTGAAGTACTGTCTCTTTAAGAAAAAACTTCGACCCCTAGTTTGCCACCTAAAAGCTACCGAACCCAATGTTAGCCTATGGGGAAGGTCCCCATAGGCTTGGCTAAGTTTTTTTGGTCGAAGGATAATCCTTCGATCATTGGATTAAAATCCTCCGAATCGTTCAATTCGAAGGATTTAATCGTCCGATCGTTCGATCCAAAGTATTTGCGCAAAATCCTTCGACTTCGATATTCGAAGTTGAAGGATTTTCATTCCCAGTCGAATATCGAGGGTTAATTAACCCTCGATATTTGACCCTTGATGAATTTTCCCCTTAATGTTTGGTAATGCACTGACATAATAACCTAACCACAATTGTGCAAAGATTGGGGTGTATTTTTCAAAGAGTGAACTTAGTGATCGCCACAGTCTGCTGGTGAAATTCCACCACTCCATTTATTTCTATGGGAGTACTTATCAACAAGTGAAAGTGAAAATTCACCCTTTGATAAATATGCCTTTCCAAATCCCATAGAAATTAATGGAAAGTGGCAAAACTTCACGCCAGGAAAACCCCAGGTCCCAAGCATTATGGATTACAGGTCCCTTACCTGTATATAGTAAATAACTTTTCTGGCTTGAAAAATATAGCTACTGTATTTTCTGATACCTCTATTACAAATGAACATCAAATATTTTTAAATACATAATAGATATTTGAAGAACTTTGTAGTATAGTTTTACATATAAAATTGTATTTTATGTGTAAAATGTGATACTTCACTTTCCTACATTAATAATGTAAAAAGCAAATGCTTTACCACTGATCATGCACATACTCTTTTTTTTTGATTACTATAATAATTTTCTAAATTACATTGCTCTAACAGAGTTAAAGAACATTTGCATAATTTTATAATGTGCCCTCTGTTTGTTAAGGTATTTAGCATGGTATATTTTTTATTAATAATTGAAAAAGGATATATTTTATGGCAGTGCAATGGAAATATGATTTTCTGGAATGAAATTAATGCTGCAAAAGAAGGCTTTAACGCACATTAAGACTCAAAAATGTATACTTTAGCACCAGTCAAATAGAAGCATACAGGGATTAATTTAAAAAATCAACAGAGAGTAGACTATGGGGCAAATTTACTAAAGGGTGAAGTGACTAACGCTGGCGAAAGTTTGCCAGCGTGAAGTCATTTTGCAACTTTTCTAAGTCCCAAAATAGTTGAAATTTTTTCTAAGTCCCAAAAAACGCTGGCGTTTTTTGGGTGATAGGCTGATAAAGATCAAAAAAAATTTTTGGGGTGCCCACCTTCCCCCTACATTTGGGGAACCTTAACTATACTGTGGGCACATGTGTAGGGCATTAGAACGCCTAAAACTTTTATTAAGTTTCCCTGGGCTTGTGTAGTGTTTTGTATGCGCTGCTGCATACACATCCATTGAAATTCAAATTTGGCGCCGTATGTAAATTAGCCTTCGCTAGCGCAACTTCGGACCGCTCATCGTAACTTTGCTAGCGCAAATTCGGAAACGATTGGTAACTTGTGCGGAACTTCGGATCTTCATGAATTTGCGATGTCCTGACGAATCTACGGCTGCCTAAGTGTGGCGAAGACAACGATGGCGGATCTTCGGAGGTAAGTAGATTTGCCCCTATGTGTGTTACAGTAAACAGTGGACAACAGCTCATGGCTGACTGGCTATTTACAAAAGACCTCGGCCTAGATGTCATCACACCCAACATGGTGGCATTTAGTATACAGCAGTATACAAACCCAAACCTGTTTTATGAAAATTTTCTCCCTTTATCTGAGTGGGGAAATTTCACTAGGAGTATGGGAAATATGGAAGAGATCATCAGTTTTTTCAGATCCCTATGTACTGGTGGAGTTAGCCCACTTAGGTTGTGGTTTGATTGGTTCAGGACACTTAAGAAATGAGCTTGAACAAGATGGCTCAGGAGAATCTCACAAAATACGTTGATGTGCCTGGACAAGTAATCTTGCATGGAAGGTGTCAGGGCCCGAAGGCGCAGTTTGGAGTGCGGACCAAGGAGGAAGCAACTAGGCAAATACAGTTCGTGGTACAAAGGGTTTAGGCAGAAGAATCGTCAGTTCAGGCAAAGGTCGGTCCAGGCAGCAAGATAACGTGGTCAATATTCCAGGCAGAGGTCGGTCCAGGCAGCAAGATATCAAAGTCGAGGTTTCAGGCAAAGGTCAAAGATCAAGGAATCAATAATAGTAAGCACCTAGGAACTCAGGATAGAAGAACCTATACTCGGGCACTGAGAGAACCTTCTGGCGACTTTAAATAGGTGGATTTTCGCCCAAAACGCGCTAGATGATGTCACAGGATGTGCGCCAGAATATGCGCCAGCATCTGCACGTTTTTGGACGCCAGCGTCTAAAGGACGCGCCAGCGTCAATACGCTGCGTCACGCTGGCGTCTGACGGCCGCATGGCCTCTTCTGGGCGCCGCCATCTTGGACGCGCCAAGGACGCCTTACAGAAGGTGGTCAAACCATGGGCCCTGAGATTCTACTTTCTTGCAAATACTGTAGCTCTTCTGCTTTAACTTCCCTTCCTAACTGAAGCAAAGTATACAGTAGGTGTTTAACTGTTTAATTTACTGTAATAGACTTTGTTCATTGTATGTATTGTTTAGGATTATTTGTTTGTAGCCATTTTGTTTAGCAAAGTAGTATGTTTATTATAAGACATAGTGGGGCTCATTTATAAACTTCACGCAGGGCAGATTGGTTCACACAGTGAATATATTCTGCACTGCACATGGTTTTATTTAAAAAAGCTGATTAAGAGTGTGCAAACAGAATTGTGAATTTTTTTTCGCACTGCAAATGTCCATGAGAGCTTTTTTAAAGCAAAAAGTTGCAAATTGTTTGAATTACGCCACAACTTTGGTGGTGGAGAAAATATTTGCAAATTGCAAATTTAAGTCAGCACAATTTTCTGGCACAACTACTTCGCACAGTGGGTGCACTCTTTAAGAAAAAAAATGTGCGAAAATGTATTCGCAATGCGAATTCGCAAAAAGCAGAAGGATGGCACAGCAATGCAATATTCTAGCATTCAGGAAAAAGCATGGGCAATACAACCATATGTGTGTGGTTGTTTATCTCCTTGACATTTACTGCAGTTTCTGAACTTAATAGAGAACAGTTATCAAACAAATTATTTCCTCCCTTCTTAAGGTGTTGCTATAAGCCATTACCTGACCCTTAAATGTCCCATTACCCATATTAGATTTCAGTGATATGTAGCTGACAACTGCAGAAAGTAATACAGACAACTACACTAGCAAGCCCTGATCTGCTTCCACAGTCTTTGGCTATAAACACATTACCATGCTTTTCTGTGTTATTGCTTTCATTACAGCATAATAAATGCTCACATCATATTCAGCACTTAAACTATTCCCCACATGAATTCATACAGAAAAGCTATTACTGTTGTATGTTAATTGCACTTTAATGTTTTGAAATCATAGTGGAAGCATTTATTTTTCTGAAAAGCAAGTGCAAAAAAGCAATGAAAAAATTACACAAAATTACATTTAGAAAAATAATATATGTTTTTTGTTATTTTTGAGTACTGTACAGTAATCTATCATTAATACAAATACCTAACATCTAGGGGGTTATTTACTAAAACTGCTTTACAAAAAAAGAAATTCTACCAAACTCCCAAACCCTAATCCCCTGTATTTATTAATAAAGCAAATAAAATTTGCTGCAAAAAATGTTGAGACAAAATAGAGTGTCAATTCAACTTTTAAGAATTGACACTCTGAAAACTCTATTTTATTAAACTCAAATTTAATACTCGAATTTATCGAATTATTGAATGAAAACAAGTGCAGACAGCCTGAGACTCTTAAAGGGATCCTGTCATCGGAAAATATGTTTTTTTTTCAAAACACATCAGATAATAGTGCTACTCCAGCAAAATTCTGCACTGAAATCCATTTCTCAAAAGAGCAAACAGATTTTTTTATATTCAATTTTGAAATCTGACATGGGGCTAGACATATTGTCAATTTCCCAGCTGCCCCAAGTCATGTGACTTGTGCTCTGATAAACTTCAATCACTCTTTACTGCTGTACTGCAAGTTGGACTGATATCACCCCCTCCCTTTCCCCCCCCCCAGCAGCTAAACAAAAGAACAATGGGAAGGTAACCAGATAGCAGCTCCCTAACACAAGATAACAGCTGCCTGGTAGATCTAAGAACAACACTCAATAGTAAACACCCATGTCTCACTGATACACATTCAGTTACATTGAGAAGGAAAAACAGTAGCCTGACAGAAAGCATTTCTCTCCTAAAGTGCAGGCACAAGTCACATGACAAGGGTCAGCTGGGGAAGTGACAAAATGTCTAGCCCCATGTCAGATTTCAAAACTGAATATAAAAAAATCTGTTTGCTCTTTTGAGAAATGGATTTCAGCGCATAATTCTGCTGGAGCAGCAATATTAACTGATTCATTTTGAAAAAATTTTTTTTCCCCATGACAGTATCCCTTTAAGAATCCTGAAGGTAAAATGCATGTTCCAAAGCTTAAAGGGCCCATCTGCCTTTGACTTTTACATTATAAAAGGTTTTTGCTGGATTATTTTTGGATTCAAATTTTTAGTAGCTTCAGAGCATAATAAATCTCGAAAAATTTAAACTACGCATTATAAGAAAGAGCAGATTCAGGCAAATCAAAGATGTGTAAATATATCTATGTACTCCAAACTACCAAGTAGCAATTCTTTACTAAATATATAATTATTTATAGAAATTGGTGAATTTTTTGAGAAAGTACCTCAAAGCTTCCAATCTACAGCATTGTATCTCACACACATCATTAGGTACCAATGTAAAACACCCTAAATATGATTGCTAGGAATCCACTGAACAGTTTGATGCCCAATATGTATAGGTTTACTTTAGCATGTGGCATTTAGGCACCCCATTCGAGCTATCAGTTCTGTTATTTCAGATATAGCAAAATCAATACATTTACATCATTTTTGAGATGGGCAAAGGAAGAAAAAAAAGTAAGTTTACCGCAGAAGACCATATATTTTCGGAAAGTAAACATTCCCCAAATCCAAATTGGGTATGTATGTCTTTTCTACACCAAAGCACCAAGCTGCAAACCTTTCCTAAATTTGGCGATTTTGGTGACATTTCTAAAAATCACCTCAAAATTTCCACCCTGCAGCATCTTATTTCCCTCATACTATTAGGTATCAAGATACATCACCCCAAATATGAAAGCCTGGGGTCGTCTGAGCAGTTTGTGTCCAATATGTATAAGTTTACCTAAGCATGTGGCATATAGGGGCCCCAAAATAAAGACCCCTCACATGGTCTGTCATTTCAGGCACTGCAAAATCAACACATTTACATTAATTTGGGGGGGGGAGGCAAAGGTCAAAAAAGTATGTTCACCCCAGAAGACTATATATTTTCATAAAGTACACGTTCCCCCGAATCCAAATTGGGTATGCATGTCTTTTCAAAGCACCACGCCACAAACCTTTCCTAAATTTGGTGATTTTTGTCACATTTCCAAAAATCACCTCAAAACTTCCACCCTGCAGCATCTTATCTCCCACATACTATTGGGTATCAAGACAAATCACCCCAAATATGAAAGCCTGGGGTCAGCTGAACAGTTTTATGTGTAACATGTATATGTTTACCAAAGTATGTGGCATATAGAGGTCTCAAAATGTAGACACCCCATTCAAGTCATAAGTTCTTTAATTCCAGATACTGCAAAATCAACACATTTACATCAATTTCAAAAAAGTATGTTCATCCCAGAAAACCATATATTTTTGGAAATTACACATTCCCCTGAATTTAAATTAGGTATGCATGTCTTTCTATTCCAAAGCACCTAGCCGCAAACCTTTCCTAAATTTGGCAATTTTGCTGACATTTTTAAAAATCACTTCAAAACTTCCACCCTGCAGCATCTTATCTCCCACATACTTTAGGTATGAAGATAAATCACCACAAATATGAAACCTGGGGTCCTCTGAACAGTTTTATATATAATATGTATAGGTTTACCCAAGCATGTGGCATATGAATACAAATTATAAATAACTCATACACATACATCCCTAGTTTTTGCTAAATAGATGTTCTAATGAGCTGTCAAAATAAAAAGCATATGCATTGCTCTTTTGAATAGAAAACTAACATAAATTTGCTTAAAACAAGCTCACTAAAGCCTCCAATTTTCCCACTGTAGTTTTAAATTGCCATATGTATTTGTATGAGTCTCAGTCTGTGTCTTGGATATTATGTCTAAATAATATTAAATACAGGCAAGTTCCCAAATCTTTAGTGATGGTTTAATTTTTGAAAAAGAAAATAATTGCTTGCTAGGAATACAGAGTTATGGCAGTATGTCCATTAAAGAATATGCATGCCCATTGGAGAATGTGCCAAATAGATAAAGAGCCATCTGCCATGTAGAAAGAAAATCTGTGGAGTGATTGGGTGAGAAAAGAGATGTTGCACCAGGTGCAGTGGCATAATGAGATGTTACTGGGCTCCACAGAAAATGTAATTTAGGGCCTCAAAATATTGGAATTAAACAACAAATTTCTATATTGAAATTGCTAATTAATTAGAGCCTCACAGGGGCCTTTGCAATACTGGGCCCCTGTGCAACAGCAGGATCTGCTTCCCCTGTATTTATGCCCATGTCCAGTTGAATGGATAATATACATCATAATCCACTAGAAGTGGTGACAAGTGAGGTTTTGCCACAAAAATTGGCCATAGACTTCAATTTATTGTTAAAAAAATGTGTGGCTTGGAAAAAGTTGTGCAAAAAACTGCCCACTGTCAATGCATTTCACACATTTTTGCTCATTTCACACATGTTTGCTGTTTCATAGTGATGGGCGAATTTAATCGCCAGGCGCGAATTTGCGGCAAATTTGCGCGATTCGCTGCCCGCGAATAAATTTGCGAAACGCATGTGAAAATTCGCTGCAAAAATTCGCTGGCGTCAAATGTTTTTTTTTCGTTAAAACAGACGTCACGTCAAAAAACGGGCGCCGGCGTCAAAAAACGGGCGCCGGCGTCAAAAAACGGGCGCCGGCGTCAAAAACAGGCACCGGCGTCAAAAACGAATTCGCCCATCACTACTGTTTCACAAATTTTGGGGCAAAATGGGACAGATTTAGGAGCAATATGGAAGTGAATCCCTGAGTTTATGATAGTTGCACAAATACAATGTGATGTCTCACAGTAGACCTAACAAGTTAGCTTGGATAGTCACGGTAAAATATGCTGGCACTTTATAAATAAATGTTAATAATAATAATAGATATATTGTTCCTACATGTCTATCTTCCTACTCTGTGTTAACCATCCTCTAATTGTGCATGATAACAGGGTACAGACTCGCCCACACTCCCCTTCCTCCTATGATTAAGGGGTGTTCCCAAAACGTGTTAGGCATCCTATGCACTTCAGCTACTTCACTTTTTATAGGTTTAATAAATAGTATTTTTTACTTCAAGAGGCAATGTGCCGCTCAGTTTTCTCAAATTAACCATCCTCTAAATCTAACCATCCAACTTTCACTGGTAACCGAGATTAATGTACACAAAGGGAGCTGTGTTTTGCTAAACTGTATCTTCTCAATTTTTTTTTTCTTTTTGGTCTTCTTTACAAAAAATATTCTTTTTCACCATTTTTTATTGTTTTTAAAATCACCAATAGAAATATGTTGGAAACAAATTAGTTCAGATTAACGGATTAAGTCTTTCCAAATGATCATAGAAATGGGAGGCAAAAACAAAGGAGAGACCATTTCATTTTACTTAAGAATTTTATGTAAGAATTTGATGTAGGCATCAAAAGTTTAGCTTTTTAACAACAGGATGTTGCCAGTCCCCAATGTAAGGATCCTGTGACCTTATTCATTTAGCATGCACATGTGCAAGTCAAGGTTTAGGTTCAGATTTGATACATTTTTCCAAAGGCTGTCCCAGATAGAAGATCAATAGATCAATTGTGGATTTAATAAGGAGGATTTTTTTTGTATCCCTTCTTGTGGAAGACATTGAATCTTTACTGGCTAGATGATGAGAAGAACAAAAATACAGAGGTAATCAGACACATACACCACTCAATAGTGAATTGTGGGATTTAAGTTGGGGAAATCAAGGATTACTGGGTACACAGGAAACAGAAACCACAGGCAGATAAAAAGCTCAGGATGATATTTAATCTGTATTTTAAGGGTGTATAGTTTCTTGGAAAACTTGCTCAATTATCAACAGATTAAATTTATGTCTATAAAGTTATGCTGGCAAAACGATAGGGGGAAATAAACTAAGGGAAATCAAGGATTAATGGGTAAACACGAAAATAAACTACAGGCAGAGAAAAAAAAGCTCAGGCTGAAATTTAATCTGTATTGTAAGGGGGTATAGTTCCTTGGGAAACTTGCTTAATTATCAACAAATTAAATTTATGTATTTGAAGTAAATGCTGGCAAGAAGCAGAGCCTTGATCTATAAAACATCCACAAACTTCTACATGTGTTAAGACTGGGGCCTTGAGAGTTCCTCCAGGGCACTGAAAAATAAAGTTTACAGTCCTTAAATAGCCCCAGCACTACGGAGTACAGTAAAAGGGGCACTAACTGGTACCTGAATTTCAGTTTTTCACAAATCTGTGTTTTTTTAAAAATACCAGTTGCAGTATTACAGTTTTGGTATTGATTTTGTTTCAAAAAGAGTTCTTTTGTACCAGAAAAATGATTATTAGTTGTTATTATTTTATTGCTGATTTGCAAGATTTTGCCATTTCAAATTCCACATGTGTTTTCCTGAGTTTTAGGAAGTTGAATGGGGTAGTATGCTCATCACTACTAACTAGGAAAAAGTGAAGAAAATAATCCTATGCTTTGCCAAAGAGGCATAGGTTCAAATTGGGTCTCTTGAGCTATTCTTCTAAAGATAGTGAGGAGGAGAAGTTGTGCAGAAGAAGGTATGGTTGGATATGGATATTTTGGTAGAAGCCAAATAGACTAAAACATACTAGACCTCTCTTGTACTAACCTTTCTTAGAGTCTCATTCTCACATAATGATTTATTTGTATCACTAAATTAATGGGGGTATTGAGTCAGGAATGCCCACATGGACTTTGAACATGCCCAAAGGACCAATGCAAAACTGATATCTCAAAGCAATGTCAGCTGCAAATTTCAAAACTTTTGTGACCTAATCCTCGATGAGGTGTCTAACTTTGCTCAAATGTCTCATTATCAGTTCTTTTTTTTTTTTTTTTGTTATTGCTTTATCTTTTTTTTTTTTTTTTGTAATCAAAGTTTGTTTATTGAACAAATGTAGAAAATAACATGGATGAAGCATACAGAGTACATTAATCAAGAAATACGATCAAGTAGTGTACAAATAGTGTTCTCGTATACATCACAAATAACAACAAATCAAAAAAAAATTACTAACCATTGATAGTACGTATTTGACTAGATTTTCACCAAACATTCCTTCAATGCTGCTTTATCGACATCACCCTCAGAACCATATAAACAAGCAAGATCAACTTTTTGTTGTTTCCCCCATAAATAGGTGCATGATCCAGCCATATCCATAAAGGTAAGTTATAATACCGTAAATTTGAACATTTGTAGAACAAATGAAAGTAACTGAAAAGACATATCCCTCCTGTCAGCCTAATGCTTGTTAGTCTATCTGCGCAATATACTCTCTCCAAGGAAGCCAAATGGCCATATAAGCATTATATTTATTATTCAAAGAAGCTGTCAACTCCTCCATGAGACAGATATCATTAACTATTTGAAACCATTTATCCTTACAAGGAAGAGTAGTAGTCCGCCATAACAAGGGTATTTGAGATTTGGCTGCTATTAATAACTGTCTCAATAGATCTCGTTTGGAAGAGTTCACAGGTTCAAAATTGTGAAAAAGTAGGATAGCTGGAACATCCCAGTTAACCGGTTCCCCAATAATGTTAGAACAAACCGCAAATACAGTATTCCAGTACGAATGTAGTAAAGAACATTTGAACCATAAGTGTTCCATTGTACCAGGTTCTACCTTACACCTCCAGCATAAGTCATTGTCTATCAAGCCCATTTTTTTAAGAGCTACTGGCGTCCTATACCATCTGGATAGTAGTTTATAAGAGGATTCTTGCAATCTATTACTAATGGAGCATTTATTGACATTCAAAATAATTCTATCCCATTCACCATCAGTCAATGTAATATGAAGGTCTTCCTCCCATTTCTTGGTAAAAACAGGGTAATCTGGGTATTTCCTATTAAGAATCAATCGATACAATAATGATAGCCCATGTTTCAGGGGGGCTGAAATTATGCATAATTGTTCAAAATCAGTTAAAGGTCTAATTAAAGACCCTTTAGATTGAAGCGATTGTAGAAAATGTTTTACTTGGTAACATCTCCATTCATCTCTCTTATGCCAGTTATCTTTTATTCCCTCACCTGGACCTAGGAGGCACAGGAGATGCTTAACCAGAGGGTTAGACATGCCAAAAGCATTATCATATCCTGCATCCAAACAACCAGGCGGAAACTCTACATTATTAGCTAAAGGTGTCAGAGGGGAAGGGTAGGGTGCTAGCTGGTATTTACTATTAAGCCTATGCCAAACTGTTAAACTGTTATTAAGAAAAACTTGCGTCTTCGCCGCTGGAGCGTTGTGATCTTTACTTATCCATGGTAGGCTAGCCAAGGTATGGCCTGTCCATACATTGTCTATGGTACGCCATTGAATCGGCGAATCTGGTTTAGTATATTCCAATATTAGAGAAAGGATCGCTGCCTGATAGTAGGATTCAAAATCTGGAACAGCAAGACCTCCCTTCCGTTTAGGTTGGTATAGGGTTCTCCTGTTCAGTCTCCCCCTATTGGATTGCCAAATATAAGAAAATATCATACCATTCAAATCTTTAAAAAATGTTTTAGAAACTGCTATAGGAAGAGTTGAAAACAAATAAATAAATTTGGGTAGAACACTCATTTTAATACTATTAATTCTGCCCTTCCAAGTAAGATTTTTCTTCCCCCATCGCATAAGAGTAAGTTTAGTTTCTTTGAGAAGTGGTACATAATTCAAGTCAAAAAGATCTTTAGGGTCTGCTGAAATGTATACTCCTAGATATTTAATCATTTTGTCTTGCCATTTGAACGGAAAGGAATCTCGAAGTTGTTTTTGAAGGGCTGGGGTGAGATTTATCGATAAAGCTTCAGATTTCCCCATATTGATTTTGTAATTGGATAACCTCCCATATAAATGAAGCTCCTTTAAAATATTAGGTAAGGAAACAACTGGATTAGAAACCAATAACAACAAGTCATCCGCAAAAACCGCTGCTTTATGATGCTGAAGAGGAGATTGCAAACCTGAAATATCCAAATTTTTTCGTAGTGCCACTAATAAGTACTCCATACAGATCACATAAAGCAATGGGGACAGTGGGCATCCTTGGCGGGTGCCATTTCAGATATTGAAGGGTGCAGACAAAATTCCATTAACCCTAACTTGTGCTGAAGGTATAGTGTAAAGAGACATAATTTTTCTATAAATAATTTAGGTAATTCCAGTGTTTCCAATGCTAGCTCTAAAAAGTCCCAACCAACACGGTCAAACGCCTTCTCCGCATCCGTAGAGAGTAATAAGGATGGCGTTTTCTTATTGCTGTTCCAAATCATTCCATTAATTACCCTAATTGTATTTTCTTTTGCCTCTCTCCCTTGTACGAAACCCACTTGATCTCTGTGTATGCAGTGTGGGAGAATCGGTTTCAATCGTTTTAGTAAAAATTTTAAGATCTAAATTTAAGAGTGAAATTGGCCTATAGTTTCCACAAACTGAGTGGTCTTTATCCGGTTTTGGAATAAGTGATATATGGGCTAGCAAAAAGTCGGAGTTCAATGGAGATTCCTTGGAAACAGCATTAAAAAAAGGGAGTAAGACCGGTATAATATTTGACTCACATAATTTATAAAATTTAGCAGTATAGCCGTCTGGACCAGGTGCTTTGTTTAGTTTCAGTTTTTTAATAGCGTCCTGTATCTCAGGTCCCGTAATAGGATCTGCAAGGGTTAGTTTATAGTTGTCTGGTATGCGAGGGAGTGCATTTGAATCCAAATAAATTTTAATAGTTTCTCTTAAGGTAGCCTTCCCTTTTACGGAGAGTGTGTTGAGATTATACAGGCGTTCATAATACTCTTTAAAAGTTTCTGCTATTTTGTTGGGGGTCCATTGTAAATTCCCTGCCGAGTGTCTAATCTGTCTAACGTTGGCCTGAATTTGTTTATTTTTTAGTGCTTTAGCCAAGAGTCTACCCGTTTTATTGCCATGTTCGAAGTATTTTTTGTCTAACTCTAGATAGGACATGTTTAATTTGATCATTAAGTAATTTATGTAATTCTAATCTAGCCAATGTCAGTTGGTGCAGTAAATCAGTAGACTGAGTAATTTTGTGCTTCTCCTCTAAATGTAAAATCTGATCCATCAATTTTTGTGTCTGCTCCTGTCTCGCCTTTTTCAACCTGGACCCATGTTTAATCAAAATTCCCCTTGCCAAGCACTTTAATGCCTGCCATTTGGAATGTAATGATGCTGGATCAGTCTGTAGGGCTTCTCTATAAGTCGATAAAGTATCCTGGAGTTCCGTAATACAATCTATATCATCCAGTAGTGATTCATTCAATTTCCACCTCCAAGGAGTACATGGTTTGTGGGGTATCCGCAATTTTAATTGTACTGCGGCATGGTCAGACCAAATAATGCTATGTATTTTTGAGAAGGAAATCCAATCAAGATACTGTTGCGACATCAGAATATAGTCTATCCTAGAATAAGTTTGTCTAGCATTAGAGAAAAAAGTATAATCTTTTTCATTTTCATGAAAGCATCTCCATGTATCTACTAATCTAGCACAACTGAGAGTTCTCTTTACCTTGTTCAAAATAGCAAACGGTAATGGCGAAATGCCTTTTGAATTATCCAACAAAGGATTAAAGACCATGTTCAGGTCACCTCCTATCAAAATTAGGCCTTCAGCAAAGGCTTCTAAAGTCTGTAGCAATTTGAGTAAATAAGCAGCCTGGTGTGTATTAGGAAGGTAGACACTTCCTAATGTGCATTTGGTATTGAATAAAGTGCCCTTAGTAAATACATATCGACCTTCCTCATCCTTGATAGTAGCAGTACTGTGGTAGGTAATATGCTTATGTATACCTATCGCCACACCTTTAGTTTTAGTGTCGGGATTGTTGCTTAAAAACCATTGAGAGTAATTACTAAATTTCTCTAATACATTATCTTGTCCTCTAAGATGGGTTTCTTGTAACATTAATATGTGTGCTTTTTGCTTATACATTTCCCTAAACAGTTTACTCCTTTTTTCAGGAATGTTCAGCCCATTGATATTCAAAGATATTACATTGACCTCAGCCATTGGTAATCAGGTAAGTATGAAACTTAGCATGTGAAAAAAGTTTCCGCAATCTAGCAAAAAGTATGGTCTGAAAGTAGTCAAATACCAAATTAGTCGTTGCAGCACTGTTTGGTACAATGGTAGTAGAACCGAAAAATAAACATCTATTAAACTTAGGTAACGTAAACAAATCAAAATAGTATTGGGGTAATAGTAGCCTTCTACACGAGTGGCTAGGAATCGACAGAAAAGGTCTGTCGGAAACCCCTGGGGGGGGTGGTAAGCACCATAACCATGGCTGTGTGGGCTCGCTGTCGCCACACCCGGTGTACAAATCAATAAAAAGTGTAAGCATGGCCTAACGTGAACTGCTAGATTATGACTAAAGCAGGTCTCCATAATATGCTGCAAAAACTGTAAAAGAATCTCAACGTTAAGTAAAATCACTCACATATCATAGCAGTCACATGAACTATAAGGAACTTTTCAGAAAAAAAAATAAAGACATGAAAAAAGAATACCATAACCCTGGTTAGGGTGGCTGAGAATAGAGAATGTCCATTGTTCTTGTCAGCCGTCTGGTTTGTGGCACTTTTCTGGTGTCATTTTGTTCTTTTTCTTCTTACTTTTAGGTGTGGATACGTCAGTCCAGCTTTCTTTATCGGGCAGTTCCGGGATAGCAGGAGTCAATGTAAGTTTTTCCCATTCTGACAGGTCTGGTTCCTCAATGCCACATATTTTGCAAAATTGGGATACGTCATCAGGATTTGAGAGCGATGCCGTTCTTCCTTCATTGGATACTTGTATACCAAAGGGATATGTCCAGCGATATAGAAGCCCCTTGTCTTTCAGCTTCAGAAGGAGTGGTTGGATAGATCTGCGTTGCTGTAATGTGTACCAGGAGAGGTCCTGCAGGATAATAACCTCCGAGTTCATGAACGAAACGGATCTCAATTTCCTAGCTTTAGCTAGAATTTCCTCCTTCAGACCAAATCTGGTAATACAACAGATAACATCTCTGGGTTTATCCTTGGGGGTACCCCTGGGTTTGAGTGCTCTGTGTGCTCTCTCCAAATCAATATCAAATGAAGTTGGTTTGTCTAGCACTTGCCGAAATAGTTGCGACACAATGTCCATAAGGTTTTCCCCCTCAGGCTGTTCCGGGATTCCCCTGAGACGGAGATTATTGCGTCTCCCTCTATTGTCCAAATCATCCAATCTCCTCTGCATTGTAGCAATGACTTTTGTATAGTGCGTATTAGCAGCAGTCAGGGCCTCCACGGTGGTTTCCACACAGTCATTTCTAGTTTCAATTTCCATAACACGTGAGTGTAGAGAGGCCATCTCCGTTTTTATGCCAGCTATTTCCTCCTTAAGCGTGCTTTTAAAATGTGTAATCATGTTAGCTAAGTCCGATTTAGTAGGAAGCGATTTTAAATGCGCAATTGTAATCTGTTCAGAACTTACAGATTCGCTGTCGGATTCATCAGCGGGACTGCGAGCACGCCGTGGCGCCATCTTGGATCCCTGACGACACTGTTCAGAGTCTGTCGATGTGAAGAACTGTTTCAATAAGCTCTGTGAGTCTTTCGCTTTAACGCTCCTGCATTCCTCTCCATCATAGTCTTTAGCTTTACCATGTTTGCCCATGATTCAAATCCACTGCAGGCGAGACACCGGGTCTGTGTAGCGGAGCTCCGGTCTTATGCGACTGCCATGCTCGGCGGTTAACCACACCCCCCCTCATTATCAGTTCTATTTGGAATATCATGTAGAACTGCCACAGCCTCTACAGAAGCCTGGGGTTCATTCAAAAGTGTACTTTGTAGCTCAAGGAGAAGATGTACCCAGATCTAAGGTTCACCAGACTAAAGAGAAACCACAAGGTATAACTTTGAAAATTATTATAGAAGTCCCTGAATTGCCTGTGATCCTAGGTAAAATGGAAGAGGTAAATTTATTTCTAGAGGGTTTGGCAGTATTGCCAATTAAATGTCCAAACAAACTCACAAAAAAGAAAAGTCAAAGATCAGTAACTATCTGCAGCAAGTGATGGGCAAATCTGACCCATTTCACTGCACCAAAAATTAGTCAAATGCATTTTAGTCTATGGGCAAAACAAATATTTAAATAATTTTTTTTTGACACACATTTTTTCACCCACTGGAGTCTATGGGTGATTTTTGTAGCAAAACCTGAGGGAAAATATCTGCAGCCCATTTACAGAACATAGCAATGAGCGAATCTGTCCTGTTTTGCTTCAAAGAAAAATATGCGAAACTGCAGAATATTTTGTCTGCTCGTAGAGCTCACTCTTAGCCTCCTTCACCTTTGAGTCTGGGCCACAGGTAGTCATCTACTGCCAAGCTTTTTAACAAATAACGAGAATGTATATTTTTTTAAAGGCAGAAGACATGTAAATGCTTTAAGGCAGTAGTGACCAACTTGTTATTTGAAGGAGGAGAGACAATACTGTGTTAGAGTGAGCTGCTACTGCTCAGTTGGCACAACCTGGAAGTAAGGACTTGAGCACAGGTGTCACAAGAGAAAACATGCATTCTTAGAATGACATCAGTGTGCTTGTATATGCAATATATCATTGGGTCAAGGTTGGAATGACCTTATAAGAGTAAATATCTTTAACATCAGTGGAAAGGAGTATGTGAAGCCCACACCAATCAATGAAGTGGTTCATTATATTTTTCATTGGCCACAAACTATGTGGAATAATGACATATTTTGGAATTGTTTTGGGGCAATTGGAAATATTGTAATATTTGTTTGAAATTAACTGACTGATCTTAAGGTAGTATGGCATGGCTGTTATATGTTAGAGTAAATGCACTCAACTTTTTGCCAGCTGCAACTGTCACTAGTTTTCTCATCTAGAATAAGGGACCTGGTTTGTACTGCTCCTCCAGGATGGACCACAGTTAGTTTGTGTGGTTTTGGCCTGGCAGTTTATGCTATTAACTTTTTCCTCTTTTACCCAGTTGACACCTGAAGCCATTCGGATCCAATTGCAAATTTTTGCTAGCTTGAGCCCCTTGAGTCCCTATAAGCCCATTCCTGCCCTGTCCTTGTTCCTCATATACTTACTTTGACCCCTAGCCTAGAATTCATATTCCAACATGTCTGCCACCTTCACCAACCTTCTTCCTGTAGCATGGCCTTTTTTGTCTGACGCCAGCCTAGACAATTGATTGGAGTTAGACTTTGTTTCCCTGTCACTAGCTTAGACCTTGTTAAGAACACATATTATGTTCTTAATTTTTAGTTGCATCCTGTGTCAACCTTTAATATGTCTGTTAAAAGTTAAACAGCACATAGGCTGTTTTCAAACAAAAGTTCAACTAGCCTTTCTGACAGTAACTGATGCACAAATTATTTTAAAACCTAGAAACATTGAATCTGCTGAGCTTGGCAGTCAAATACATGACTGCAAGCATCACAAACACTATGATCTATAAGAAGTAAAGCGACAGTTATAAAAGCATAGAAGCTAGAAATTAGACCAAATGGTCTAGTGGGGGAATGTAATAAAAGTTGCAAATAGTAAAACAATTTGCACAAATAAGAATGAAAATTCACATTTCATAATGTAATATTCTTCCTGAAACTCGTATTGCATTGCACATTTTACTTTGGGATTACAAATTTACAGGGGCAGATTTACATAGGGTCGAATATCGAGGGTTAATTAACCCTCGATATTCGACTAGGAACTAAAATCGTTCGACTTCGAATATCGAAGTCGAACGATTTAGCGCAAATCCTGCGATCGAAGGATTATTCGTTCGATCGAACGATTAAATCCTTCGAATCGAACGATTCGAAGGATTTTAATACAACGATCGAAGGAATATCCTTCGATCAAAAAATCTCAGGCAAGCCTATGGGGACCTTCCCCATAGGCTAACATTGACTTCGGTAGCTTTTAGCTGCCGAAGTAGGGGGTCGAAGTTTTTCTTAAAGAGACAGTACTTCGAATATCGAATGGTCGAATAGTCAAACGATTTTTAGTTCGAATCGTTCGATTCGAAGTCGAAGTAGTAGTCGAAGGTCGAAGTAGCCCATTCGATGGTCGAAGTAGCCCAAAAAACACTTCGAAATTCGAAGTTTTTTTAAGTCGAATCCTTCACTCGAGCTTTGTAAATGTGCCCATAATTGTATTGCTCACTTTTAAGAAGTGCTTGAAGGTGTCAATCTTTTGGAGCAAACATAACAACTTTTTCAGTAAGAAGTTTTATCACATCTGCCCGCTAGCCCACACAATCACACAAAACAGTAATGTTTAAAGTAGCATCCAAACTGCAAATCTTTGCATATGAATACAGCGTAATTAATAAAAGAGGTCAACATCGAGAGTGAATAATAGACTACCTTTAGAACATTTCATGAAATTTTCATACATAATATATTAAGATGACTGCAAACAGCCTATTTGTACAACTAAATTTAAGTGCAATAAGTGAATAGATATAAGATATAATAGATATAAGTTGGAGATCAAAATGAAAGAGTACTTAATTGAGATTTCTGCCCAAAAAAATATAAAGTAACAGTAAAAGTTTTGTAAAGTTAATTCTATCCTGCATCTGTATAATGATATTGATGATATCATTGAAAAGGTTGGTTAAGGACCCCCACTAAGATAAGACAGTATAGATCCATGGCACAAGTTCATTGTGACTGAGATACCCTTTTGGCATTCCTTCAGGTCAGGCATCCGATGCCGAATAATTCCTCTCAGTGTGGTCAGACTCATAGGGGTAAATTTACTAAGCGGCAAAAATTTGCCAGCGACGGCTTCGCAGCCATCGCAACACTTCGCCAGGCGAAAATTCGCTCATACATCGCTAATTTACTAAAATGCAGAGTTGCCTCCAGGGTGCCAAATGCTGGTGATTTTTCACTAGCATTACTTCGGCAATGTTAGCAGATCAAAGCGAAGATGCGCTAGTGTTCAATTCTGCCTAGAGCAACTTCGTTAGCGGTCTTTGCTTAAGCTAATTTGCATACAGGGGGAAATTTAAAGTTGGATGGATGTATATGTTGCAGCAAATACATTGCATTACACATTTCCAGGGAACCTTAATAAAGAAAATAAAGATGGTATAACGCCCTACACATGAGCCCACTGTTTAGTTAATGTTCCATATGTTAGAAAATGTATGATGTAAGTAACAGAAGAATGAGGAAGATCTATGCACTACAGTGCGCTTTGCCTGGTCTGTAGGGATGTAGCGAACTGTTCGCCGGCGAACTTGTTCTCGCGAACTTCGACCGTTCGCGTCCACCGAATGTTCGCGAACGTCGCGCGACGTTCGCATTTTGAGTTCGCGTTCGATTCGAATACAAATCGTTCGACCATTCGACCATTCAAATTCCTTCGACCTCTAAAAATCTAACGATTTCCATTCGTTCGAACGATTGTAAGCATTCGAATGAATGAAAAGCATTCGATCGAATGCTTCGATCGTTCGATTCGAATGAAAATCGTTCGATCGAACGATTAAAATCCTTCGATCGTTCGATTCGAACGATTTTAGCGGGTGTTCGAAGTTCGCAAACTGTTCGCGAACGTTCGCATTTTTTGCCGGTGTTCGCGAACGGCGTTCGCGAACACCAAATCGGCAGTTCGCTACATCCCTACTGGTCTGAGCTGGTGTAACAATCTCATTATCAGAACCTAGTGCAGTGATGGGTACACTCAGTTGCACAGGTTAACCCTGTGGTCTCCGTGATTCACCGACACCCTTTTGGGGCCCCGGGCTTTCTGCTGCGGAAAACCAACAAGGGCTTTAGAAACAAGTCTGTAAACTAGGTACCGGCAAGGATTTAGAAAAGACGTAGTCAAACAGGAGAAGAATCAAGGGCTGGTGGCAGGAATCATAAACGAGAGTCAGGCAGGAGTCAAAAACCAGATAATCAGAGTAGGAAATATGCTTAAGCAGTAACAGAACTGAAGCCTAGCTTGGGCACTCACAAAATGGAGGACTGGACCTTTAAAGCTGATTTGGTACCAAATTCTAATCCGGCACCTATTTGTGACGTCCCAACGATTGGTGCCGTGATGCTCCGCATCAAAGACGAAGTAAGGCCTGGAAGTGCATAAGAGAATGCCAAAATCTCCTGGCGTGTCTTACAGCTGGAGAAGGCAAGTCTGGCGAAAGAGGTAACATTCAGTAAAATCCACATCAAGTCCATTCGCCAGAGCGAAAATTTGCCTGACGATAGAGTGTGAATCAACTCTAGCATCGATTTCCTTCACTAGCGAAGTGACGCCTGCGCCCCTAAGTAAATTGGCAAAGTCCCTGAAAATGGTGAATCTTCGCCAGCGTTAGTCACTTTCCCCTTTAGTAAATCTGCCTCATAAAGCTTTCTTCATTGTCATTCTAAAAACTTAAAAAAATAAGTATGTAACAATCTTACACATTCCTTTTTTTTTTTGTAACTTATATTTTTATTTATTTTCTCAAAAGAAAAAGAAATACAATCACAGTGAAGGAGACACATGTCAAAGAATGGATAAAGTGCAAGCATACATCTATACAACGTCAATAAGACATACTGTAATGAAAGGAGCACCAAACAATATATGCCGCACTTTACTTGCCCCACGTGACTCCTCCCAAACAACATGTACCAATTAGGACTTAATTGAAATTTAAGAGCTTCTCAGCCCAAGTGCCAGAACAAGAATAGCAAAGAACATTCATGACGTTGCAGGCAGAGTCACGACCAAAATGTTTATCAGAAGTAGTGAGTGAAGGCACAAGTGAGAACATTATATACTATTGCTTACAAATAAGCCAACCAGTAAGGTCAACGCAGTGACCATGAACAATAACAACAAAATAAAATAAAACGAAACAAAGCAAAAGAAAATAAAACAAAAGAAAATAGTAAATAATAAATAATAGTCGTAACCATACAGATCCTTAACTGTAAAACGGCAGCATCATTGTCATCAATATCAATGTGAGTACCCTTAGCAACCCTACAGTTAGACCCAATCAGTGGAAATTAACACCCAGGCCGACCAGATTTTCAGAAAACTGGGAATCGTGTTCTTAATGCATGCAATCCTATATTCAAAATCTTTATTACTATTTACTTTCTGACAGATTTCACGTAGGGAAGGAAGATTGGGTGTTTTCCATTTAGCTGCAATAGAAATCCTAGCTACCATAAGCACATGATTGAGCAGTTTTTGTTGAGCTATAGTAAGCCCTAAAACCGGTTTGTCCAGCAAAAATGTAAAAGCATCCTTCTGTATGTTCTCATGCGTGAACCGTCTCACAAGGCCTAAGATGTCATCCCAAAACGGTTGGATCAGTGCACAGTTCCAAAATATATGATAAACATCTCCCGGGGCTTCGCCACATCTCCAGCACAAATTAGAAACCCCAGGAAATGTTTTGTGCAACCGCACTGGGGTTAAGTACCAATGCATCAATATTTTATAGATATTCTCCTTCTGCTTGGTACATGTCACACTACGCTTAGCATGTAGTTTAAATTTCAACTTCATTCTATTCCAAATTGCTAACGTCAATCGTGTTGCATTAAGCATCGGTATCTCCAGTTTCGGAATTTTTAAAGGTGCCCAGAACCAAGCATTGGGATGGTATGGTTGAAACAAAGCACTCCCCACTTTCACCCAAATAAGGTCCGAGGACCAGAATGTCCACGCTAACACTTGTCGTAACTGGGCTGCCTCATAGTATTTCTGCAATATAGGCAAACCTAGCCCTCCCTGGCGCGTTGACGTTCCCAAAGTATGTTTATTAATCCTATGAGACTTACCGCCCCATACAAATTTATGGAAAGCAGTTTGCAAATCTCGGAAAAAAGAAATGGGGATGTCTATTGGCAAAGTTTCAAAAAGATAAAGAAATTTAGGGAGTACAGTCATCTTGATTGAGGCTATTTTACCAAACCAGGAAATAGCCATATTTGACCATTTCTGTAGGTTCCCTTTAATCACCCGAGCAAGTGGGACAAAATTTTGTTTAAAGAGATCTTCAGACCGAGGAGTAATTTTAGTGCCGAGATACGAAATATAGTCCGCCTTCCATTTATAAGTGTAAGTAGATTGTAGAGTTAAGCTCATCACCTTAGAAATATGTATAGGTAGAGCTTCAGTAATCTTACACATTTCTTGTTCATTTTCTGTCTAATGTAAAGTACAAGTATCTGAAAAATTAAAATGAAACAACACAAAATATTCTTTTTATCTATCCATTTGATTGCACTTTTTGCGCCCCCTTTTGCAGCAATAACACATATTCTCAGTGTGATTCAGATAGGGCCTATGATTAGGGATGTAGCGAACTGCCGATTTGGTGTTGGCGAACGCCGTTCGCGAACACCGGCAAAAAGTGCGAACGTTCGCGAACAGTTCGCGAACTTCGAACACCCGCTAAAATCGTTTGATTCGAACGATCGAAGGATTTTAATCGTTCGATCAAAGGATTTTCATTCGAATCGAACGATCGAAGCCATCGAATGCTTACAATCGTTCGAACGAATGGAAATCGTTCGATTTTTAGCGGTCGAAGGAATTCGAAAGGTCGAATGGTCGAACGATCGAACGCGAACTCAAAATGCGAACGTTCCCAAACGTTCGCGAACATTCGGCGGACGCGAGCGGTCGAAGTTTGCGCGAACTAGTTCGCGGGCGAACAGTTCGCTACATCCCTACCTAAGATTTTCCCCCTGAAACAAGTGAGTCAAAATGAAAGAAAAACACAAAATATTGTGCATAATGTATTTGATATTGGTGTACCCATAAAGGTACAGTTTCTAAACTAAGATTATTAAATTAGTAAAATAAATTACCGAACTTTAAAGTAATGATGTATTTTACATGACATGGTTTATAGGGAGGAGTATTCTGTTTAATTTTGCTAAGAGGCAATATTCTAATTCTAATTAGTGTATGGGTTATTTAGCTCGATTTGCTTTTTTATGCCCCCAGAAAAAGTCTGCTGAATAGAAAACAAGATGACAAAAACAGGTCATAGCTAGGAACAAAAGGCAACTTCTGGAGGCAAGAAAGTGTCTTTATCTCAGAATGTCATGTCCTATCTGCAATATTATCATGGACAGTTTGAACACTATCTAACTGAACTGGTTTACAAAGATTTTTATTTTACTTTTATTTATTGCATTTTGAATTACACTAAAACAGATGAAATCATAGGCCAAATACATGTTCTGAAACATGAGAATAAATTAGGGCTGATTTTACACATGCATTTACAGAAAACTAGCCACTAATTGCTTGAACAATTCCAGTATCTGTATCACAATAAAGAGTGAATCTGCCTAGCTACGTAGGGAGCAGAAAAGGAGCTAGTCCCCCACTGTCCACTTATGCCCCTGAAGAAGCCGGTTTTCCGGTGAAACGCGTTGGGAGGCATAGGTGGACAGTGGGGGACTAGCTCCTTTCTGCTCCCTACGTAGCTAGGCAGATTCACTCTGGGAAACTAACAGAAGGGTGGTCTGGGTGGGCGGTCTGAGCTATAGGCCTGACTACTTACTGGGTAGTGTAATCTTTGGTGTAAAACCTTCACGTTTGGTTACAATAAGGCACAATTGTTTTTGCTACTAAGTAGAGCCATTGATTTGTGGCATTCTAGAGTTAATTAACAACTATCAGAACTAATACTGAGCGTCTTACTATTTGTCTATATATAGACACGAATAAGGGGGCAATTCATGTATACCCCACAATTGACTATACCTGTATAGATAGTGGCTGAATGTATATCAGCTCACTATTTCCCCTATTTGTCCACTTATGTGTTTTTAAGTTGTGTGTATTTTTATGGACATGGTCCAGCTTCATTGAGGAGGATTCCCAATGATGTGTTTTTGTGGTAAAAAATGTTTTAGTGAGACTAATTAAAGTTGAGTTTTAAGTAACTAAATACTACAGCACCTGAACTAGTTAACTGGAGGATTGCAGGAGTTATACAGAAGCTACTATGTATTTCACTCTGTAATTCCTCAATTGATACATTTATTTGAAAACCTTTAGTATAGTAACTGTCTCTCCAAAAGGACGGTTACAAGCTCAAAAATATCATCAAATTAATCAGAACTCCACAAAAAGACAAAATACAGCACTTGCAAAAAAATAGAAAAAGTCAAATAACACTGATATTGTCAGTTTGGCACTTTTTTTTGTGTCAATGTCATTATAATTGAATTTTCAGTATCCTAAAATAAAGGTCCATGTTCTAATTTCTGAACAGCAATCCTAATTGGAAAAACAAATGGGTGTTCTGCTCAGAAAGTCAGTGAAGTGGCAGAATTCTATTACTTAATTATTGAGCACAGAGAAGAGCAAAAGGTCTTAGAAGTATTATTCCTCCATTTGTCAAGTGTTATTATTAGTGTCTCTAGTTGACAAAATTGTCACTGAAAGATAACCCAATTTTATTGATGGCAGAATCTTTCTACGATCAAAAGGAGAAAAAGACAGGTCAGCTGTAACTATATGAAGTGTCCAACAAGTAACAATTGCTACAAATCTCTACTATCATAACCTTGAGGTCACTTTTTGTACAAGGCATTATAAAAATATATAAAATGTATTAGCTATATTTATCTGCAAGAATTAATTTTTATTCTAAAACAAAAGGAATGAATATGTATGATCTACAGTCTACAGTCAGCAAAATATAATCTTGCTAAAACTAAAATTCTGAAAAAAATTATACAGGTATGACGTGTTATCCAGAAACCTGTTATTCAGAAAGCTCTGAATTACAGAAAGGTTGTCTCTGATAGGCTCCATTATAATCAAATAATCCAAATGTTTAAAAATTATATCCTTTTTCTCTGTAATCATAAAACTGTACTGGGTATATGTTCCACAGATATAATGAATCCTTATTGGAAGCAAAACCAGATAATTGGGTTTATTTAATATTTAAACGATTTTTTAGTAGACGTAAGGGTATGGAGATCCAAATTATGCAAAGATCTGTTATTCAGAAAATCCTAGGTCCCAAGCATTCTGGATAACAGGTTCCATACCTGTAAGTCAAAATTTTCCTTGTGAATAGAAGTGTTTTAATGTGAACTGTATATTGATTTAACAGCTAAAACAGAAACCAAATCAGACATTTGAATATTGTTCAGCAGACTGACAGTTGTTGTATAAAGTCCAACATAGAACAACCCTATGCATTTTAATAACCCCACTAATTCACTACTATTAAAACGTACCCTTACTAGTCACTTAGGTACATACTGTATACATGGCCGGCCTTAGGCTGATTGGACTCTGCACCCATTGGGCAGGGCAGCACCGGGGATAAGTGCAAAAACCCCAGCCTTCCTCCAACTTTGATTGACCCAGTAAACCCTCAGCCATGATTGCCCAAGCCTGCCCTTGACCATGATTGCCCCAGCCTGCCACCACCTACGGTTGCCCAAACCTGTCCCAAACCATGCAGTGTCCCAGCCCATCTCCAACGCAGATCTACCCAGCCTGCCCCCAACCTTGATGGCCAGTTTGTGCTTGGGTGCACTTATAGAATATACATATAGTTGTGCGGGAGCAGCATAGCGCACCTTGCCCCTAGTAAGTTAAATCTTTTCAAAACATAGTCTGTCTTTTTGTCTATTCAAGCCACTAACAGGTAAACCAATGTATATTTCATTTACAAAAGTACTTTCAAATGTTCCAATTAAAAAAAAAAATACATTAATTCCAAATATATGACCTATTTGTCTTATTCATGTCTTAATTTATAAATAAGTGTGCTTAACACCTGACTAGTACTACATAACTTTTTTGGAAACCTAGTAAACATCCAGTATTGGAAAGGGCCTGAAATAACCTCCAATTTGTATTCAGCTGTGAATAACACTAGAATGTTTAACCTCACACTTCAATTTATTTTGTGTTCTGGATTATTGCTCACATTCTAAATCTTTAAGACAAATGTTATCAAAGTTATCCATATAAGTTAAACATTTTAATATCTTTCAACAATTGGCATAACAAATCATTCTTAATCATTTCCCTTTCAATGTATCCCACTAATCCAGTGTGTAAATCATTTAATCATATCAAATTGTTTGCACATAATGGTTAACTTTTCATATTTGCAAGTTGGTAAACTCAGTTTCAACATTGTTTTTAAGACCCAGCTTTTTCTCTTCACTTCAGTTGCCCCCCCTCCCTACTACAAAGACTAAAATGCAATTGGAGACAGAATTAAAGTTGTCAAAACAATAATGTAAAGTGTAAATTTTTTCAGGTTAATCTATGTAGAATGTTAAAACTTACTATATTATTTAAGCATATAGGAGATGCTGGTTATGGGTGTCAACCCTGACTGCTGACTCCAATTGCTAATCCAGCCACACCTGGTGAAGAAAGGTACAATACAGCTCATCAAAGGGCCAGACAAGTTTTTGAGTGTGCAGTTGGCTTACTCAAGATGTGCTTCTGCTGTTTGGACCATTCAGGGGGTGTTCTGCATTATTCCCATAGTAAAGTGTGCAATATAATTTTAGCAACCTGCATTTTACATAATATTGCAGTGGACAATCAGCTATCGGAGGATCTACAATTTCCCAAAACTATTCAAGGTGATGAGCAAGCTGAAGATCCTCCTGTTCATCCTGAAAGATGCAGGCCATTGTGGGAACCAAGTCCAGCAGCAAATCATTTGTGGATTGTGATGGGTGAATCTGACCCTTTTCACTTTGCCAAAAATTCGCTAAATGGTGAAAATTCTCCAAAATGCATTGAATTCTATGGGCATCAATTTTTTTTGTCACACAATGCGACATATTGGAGCTTATTGGAGTAATTTTTGTGGCGAAACTCTGCAAAAAATTTCGCTCATCACTATTTGTGGACACTTCTCTTGTACGTTAATTAAAAATTAGCTGTTTATCTTACAAATGTGCCTGCTACCTCTATCAACAGGCTAATTTTCATTTGATATGGTTTATATCACACTGTACACTCTTTTTATTTTCAATCAGGATCATTGTTATTATATTGTTGGACCTGTCTATTTTTTAGACAAGTGTAATTTGCCCAATATATGCGTTTAAATATTTCTTAGTGTCTTCACCACACAAAATAGATTTTTATGAGAAGATGTGAGGGTACTCTTTGCTGTTTAAATTAACAAATAATTAAAGCTGCACAGTCCTACATTAGTTAAACAATTGAATGTTCATCGGGTGTTAAGTATCAACGACTCAAAAAAGCGCTCATGCAAAATTTATTTTGCTAAAACCTTTCTCATCCTGTAATGACTGTGACCTGGGTGTAAAAACCCCAGGTCCAACACTTCAGCGTAAGTCACAATAAACGGAAGCCGCTTAAATAAAATTACTCTTTGCTGTTTATTGAAACATTATAAGCAAGCAAGTAGTCAGCACGACAATCCCCTTTTTCCTTTTGTTGGTGCACGTTTTCCAATGGCCACTTTCCACTGGCAATCCTCGTAGAAGAGTTAAGAGTTTATCAAGCTTGATAAAAGGCCACACGGCCTGAAACGTTGCTGTAATATCCATGCACCAATAAAGGCTTTTATACAGAGTCGAGTTTGGTGCTGTTCTAACTTTTCTACTGAAACATTATCAACATCTTCCTTCTATAACACTCTCTCCAATTCACATTGCGCTCTCTCATTCAAATAGGCTGCTTGCTATAGTAAAATGTACCCTAACAACCAGACATCTCAGTAAGATATCAATATTGTAGATGTTACAAGCAAAGCTACTGTATATGCTTGATGTTAATAATGAGAGAATTTATTTGCCAGGCTTGAATTCACGACCAAATTCCACACTTCACCACCTGCAAATTTTTTCACGAAACTGTCATGACAAAAAAGTTTCCAAGACAACATTGTCGTTGAGACGAAAATGTCGCCATAAGAAAAAAACACCCAATGAATTGAATGCATTTGGAGTGAGAAGAAATGTCATGTCATGTGCGTAAAAAATTGTTGCGTAATAAAAAAAATTGTCGCTTATTGACTTCAGTGCATTTTGTGAATTTTTCGCCATTTTAAATTTTTTTCCAGAGTTTTGCAGATTTTTTTGGTGAATTGAAACAAGACAGATTCACTCATCACTATTTGATAAAACAATATTCTCCAAGTATGAGCACATGCGTGTGTGTTTGAATAAAATATTCTATTAATCTAGACATTTCTATAGAATTGGAATTAAACCTTGACTACATGTAAGTAAATATTATTTTTAGCATTTTAGCTAGGCTTGGAGTACATGAGTGAGACTGTCATACCCTTTATACCCTGTATTAACTGTAATACCCATTGGTATTAGTTGAAAGTGAAGGCTAATAAATTTTGGCCCTGCCTTAATTGATCAATCATAAAAAAAAATCTTTACCACTATTGTTATTACTAACATATAAATAAAATCCCTTAAAACAGGAAATAAATTAAAATCCTTACAACAGGATGTTTTTTGTTGTGTGGCAAAAAATAAAATTCTATCCACTTACAAAAACCTGACCAATGGTGTCAAATAAAAAAAGACGCTTTGCAGCAAATGTTACAACCAAAATACACTATCCACATAGCAAATTAGACAAATCAGGGCAAAAAAGTCTTTCTAAAAATAATTATGTTTTTTTACTGTGAGTTTAACAATTATTTCTTACCCTTTTTTGGGAATATTTGAAGTGGGACATTCTATAGCACTTTGTTGTCTCAACCAGTTGCGTAACACAGGTAATCTTGTTGATACAATCTATTTTTCTTTGGTCAGTGTGTGACATTGCAATTCAGAAGTGGTTGGTGTGTTGTCAGCACTAGAGATGGGAGTTATCTCAGAGCTTTTTTGAGTGCTTTCTACAAGCTTACAGATTGAAATCAGTTATTTATTGGTCGATATTTCTTCTTCAAACTGGTGTTTTTGTTTGGTTACATTTTGCTTGAGGAATTTAGCTCGATTCTTTTTAGTGTTGTGGCCAAATCATAATTCTGATTTTCCATTCTTAGTAGCTGCAAAGTACCAAGTACGCCTTTACAAAATCAAACATTAGGATATTTTTCTTGTAGTTTAAGGGAAAAAAAACAAAATGATCAGGTGTTTGATAAGTGGATTGATCTTTTGTATCCACACCATTAGGTACCCCAGACACAGCCAAAGAAGAAATCTTCCCCCATAGCAACAATTCCCACACAAAAAACTGTATAGGCTGAAATGGGCATCCTCCAGTTTTTTTGGCCTACTCCATTTTTTTTTGGCCTGAAGGACTTCTTCTGACATTTTTTTTTGACTATTCTCAGTCATTTAACATTTTTTTTATGACATCAGAGGTTCTGGGTACAATGCTCACTTTGTTGACAGATGTTGTGACTTCATTCCACCAGGCTGTATTTTGTGAATGGGATTTACAGACCTTGCCAGTTACAAACAGATCATCATATATTTCAATGATAGCTGCAATGAGTGCAAAATTGTTTTCACAGCTAGCGAATGTAGCGGGGGTGCGCACATGGAAGGTGGTCGCATGGAAATCTGATGTATCTTTTAAACCACCTGGACTCCTAACGCCCTATTCTCTTAATTGTTTCTTCCGCCAGGTCACCTCTGTAGTCTCAAGAGGTAGCAACCCTGTCAGAGGCCCAACTCGGTCAGACCCCACCTGAAAACCATCAGAAATTGCTATCTGGATAAAGGCACAACATCTACATGTATTAACAGGGGACCTGTAGTGTCTGTGCACACCTCCAAAAAACGTTGAAGGCAACCCCATGGGCAAACTGTTCCCCCGTCCAGCTCAACTAGCTCTATCAGTTTTCCTCTGCCACCCAATCGTTTTTTGACCAATGCAGCCATATCTGCACTTCATGGTCTTCTTTTGAGATATCTCCAATACTCAGGCCCCCATGCTTTGTTTTACTTGGACTCACCAGTTCCCATATTCAGAAAGCCCAGAAGATAGCCAGCGTAAATGCTGCCTGGAAAAGTTGTATCTCATAAGGGGATTTTACCAACCCCGCCACATAAGGGGATTTTACCAACCGTGTTGGAGCCCCTGCTAACTTTTCATTGAAAATGGCCTCCTAGTGTTGTTCGTGCTCACTCCTCTCCGAAAGCCTCTGAGAACCTGTCTAATTTCAAAGGCCTCCCAACCCTGAAGTCTGAAAAGAATGCCAGAGCCACCAATCCCTATTCCAAACTTGCTAATGACTTACCCATTTCCAAAAGAAACCCACCATAGTAACGCATCCATCCTGGCTGTTGGTGAGCTAGGCAGTCCCATTTCTGATAAGTATTGCCATGTGCCTTCTGACACAGATGTCCTCACCAGCTCACCAAGTGTCTTGTCCTGAGTTGCCACAGACCAGCAAGCATGGTTGTCCGTGCCCAATCCGCTCATGGTTCTACCTGCCAAAAACGCTCCCACTGGAAGCGTGAAAGTGCATCAGCAATGAAGTTTAATTTGCCTGGGACATACACTGCTGGAAAGCTGAAATTGATTTGCAGACATCAAAGTACCAAAGCTCTCAATAGTCTCATCACTTCCAGAAAGGTGGCAATTAATTGCCTGCACCACCCCAAGTTATCAGAATGGAAGACCACTCATCTGTTTGTCAGAACTGAGCCCCATGAGTACGTCACCAATATAGGGAACATCTCTAAAAAACACATTCCTCACTATTCCCAACTACACCCACTCCACTGGCCACCTTTCTGTGCATCACCCCCAGGTAAGCTCTGAAACCTTCGCTGCTAAACACATCAGTAAACAACGGTAGGGTACAGGAAATGTCTGTACCCTGAAAAAGGACTGTTCCATTATGATGTTTAATCCGGAACTTGCCCAGTTCCTTCTTGTGGACCACCCCAAGTGTCCCATGGCGGGTCCTCAAACAGCCCAGCTATCCGGCCCAGCTCAACCTCTTTGTCCAACTATTGCCGCACCACCCCTGGGTTCTGGTAGGCTGACTTCAAGTTTGCATGCATCCCCTCCCCTTCCCTTGGCTAAAAAGGTAGTCGGAACCCCACCCAGAAACACTCCCACAGGAATTATGAGTCCTCCTGCCTGCCGCACAATCTTACAGTTAGCTGCCAGGCGCTGACAAAACTGCTCATTGCCAAGCCTAACCCCCATATATGCGGAAAGCCTCCCAGATCCCATCCAGATAACAGAACAGTACATAGCTTTTTTCGGGATGTTTTTCCCCAATAACCCTGACCAATATAAACAAGACTCTAAGCCAATTGCCAAAAGTCTTGGGAATTATCTTGTATCTTTCCCTCTCTTCCTCCTCCTTCTTCCCCTGCTTTTTTTCATACTCCACCACCTCCTCTAACAGGAGCAGTGAGAACATCTCCACAAACTCCCCTTTCCAGATCTTTTCTTTCACTTCCTTCTTAAAATGCACCCATAGCGATCCTGCAAATGTCACATATGAGTTCTGCCTTGCAGATTCTGCACTCCTCCTAAGATGGCCTCCTTCTCTTTGTCTCTAGCCGAGTCACTTCCATCACCTGTCTCCCCTGTGGTCATCCCTGGGGCTCCCCCCACTGCTGCTGCTGTTGTTGTTCCACTGGCCACCCCCAAGACTGGCTCTAAAACGGCTCCTGGTTCCCTTTGGCCCCTTCCCCAGACCTTCTTCAATTCCTGCTATGTCACACGTTTACCCTACCAACTGGCCTCTTAACCCTTCCAAAAGATCTTCGCCTTCCCATCACTCCGATGAATTGTAGCACCGGTCACTCCTGTCACCATTGGCCACTGCTGTCCTTCCCGGAATGTGCTCCTCCTTTCCCGTTCTGAGTCCCGAGATCTGCATAGAGAAGCACAGTGGCAGCATGCATCATTTCGCCCCCATCCCACCTGAGGTGCTAGGTTTTGGGTTTATTCCACTTGAAACACTTGCCCCACTGTGCGCAGACCTGCTCATGTCACATTCCCTTGCGTAACTACTAGAGCGCCTGGACTGTGACTCCCTGCCGTGAGCCTGTGACTGTTCCTGCCTACCTGGGCTAACATTTACCACCTCCTGTTCCAGGAGTCCCTTGCTGCCCTCCAATAGTCCCTGCTCCTGCTTCCTGAGCTCCCCCAGGATTGGCTCCTTCTTGCTCCCTCCAGCAGGGACCTCCCAATCTCCCCACCCTGCTAAGGCCTGCCTGGGGGGCTTGACATAGGCCTGCTGGGTTCCCCCCTAGGCCTGGGCTGTTGCTCACTCTCCGAACTCCTGCCTGCATCCCCTTCCTCTCTTCCTATCCCTCCCGGACTCCAGACTCCTTCAGTCTCTCGTGTTGCACTCACCTGGAGGGCCCGGATGCCGCGCTCCTTACAGCTGCCCTGGTAGTGGCTCCCGACCTGCCTGCCATCAGCCCCTCTGAAGGTGTTCTCTCCCATGCCAGTCTCCGCTACCTCCTGATGGACTTCTCTGCCATCTACCGCTGCCAGAGGAACCAAGGCACAAGCGATCTGGAGGCTTTGTCCACCTAGTGGTTCTCCGTGTTGTAATTTCACCCGCCTCTACGCTTTTAGCTGCCATGGCTGCTCCCTGGCCACTCGCTAGCAATTCCTGCACCTCCATTCTGTTTAGGTCACCATCCTGTCCCGCAAGCACTGCCTGCCAGTGCCGTCGCCATCTCCGACTCCCTGCTTCTGCTGACTGTACTGTAAGTACAAATCTATCTCTGCTCTATCCTTTTCTCCCCTAGTACTCCTCCCAGCCCATCCCCTCTTGAACTACATTCCCCACAACCCTGTTCACTAACTTTTGAGTCCACTTCCTTGCCCTGTCTTGTCCCTGCCCTTCTACTACCTTCCAGTCCTTAAGGGCCAGCTCTTCTGGCAGCGGAAGAAGGTTTGCAAATTTTATAGGTTGCACCAGTGCACAGTGAATGTAATAAAACTTCTTACTGAAAAAGTTATGTTTGCTCTAAAAGATTATGACACCTTCAAGTACTTCTTAAAAGAGAGACCTGAAAAGGGAGGGATACAGCAGCAATCAAGTGGAGAGAGCAAGAAGCATATACTATTTGCCCACCAGCCCTGGAACCCTGTGCCAGTCAGCAACACACCATCTATGGGACCAAAATGGTTCGAATTGGGCCCCACAGTAAATAGAGGCAAGCAGTGGATCTGTACAGTGTATTTCAATCATGATATTTACCAACACAATGAAGAGAATATACAGTACATACACACCTTTTACCTTACAGTTTTTTTGCCCATACAGTTCTGGTGATGTATAGTAGATAATTTAATCTCCCCTGGGAATGCCACATGGTTTATTGTTGGCAGCTAAAATGCTTACGTGTTAGTGCAACTACATAGGCTACCTGTATTTTTTTTAATTTGGCCTGGTTTTTGATCTTATTGATTTCTATGTGGCAAATAGCTTCTTAAATTTGGTACAGCTTTTGTATTTGGTATTATAATGTAGGAAAAAGCAAAAAATTGTGTTTTGTTGTCTGGGGTTACACAACATCAGAGAAGTAACTAAAAGCTTCAAAGATACTCCAGGATAGTTAAGTATGGGTTAACAGATGGGGGGACATTTGGTGGCTGCATCTTTATGCACACCTATATATGTGCATTATGGTTTTTTTCAGGGAAAATTTACATGTTCAGCAGTAACAGCCCTTTATTGAGGTGTTTAATAGCATTATCTTTATGTGCATCCATTCATGTGGGTTATTGTTTTATTGTGGCGCACTTGCAGATATTTTTTCAGGCTTTTTGTAGGTTCAATGGGAATTTTCAGGTAAAAAATTATTTTGTTTTTGATTTTTCACATCAGACCAAACTGCTTCTAAAATTCTGGATGTACAAAAGCATGTAGATGATGTTACTGAATAGCAATATCTGAAGGTGTGCACTTTCAAGATGTATATATTTTGAGGAAGTTATTATACATGTAAGGGGTGTTTAGGCTGAAAAATTTAAATGGGTGCCTCTCCCACAATTGCATGATTAACTTCCACAATTAACTTCCACTTCTATATACAGTATAAATTGTGGAGATAAATTCTGCACTTCATCTGCAGATGCCCTCCTTTACTGGACTGGACAGTTTCTAAATGTCCAATGTACAACTTTTCAAGTAGCCTTTCATTTAGGTACCACCTGTGTAACATCTCAAGATGTTCTTATCAGTTAATATGGACTGTTTAATTTCTCAGGTGCCTTGGAGTGCTATTTCTGGGCTATCCTCCAGTCACTCCTTTATTTTTTACATAACTGTTCATTTCACATACGCTATACTCTCAACCACCCCAGAGGGTATAAAAAGTCTGGTAAGTCTTTGTTGTGCTCACTTATTAATAAACTTTGATAACATTTCACCTCAAGCAGTCTCCAATTCTTGAAGTTCCCCACAATACATATATACTGTATAGCCCCTGTTTTGGGGGTGTTTGATGGCTGCGTCTTTAGATGCATCCATACATGGCGGGTATCATTTTATTTGGGATAACTTGATATTTTGTAGGGGTTTTTTTTAGTTCTCATGGGAATTATAGAGAGAAATCCAACATTGGTTAGTTTTTTTTATGTCTTACATCAAGCTTGCACACCTTATAATCATTAGGGCCAACCAAAAGAATTTGTATTTGGTGTGAGAAAAATGGCCATTTACTGCAATGCATTTGACACGAGAAAAAAATGCCCATGGACTCCAATGGAGCTGGTGTGAGAAAAGTGTAAAAAAAAAACCTCCCAATTAATCCTATGCATTTGTAGCAATTAAAAAATGCCCATTAGCTCAAATGCATTTGGTGCAAGATAAATTCAGTAAATAAACATTGATGCAAATGTATTTTTCAGTAGTAGGTAATTGTTCTTGCAAACCAGTCCAGTTTTGCTTATTACTAATTATCATCACTGGGAACAATCGCAATAACTTTTTCAGCCTTTTAAAAGAAAATACCTTTTTTTAAGAGTGAGGGCACAGAGGTCAATTTGTCACCTACAGGAAATTTGCTCTACCCTTGGGTGGATAATTGACTGAAATGTCTTCAAACCCAAAATATGAAAGAGCAAGTAATCACGCAAAGTTAACCATGCAACTTGATATAACATACCTTTTTTTTGTAATGTCTCTGTTTGAACTTTATAATTAATTTGTTGATTCGTCATGATTTGAATTTCTGAAGCCATATGAAATTTATCTGATAATTTCAACCTTTACCATAGGAAAAAAATCTTTGAATATTGTATTCGGCAAAAGAAAACAGGCCTCTTTTTAAGTCTGCAAAAACAGGAGGTGATGGTTTGCTGAAAGTTCATTGATACATTTGTCCATGATACATTTGTCCATGAATGTGAAGCTTTGAGAATTGTACACAATTCACTGAAAAAGATCTTGGAAAAATTTACAGGGCAATTTGGGTTCAAACACATTACTTCATGCTCATGATTTCCACAAAATAATGGCCTTTCAGGATTGTGTCAAAATGATAAAGTGACTATTAAGAACTACACATTCAGGTCAAGACCCTGAATTAACACTTACAACCTACAGAGCAAGTATTAGAAGAAATAAAGTCTCCAGTAAAATTACTCTTAGATGGGTATGTCAAATAAAAAAAAAAATGCTTAAGTACAATCCAACAGAACGCAATGAAAGAAAAGGATATTGGAATGGGCATACAATTTTAAATTTAAGCAGACAAAATCTATTCTCAGTTTGGGCAAAGCAAAATCACAAAGAATTTAATAAAATGAATGGAACCCGAAACAATGCACAGAATTTTTTATCCCACAAACATATGTGAATCATCTGCCTTCCCTGTGTAACCTACACGATAAGTAAACATTTTGCTAATCATTAAAGAACACTCACTGCACAGATGGTGTAAGAAGTGGCCCCTTTCTGGGACAATGTGGACTATGAAACAGGTAGATAAACTTAATATGCCCTGCTCCTTTCGTAAATGTGAGTAGAAGTTTCCATTTGTTTGCCTCAGCAAAGGTTAATTTTCAAAGATAAAAATGAAAACAAAAACACCTGATGCTCTTCTGTTGCTACCTATACAAATATCCACACATGCATACAGAGTTATTGACCATTGTCATGGTGTGCTGTCAATTATGCTTGTTTGGTATCTCGATTTAGTATTTGTTCACTAAGGGGCACATTTACTATGGGTCAAATATTGAGGGTTAATTAACCCTCGATATTCGACCATCGAAGTTAAATCCTTCGACTTCGAATATCGAAGTCGAAGGATTTACCGCATTTCATTCCTTCGAACGTCTGAAGGAAAAATCTAACGATTCAAAGGATTTTAATCCATCGATCGAACGATTTTCCTTCGATCATAAATTACTTAGAAAGCCTATGGGGACCTTCCCCATAGGCTAACATTGGTGCTAGGTAGGTTTTAGGTGCTGAAGTAGGTGGTCGAAGTTTTTTTAAAGAGACAGTACTTCGATTATCGAATGGTCGAATAGTCGAACGATTTTTAGTTCTAATCATTCGATTCGAAGTTGAAGTCATGGTCGAAGCAGCCAAAAAAATACTTCGAAATTCGAAGTAGCCAAAAAAATACTTCGAAATTCGAAGTATTTTTCATTCTAATCCTTAACTCAAGCTAAGTAAATGTGCCCCTAAATGTCTGTGTGATTTCTAGTTCCTTTAGAACAAAAAAGCACATTAATGATATATTATAAGAAGCTTCCGTATTAGACTAAAGTACTAAATTGGGAATGTCAAAAGGTGATCAAAATCATTATCATGCTAGAGGATCCAGCAAGAACAATTATGTGACATTGTTGACTTTTCTTTGTCAGTGAAAGGATTTTTTTTTTAAGAAATGTCATAGAAATGCTACAGGTGTAACTAAATCAGTAGCTAGGTCCATCATTTATTGCAAAAAATATTTTCTATTCAGTCAGTACCTTTATTCTCACAGTACTTTCACATTTGTCTTTGTTTGTTTAGGCCTAAAGCAAATTTTGTCTTTTTAGATATTTCTTTCTGCTCCACAGTGCTCATATTTATTAAAATGCTTCATATTGCTAGTTGTTATTCTGACCTATTTCTGCACTCTCTTTGACCCTTCCGATGTGCTGAATTCACCCCACGGGGAAGATGTTGTTGTTCAAAGAAGCAGCAGTTGTGGCATTCTGGTATGTCTAGAGGAATGGGCAGAATTTTTAGAGATAAGAAAAGGAATCATTTTCAGAGTTCAATATCACAAGCAAAAGTTTCATGCAGCATTAATGCCGTAAAATACTGTTTATGTGTTTCTGTCCGTAAGGGAAAAAAGCAAATTACAAAATAAGAGTGATAAACAATAAAATCATATGGATTTGTAGTGCACACAGATTAGGCCTTTTGAAATTATCAGTTGAAATTGAAATTACATGATAGTTGAAATGTGAGGGAAGGGAACTCTCTAAACATTGGGCTGACCTGCACCTTTGTCTTATATCTAAATTAAGATCCCCTCTCTCACTCCAATGGAAAATACCATAATCTTATAATCATCAGATTCAGCATGATTTCTAGTATTACTAACTTGCCCTTTCCCCCCTCTGATCACAATCTACTCACATTTCAACCTTCACTAGATTCTTCTAAGCCCTCTGCACTTTCCCAGACATGCACATGCTGAACAGCAAATATAAAAGTCACATTTCTTATTATTTTGACATATATGACTTATAACAAATCAAACATCTTATGTTCTAAGCTTATTTTTGATTTCCTCTGTCTATTATGACTCAACACTGACCTTAATAAGCTCCCTTCTGCCAAGTCAAGATTTTATAAATAAATCCAAATAGCTCCAAACTTTGTATACAACTACTGCTGAAGCTCTCCAAATACATACACTTCAGTGTTGCTGCTACAAATTCTGTGCAGCAACAGACTTTTACTGCTACAAATCTGCACTACCCTCATTCAATACCCAACTTTGTTTGTCCAAAAAAAACTGCATAACTGTATTTATTAATTAACTATCTAATAAAGCTGGACCACATTTCTCCACTTTTATTTTTTTACTCTTATTCCCTCACCACCTCAAAACTGATGGTCTGATTTGACAGTCAGTTCTCCTGAACATCATTTAGTCTACTAACAACTAACAACTGGCTTCTAACATTGTTGAAGGAGTCAGAGCCAGGAGTGCAGAAAATGTAACTAGTAATTAAATTGCAAGAGTGCACTTGAGGTGCCTTGTGGTATTTACCGTAGCGTCAAGGGGCACAAGCCAGCTCTTACTGCTCAATGGAAGTACTTTGCAACCATGGCAAAAGGAACTTTTTGTGGTTCCTTTTTGCAGTTTACACCACTATTGCCTGTAACATTTGATTTAATTACATAGAGGCTTAGGTATTATAGGTACAACTGCAACTAGTGCAAATTAAAAGTCCAAAATCCTATGAAACCTGTTGACAAAGGTGCAAAGTACAGAGTCCACTAATATAAAGGTGGCTTAGCATTGAGGAGGTTTTATTTTCAGAGTTCCATTTACATGTGGCAACTGAACATGCAGCTGACTTTCATCTAATGGATTGTGTGCTAAAGCTATATGGAGCCATGTACTATGGTGTGCCATAAATTATCACACCTATATTGACTAATTAGCATCCATGTTGCTGGTTACATTGCATTTTAAGGGCTCTTACACACGGCCGTTCCGACCTGCGCTCCCCTGCGTTCCGTTTGTTGGCGTTCAGCCGCAGGGGAGCGCAGGAATAGACGCAAGTAATGATTTGAAATGGGGCTGTACTCACTCAGGCGCGTGTAGGCGCCGAACGCAGGTTCAGACGCAACATGCTGCATTTTTCCTGCGTTCGGCGCCTACACGCGCCTGAGTGAGTACAGCCCCATTTCAAATAATGACTTGCGTCTATTCCTGCGCTCCCCTGCGGCTGAACGCCAACAAACGGAACGCAGGGGAGCGCAGGTCGGAACGGCCGTGTGTAAGAGCCCTTAGGAAAACCCTTAAAACCTGGTAATTTGCATTTAATGTCTATTGCCCTGCAGTGGTACTTGGGTTCATAAATAAGCCAATATGTACCATACAGTATTTATACAGAATTTATTTACTAAATGGTTTTCTTTTCAGATGATAAAAATCTGCTAAAGAAGTTCCACATCAATTAAGTTTGAAAAGCAATAAATAATACATTTTCCTATCCTTAACTAAGACTTAAGTAAAAATATATATTGAATTAATTATTCAATATTTGGGAATGCAGAATAACCCTGAAAAAACAATAAGTCTGTCTTTGTGGCATATATTTGTAGCTCTCAGAAATACTGCAGTGGCTAGAAAATCATTACATTTATTCTTCCACACCTGGATTTTTAATACATGAGACAGTAGGAAATGATAAATCCATCAAAGCATCTAGAAGATGAAAAAACCTACATGGCTTGAAAACAAGATTTATATAAATATTACCTTCCAGTAAAACAAAGAGATAACGGAAAAAGGTAAAATGTATGTCTATTTTTTCTTTTAATAATAGTCAATATGTATTATAACATTCTATTACAAAAAAAAAGCTTTATCAGAGTTACTGAGCACTGATAGATTTTGCATGGAAAACAATTGCATCTTTGCAAATTTTTTGATTTTATTACAAACATACTCTTGGCTGCTCCTGCCAAGGTGAGAACCTTGCCTCAGGCGGAAGCGAGAGGCCGGTTACAAGGGGCGGTTGCCACAGGATCACCCATTTGTACTCTATATAAGTGTGGGGCCTAGGTGTGTTAACTAAAATATAATTAGATAAAGGCAGCAATTCTAAAGAAGAGAATAAACAAATGACTATGTGCAGGGCTGGGTGCCGGAGCAAGAGCGAATAATTATTTAAACATATGGAGCTAAATATTTTCTTTTTAAATGCTAAGCAGATATATTTTTAAGTAAAGGAACAGTAACACCAAAGAATGAAAATGAAAAATGTTTTAAAGGAGTGACAATATAATATACTCGTGCCCTGCACAGGTAAAACTGGTGTGTTTGCTGCAGAAACACAACTATAGTTTATATAAACAAGCTGCTGTTTGGCCATTGGTCATTCAAACAAAAGATACACAGTAGATAACAGATAAGTTATGAAGAATCCCATTGTATACAATAGAGCTTATCTGTTATCTGCTGTGTATCCTGTGCCTTCTCTCCTTTTTCAGCTTTGAATGTCTGCCCCATGGCAACTATAGGAGCAAACACACCATTTGTACTAGTGCAGCACAACAGTACATTATATTGTCACTTTAAAAGATGTATTTTTGTGTTACTGTTGCTTTAACCTTTTCCCAGTTCAGGTGCTTGCTGCAGTTGTATAGGAGGGGTCATACTATATGGTGCTGGTTTCACTATGGGCTAAACATTTATATATTTTTAATGTCCCCTTTATTGGAGTACACTATAGATCTGCTACTGTCCTGGTCTATGTTTCAAAGGAGGGGTGGGTGTGCCCTAACAGTCCCTGGCATAAGTCAGTTTAATCATATGTTCTTCCCCTCCCCCCAAACATTTTAGCCAAGACTGAGTCAGATTCAATTCAGTGAGAAAAGTTATCTCATGGTTATCAATTGGAAGCGAAAAAAACTTTTCTGCAAACTCAGTTCCGGTTTCCCACAGACTTTTATAGAGTTTTCACATGATAAACAGTGAGATATTTTTTTCTGAATTGAATGGCATCTCAAATTGAATCTCCTCCATGGTTTTTTACATGATAATTTTTTTTCTCAATTAATATTATCTTGCTCCTTATATTCAAAATATTAGCCAGTGTGAGCTTTCAGGTAGTTTGGATCTTTAAATACAAAAGGGGGGTTGTGGGAGCACTCCTAAGGCTAAGTAAAAATGTATTAAAGTATAAATTTATTTGAGTATAAAATGCTACTGACTTGGCCAAATTAATCAGTGCACATTCCCGTGGCCCCTGTCTAAGTAATTCAGTATATATGCAAGTGCAGTGTTCACAAAGACAGGGGTTTTCAGTTACAAAGTTATGATCATAAAGTTGATAAGCCATCATACCAATGTCAAGGTAAACCCCACACGGTGGTCCCTAACTTGTTTACCTCTGGTCATAGTATAAAAGGTCCTGTGCCTCTCTGCATAGTAGCATTAATTGAAGTAAATGTCTGCTGAACCTTGGTTTCAGTCTGAGGAAAAGATCCTCCCCTGCCATTAGCTTGCAGCTTTTAAGAGAGAGTGATTGCCCAAACGCGGATTTTTTTTTTAAAAATGTAATAATGTAAAAATAGCGAAGGCAAAATAATAAATAGGTGTGAGTATAGGTAAGAATATAAGTGTGAGCTAAAGTAAGTAAAAAAGGTCAAACTAAAAAAGTTGTTGTAATAGGTGTAGTAAGTGTGCAAAAGTGTTACTAGATGCAGTTAAAAACATAGGGCCACCATTTGTTAAACGGGGTAGGTATGGGGGTGCTAAAAACCACATGAGGCTCAGCCACAGCTTCAGGCTACATTTCAAATACAAAAGGGGGCTTGTGGGAGCACTCCTAAGGCTAAGTAAAAATGTATTAAAGTATAATGGAAGTGCTACTGACTTGGCCAAATCAATCAGTGCACATTCCCTGGGCTTGGATCGTTAGCTCTGGACTTTTGTTAGCACAAAATCACTTAATAAAGCCTTATCTTAAATTCAATTCAGCCTGGGACATAAACAAAAGTTCCATGTTGTTTGGCAAAATCATAAATATTACAGACCAGCACTTACTGATACTGCTCAATTTCCTCAGTGGCTGGCTGGCAAAGTAGTGGCACCAGGCTTATCTAGTTAGCTTCTCCACTCTTAGAGGGTGTTCACAGTAGGCTCTCAGCCCCCTCCGCCCACACACTCTATGAGTCACCTGAGTCATTTATGGACAGGTGGCTAACACCACACATAGAATCCTTCCTTCCGTTTCAGCCCTGGATACTTAAGAAAAATAACATTTCCGTAAGTTGACTGCAATATCCTTTATCTAGGGCTCTTAACCCTAGAACTGACCTATATTTACATTTTACCATATTACACCAGGTATGACATATGCAATGATTCATTATGAGCACTCCTTTTCCTATGTGTGTATATTGAATGATACATGTATACATTAATGGACTTTAAACCATGATCATTTCTAAGCTGGGAATGTAGCTGTTCTGTAGCACCATCAAAGGAAATGCAACTTCTTATTTTCTTGATAATTGTATATTTTATGGAATGTTCCAAATTAATAGATTTTTTTCCGTAATCTTGGTGTGGTATGTAGTCATTATGAATAAGTTATTTTACATGAATAAATGTAAACATTCTTTAATCAGCTATGCAAGAAACATGTTGTGGTTATAAATTGAAGTAATGGAAAAAGACAATCACAAACAATGTTCAATCCCTTCACATCTGGCACCAGATGTAAAACCTTAATTAAAAGGTGATCTTTGTCAGTCATTCTGTAATCAGTGCTGAATTATCATTTTCAATTAAGCTGACATTATTCACTGCCAGAAGCACATTGAAGGCAACATATTTACACCTTATTCATTACTATAAATCCCTGTCAAGGAAGTTATTTGTGACAGCAAACCAACAAGAATAAAAACCCATTGAAAATGGAAACATATTCTCAAAACAATCTAACCTAAAGGAATTACAAGCTTTGGCAAAAACAAATGATATCTTCAACTGATGATGTTCTCGAGAGAATATGATTATCATTGTAAACAAATGCAGATGTGGAGTGTTGTTTAAAGGGTACATATACCATCATTTTTTTATTTTGCGCAAATAGATGGTATATAAACTAAAATAGAAGGCATCACCCTTTTTTCTTTTGAAAATGCTAAAAACAGCTGTTGCTCCACCCCCTTTCCCTCATTTCCTGTCTGAGTCCTCACTGATTGTCTCTGCGGCCATTGGCTCTTTCCCATGTAAAAGACAGGGTTCATCAGGCACTGTGCATGGGGCGGGCAGGAGGAGCTTCTTTTGACACGTGGTGGTCTGCTCACTATTTAACTGCTGATCTGTCTGCCCACCCACAGTATTCATCTCTCCTGTCTGCAGCATTTGGATTTCTTGCGGCTCCCTCCCTGCTTAACTCTCTCCTGCTCGTGGTTTTTAGATTTCTTGACAACTCCCTCCCACCCATCCTGCATGGCTCACTCCTGCCCGCAGTGTTCAGATTACATCCAACTTCCTCCCATCCTGCTTGATCCGCTCTGCTCATAGTGTTTAGATTCCACCCACCCTTATAAGCTCTCTCCTGTCTGCAGTGATCTCCCTAATAGTGATCTGGGGCTTAGGTATGCAATAAGCTTGTCATACAGTCTGGACATAGATTGCTTGTATTTTGTGTTGTGTGCAATTGTGAAACATATGTACATCCTAAATACAATAAACAGCTAAGTATACATATGTTTTGGCTTTATAATAAAATGTGCAGGGATATACACAGCAAATACATTTGCTTGGATAAAAATAAATAATGTGCAGAAACTGTTAATTGCAGGGGTATGGGCAAGTTGGGGACTGGACATGCAGGGAGAAAGGTGGGAGGGGTTTTCTCTGCTAATGCAGTGTTCAGCCTATCAGTAAAAGCTATGACCTCTTCCTGTGAAGAATGAAGAGACACTCCCATTCCTCATTTCTGCCTAGCCTCCAAAGTAGAAGCATCTCTCTGCAGCTCTGATATAATGATAGTTTCTAGAGGTAAAAAACTTTCAAAATGTTTTTTTGCCTGCATCATTTCATGCTGTAAGCAAGGAGAAATATTATAGTAGAAAATTATATTATACAAAATGTCTCCTGGATATTACTATCTTAATAAATATAATGCAAGTGACCAAAATAAAGTATCATTTATATGTTTCATTTGTTTTAAAAAATGCACTATGCAATAAGTTACTTGATGTTTTCAGCTTGATAATGCACTTTATTGCACTAAATGTTTTAAAGCTTGGCTAAATTTGCCACAACAAAAAAAGTATTTGAAATAATTATGAATGACCCACAGATATGCAAATCATAACCTCATTAAGAAGCAAAACACGCTTTTTGCTATTGCAGCAATCTACTTGGGATGTACTGGGTGTTTGATGTAGAGTAAATAACACTAATGAAAATGCTTGTTATGAGCAGAGAGGTTAGAGGTAATCATTACTATGGCTTTTGTGGTTTCTGAAGATATTAAGTAAAAACAAAAACAAAAACAAAATTAGCAGTAAGAAATTATTATCACATACCTCCACACCTATACACTCCACACCTTGAGAAAGGCTAGAGTGCTAGCCACAACGTTAGTTGTTTTTTTGATCCAATAAACACTTTTTGTAAGACCTTCGAGTGCAAGCTTCATCCTTCCTATATATATATATAGTCCACTGAGAAGCAGGCACTCACGATAATGGTTGCAGCATCAATAATTTAACTATAAATCAAACAAAAAAGATCCACACTCTCATGTCTTCAAAATAATAAAAATGTATTGTTCAAACACAAAGAATAGCATTGAATACAGATTTATATAATAAAAAATTTTTTTATTATTATTTGGAATGTAATTATAGTATGAAAGTCTATATTCCTTTTATACCTATACCTATATAAGTATAGTATAGACAATTATAATATCCCTGAAGAATTATGGTATCCCTGAGGAAGATCACAGTTTGGGATTGAAATGTTGGTTATTTTTGTTTGAAATAAATCATTCATTGACAAAGTTATCTTCATCTAACATTACATTCATTCAATGAGTCTTCCATTTGCAGCAATTCCAGCTTTCAAACATTTGTTGAGATTTTTAATGAAGATCTTCAAAAACTAAGAGCTAGAATACCAGATGCTTTTTTTATACCTAGAAATTAAACAGTATGTAGGGCATATAACTATGACCTTACAGTGAAGCTGTTTCCACAAGAGGTGAAATTCCTGTTTCTTCCCCCAATACTGTAGATTTTGCATAGCTAAAAAGTATGCTTTTGTCATGCGGCATGGTAAAATTTGTCACATTCAAACACTAACAATATGGGATGGCATGATATTCAATAAAACAACTTTTGTTGCAAAAGTGTAAATTATTCTTGCCTAGATAGCATCAATTATCTTGTTATTTTGGCAAAAACAAATTCCAGCACAGTTTATATAAAATCTTTGTTTGAAGACACAAGTACTGGTAATTGCTTGTTAAGAATTTAGAGCTATTATGCAAATGCCCATTCCACACGTAAGGATTAATGTACGTCTTCCTTAGAAATTGGAAAGTCTTGTACAGCATGTGCCACAGCAGTGATTCTTTGGATGTTAGAGCTGTGTATGTAGTTTCTACAAGCGTGTCATTTTTTCTGGGGTGTGAGGCCCTGAGAGTGGGTGTGGGGTAGCTGGTATAGCTCTATGTAGAACTGCAGAAATAGTTCTGCTATGCCTGCTGTAGTAGTGGCTAAGTGACCCTGAGGCATTCTTATCTGTGCAATGTGGTTACACAAATTATTTCTTGAACATAGCTGCTTGCAGATGCCCATATTTGTTGCTCAAAATAACCATTTTGTTGATTGCTATTGCCCTGGTTGAGTAGAGGTGAGGGCATCAAAAATGTGTAAGCTTCAATTGCTTATGCCTGGCTTCTAAGATCCAGATTTTGGAGATTAGATTTTTGACTTTAGCATTTCATTTTGCTTTCATTCTTGAGCCTATTCTGATTAGCTCTCCTTTTATTACACATTTATTTGCCAGCCACAGTGTCCATGGGTTCATCCCTTCAGTGTTAATTTTGGCAAAGTATAGCTTCAGTTTCTGAATTAGATCCTTATTGATCTGCTGGTCTCGTAAAACAGAGATTCATCAGTCTCCAATAAGTGGTATTATGTAGGTTCTGTGTGTGCAGCAGTAAGGTAAAGGCTGCCGGGACATGGTCTGACCACGGCATTACACCTATGCAAGCATCCTTACAGTAACATCTGAATGGCAAACAAAAATGTTGTCTAGAGTATACATTATGTGCTTGGGAATAATATGTGTAGTCTTGTAATGAGGGGTCAATAAGGCATCTAAAAATCTATTAGAGTATGGGTCATTTCTTAAAGGCCTTTAATTATTTGTGGAAGTATCTACTAGCGGCTCCAGTGTCATGTTTAAGTCCCCTTCAAGTATTAGCGTGCCTTGTTCAAATTCTGATAGGGCCCTCCAAGCTCTGGCAGGAATGAAAGCTGTGAGAGAATAATTAGGTGTACTTAGTAGCAGTACAGAAAGATCTTGGACAGTGGAGGAAAGTAAGAGTAGAATGTAGGAGACTTTTTTAACAAACAAGAAAAACAAAAACTATAAAACAACAATACCCTGAGGGCACGTTTGTGATTAGCCCTGTAGTTATCCCATGGGGAGACATGAGTAGGGCAACTTGAGGTCAGAGTCCTCGTCCTGAACGATATCTAAAACTTGGCGTTGTGGAGATAGAGTCCTTCCCACCCACATTTCCAGGAAACTGGCAATATAATGCTTAAAACACAAATACAGTATTGCATCTTGGAATATGGAGATTTCATAGTCCTGGTATTTAAAGCTTTCCATATTGTGTTACTTATGTAGAATGTCTTCTTTGATACTGAATTTATGTATGCAGCAGACCACTTACCTTGGTTTTTCACATCTGGGTCTGGGGTTCCCTGGAAGCTATTGACCCTGTCCAGTTCTAGTGGCATCTTAGTATCTTTGCCCAGTATGGTGTTAAATAGTGCACATAACGGTTGAGGCAGTTCTGCATTGATCACTGATTTTGGAATGCTGCGGATCCTCAAGTTGTTGGAGCATCCACAATAATCTAAGACCTGCATGGGGCAGAATCAGGCCCGGATTTTTGGCGAGGCCACATAGGCCTGGGCCTAGGGAGGCACATTTTTGGGGGCGGCATGCCGCCAACCGTCTGTGCTCCCCAGTGCTTCGGCGCTCGCACGCTGGCGCTTTTGCGCCAGCGTGTGGTAGTGCGGCCGTTAGGACCGCGCGGAGCACACGGCCTAGGGGCGCCCGCCCAGCGAATCTGGCACTGGGCAGAATTACTAAAGGGCAAAGTGGCTGGCGCCAGTGAAAATTCATCAGAAATCTCATCCCCAGAGACATTGCCAATTTACTAACAGGCGTAGATGACAATTTGCTAACAAAAGAGACCATTGCTAGAATGTTACCTCTTTTGCCAGAGTTTCCTTCACCACCTTAGACCAGGTGAACTGATAAGATGAAGCTACATCCTACTTAATATTATGCCAGTGACATCATATACTGTATGCCCAAAAGTCATAAAAGTATTAAATATTTTTGTGTTAACATTTCTTTCCCAACTAATCGAGGGACATTCCACATTTGTTTTAGGGTGGACTCATGTCTAGGGCATTCGATTTGTAATAAAAAGTGGCCACTTCAAGCATTTGCACCAACATCTCCAATAAAGACGTCCATACAACCTATATGTACACACCCTATTCAAATTGACCTAAGTGTAAGAGTAGTAATGAAGTTTTGCTAGGCAGAAATAAACGCTACCAAAAGTTTGCCATGAAATGGTCATGCTAACACTGTAATGAATTTACGCCTGGCGAAGTGGCGCAAAGTGTGGTGGGGCATTTGCTGGTGAAAATTCTCTCTTTAATGAATTTGCCCCATGTGTTTGTGGAAGAGATAGTACATTTATGATGGTCATTGACACGGTACATCATTCAGTTCGATGTTGAGGTTTACTTTGGTCCTCACCTATGGCTCATAGCTCTGACTTGATGTCCACCATGTCTGCTCTTTGTGACTCCCTCAGTGCGTATGGTCCTCTTTGGTTGGGAGGGAAGACAGCATAGCGTGCAGTCAGAGGGTGCAGATGCAGAGCTACAGTAAATGCAGAGTTAGCCGAGCCGGCCAGGCTCGGGCACCAGGCCGCAGCAACGCCATCTTGGATTTGCGCGCTTCTGAATGAATCCTGGATTTTTCCCCGAAAAGGGAGACACTCTACTTTGTGCGCTTGGGGTGCCAGTAAGGGAGGACTGCTCACCCTTTTTGTGGTGTTTCCCCATTTTTCCAGAGCTTATGAGGCCGGGTTTTACTCCTTACAGCTGGCTCAGGTTGTGAGCATAGAAGTGTCTCCTCTCGTCAATACATCACACAAGGTTTTTTCCAGGTTATGCAAAGGGGAATTGGCATTTGCCATTTTTTTTATAGAGTCAAAGAGAAAAAATATCAAATTGAGGGACAGTTAAAATACATTGGGGCTTTGATTTGCACTGGAAATAATGAATTTTTTTGCATGTATGTCAGTACATAAATAAAAAAAATAGATCTGCACTGCCCATATGCCAGCCCACTGCAGCACTCGGGTGTACTGGAGTGTACCAATAAGCCTGTAACCAGAGTGAACACTTTCTAGGGATGGGCGAATTTTTTCACATTGTTTTGCTGCGGAAATGATGCCCATAGACATGTATGGCGTCATGCGTAAAAAAAAAAGACAAAAAAATTTCACTGCGCGTCAAAATTATTTTGACTTTAATGGGTTTCACCAACATTTCATCGGCAGCAAATTTTTGGCGAAACGAAACGGATCAAATTCGCCCATCCCTATCTACTGCTCTTAAAGAAGAGAAGTGAAGCATGGGGTAGACGTTTCATTCAACAAATTGGCAACACCCAAAGATTTTAAATTTCTTCAAGACCCATGGAAACAAGCTGATCAATTAAAAGTTGATAAATTACATTCTGGGTTGGAAAACAGTCTAAAGGAGTGTTTATCAAATTTGTCTAATTTTATAGTTTTTTTCTACTTCAAATAAACTCAAAACGCAAATGTTACATTATTTATTAAAAAAATCAGAATATCAAGACCATGAATGGATAAAATTGTGGAAAAACATGAATTCCTCGAATTCCTCAAAAAAGTTTGTCAAAACGTGAAAAACTGGAATTGAATAAACTGCTTAAATTTTGGCTAAGACAGTTACCATTGACTTCAACATGACCTTGCAAAGTTTTAGATGTCAAAGTTTTTTCACTCAATATAAAAAAAATTCATTGTTTCCATGCAGTATTTTTAGAGTAAAACATTTGGGGGCAAATTCACTAAAGGACGAAGCGCCTAGCGTAGCGCATTTTCGTTAATTCGCTGATTCACTAACGGACACTGGCGTAAATTCGCTAGTGTTACTTCGCACCCTTACGCCTTGCGCAACGGACGTAACTGCGCAAATTCACTGACGCGCAAATTTTTCTGAACGCTACCTTTTACGCCAGACTTCCTTCGCCACCTCAGACCAGGCAAAGTGCAATAGAGTAGATAGGGATTGCTTCAAAAAAAGTTACAAATTTTTCTAAGTCCCAAAAAACGCTGGGGTTTTTTCTTTTTTATGGGTGATAGGCTGAAAAATATCGAAAACATTTTTGGGGCTACCCTCCTTCCCCCCTACATTTCCTAACTCATGGCACCTTAACTATACAGTGGGCACATGTGTAGGGCAAATTAAAAATTTTATTTGCTGTTTTGAAGGTTTCCCAGGCTTGTGTAGTGATGCTACATATACCTCCATTGTAACTTCAATTTGGCGCCGTATGTAAATTAAGCATCGATAGCGTAACTTTGCTTTCCTTGGCAAAAATTAGTTTCCAGGATCAATTTTACATGTTACATTGCTCAAATTACATCAACTTGCAGAACACCTTATTATTATCTTCCTCTGGCATGACTTTGGTGTTTCTCTCTGGATTTTCATGTTTGGTTTGTTCCTGTAAATCATCTTTATCTTTCACTTTAAATTGAATTACATGTTTTTGGTTACCTTGTAAATGCATTCTGCCTACCATACATAATAGTCAAAACTGGCACTGAAAGTGGGAAGGTGGGTGGCATCCGGAAGGACATACCATACATAATATCCTGTTATATTCCTCACTCTACAATTTACTCACTGGTCATTTAATTTAATCTGATTTGATTGTCATTTCCCATTTCTTGTCTTATCTCTGCTTTATGTCTTGTTACCTTAAGGCCATGGCTGTCACTATATATTTCACTCAAGTGGTAATTAGTTTCCTTTCAAACCTTGCCTACCCTTCTAAAATTTTGTTTATATTATTATATCCCAATATAATAAATTAAACCAATGTTAAAATCAGCTTGACACAATGTACCACTTGTTATTCTTCAGCTGTTAAAGACCTAGTAGTCAGTGGATAGATAATTTAAGTTAGTACTTGGACAGCAAGCTGCAGGTTATTTCACAAAGCAGATATAATTAAACTCCAAAGAATACTAGAAAATCCTTTAAAATTCACTTTAAAGTTGGATCCTGCAGTTTAGTATCCACCGTTATGCTTGTCATTAGAGAATTGCTTTACTACAAGGAATTGCTGCAGTCAATATATTATAAGACTTATTTCTCTCTTTTTCTACCCCATCACACAAAAAATAGACTAACACTGGACATGAAATGCATCTGTTTTAATTAAAAACTGGATTTACTATTATATTCAGCACAATTTTTTTTAAATAGTCAGATGTTATAGCTTTTATATTAACTATATATCATACTTGGATTTAGAACCTTTTATGAGAACATAACTAACTTTACTGTTATACATTTTAATTCATATTTATAAATGCAAGTATATGCAGCAAGTAAAATCATAAAAAAATTCAAGACAAGTAAATAATCATAATTTAACAGATGATAAAATAAATATTCTAATAATTAGAAGTTGTTTTGTGTTCTCCATCTTTAGTAAGGATTTCATGAGCAATAAATAATTGTTTTTATCATTTTAATCTCATGAAGGAAATGGTGGTTTATTTATTTAGACATTTATTAATTCAATTGCCTATGCTGTGCATTAAAGCTTCTTTACATGACTTATAATTAACATGCTAGGGTTTCTTTCCATTTCTTATAAAATAAAAAAGTGAAAAAAATAAGAATTGGTCTTATCCTCTGACTTGTATAGGGATTTTATACAATAACCTGCCTTTTGGGCACCGAAGCAATTAAACATTAAAACATTTACTGTACATAGTATATAATATACCATTATTTAAATGCACTTTTTCATATCTCCTCCGTTTTTATTGTACTTTTCTGACCATTTTCAATTTCTTTCACTTTCCTCCATTATTTCTCCTTTACCTTTATTTTATAACTCATACTCCTTTTTAATATTGCACTGACCTGTATAATCTGTTCTATTAGGGGGTACAAGGGAACTATCTAAAATGAACTGAAAACAGAGGGAGAAGATAAGTTCTAACTTGCAAGGGAATAAAGAGGAATCATGCTCACCAAGCATAACCTGTACTATCCTTCTCCAAAAGCAGAAATACTTAAAACACAATTCCACTCAGTCAAGTCAATGTTAGTTGTTTTGGGATGAACCATCTCTTCTAAATCATCAAAGATGATCAAACTCTATAGACTGCACCTCAATCAAATCCTGGCCTGTAGACCAAGTCCAATTATTTGACTATTCAATTGTTATTCCAGTCTCCTTTGTTAAGCAATATGGCTTTCCCTACACCTGTACCAGTTTGTTCAATTATTTGGATCTGTTTGATATGAACTTGATTTTAACTTTTAACAAGGATTGTTGTTTTGTTTTATGCTGTAATATGTTTTGTACTTTTAAAGTTGCTACCAGTGGCTGTTAATTAATTGGTTTGTACCAAGCATAAAAAGATAAATAAAAAAAAACAGTGGCTGTTAAACATTCATTACAGTATGAAGCGTGTACATGGCCTTTGCTTTAAGACACATGGCACACATTGATGCGATGAACCAGGTGTCTAGCATACAGTGCTCAAGCTTCTCCTAAGCTGCCACTACAGATTCAATAGGTTCCCACTCTACAAACTAAGCAGTATATGCAAATCAGGGATATCCAGTGTTCCAGTTTTGGCTGAAAAAATCTTTGGCTGGCTCCACCACGTGTTCCTGCCGTCACACACAATTCTTATAGAAATTAACCAAAAGCAGATCTTTGCTGCAATTACATTTCAAGCCCTTTCTCAAGTGTTTGGTTAATTGCTATAAGCAGTATATCCTACAAGGAAGAGCAAAAGTGAAAATAAAGTGCAGTATCCTAGTGTACAAAATAATATCCCCACACAATGTGGGTGTTCAATGTGATAAAGTACAAAAAAACTATAAAGTGAAAAGATTGCTATTAATTCAGTTCCCCTTTATGAGATAAAAAACATCTTCATCTTGATCACACAGGGATCACACAACCTTCTTACCAAAATGAAAATCAAGTTCATAAATATCCAAAAACAGGATCTCTGTAAGGCCCAAAGGCCTCAGAGGTAGTGAGGACCAAGGGAGGAGATAACAATGTCCAAGTTCGCGGTACAGATAAGGATGAGACGAAAGAATGGTCAAACAGGCAACAAGATCAGTCCAGGCAGAAGAGGTTCAAGGTCGAGGAATTCAGGCAAAGGTCGGTACACGGATAACAAGGATTTCACAAGATCACACCCAGGAGTAGCAAGCTAAAACCTATAATTGGGCACAGGTAAATTCCCAGAGCTCCTTAATATAGTCCCAGATTTGGCGCCAATTTGGACGCATCGGCGTCATAACGTGTGCGCGGACGTGCTGGCGTCAGCGACCGACGCGCTGACGTGTGCGACTGACGCTGGCGCCAATTATTGACGCCGACGTCCATTCCGTCGCCGGCGACCAATCAGAGTGCGGGAAGAGGTCGTCATCATCCTGCTGCGTCCGTGAGGAACCAGGGAGCCGCCATCTTGGACGCCATCTTGGCCACCATTTTGTAAACCGATTTCGGACTCCATTACAATCTCCCCTTCATATTTTGATCATCCCAATCACCATAAAGAGGAAGAACTGGCTAACTGTGCTGATATATTGGATGCTTTATAGTAGTTTAGATTGATCAAATGCGCTATTCCTTTTTTTTCCCTCGAGATAAAGAAAGCAAATCAATGTTTCATCCTTGCAAGATAAATAATAAGGGGGGGTTGTATATAAAAAGATAACTACCAATATTTTTTGTGATTAAAACACTATCTAAAAAGTATGTCCACTCATTGAAAAAGGATGTAATGCTAGCTAGAAGAGACATGGGAAATACGGCAACAGTAACATTTCCTGTTGTGATCATTCCTGTGGTGGTCATTCCCCCACTAGTTAATATAATTTAAGGAAATTTTTTCAGATATTTCCTTTTTGTATAAAGAGTACTAACAGTACTAAGGTGTAGAGTCAGTATACTCACTACTCTCTATAAGGAAAGTTTTGTTTATTTTCTATTTTCAGTTAATATTTTATAAAATAAGAGAAAAATCTACACATTATAGTACTAACTACTAAGACACACAATATAATTAATTGGTTTGTACCAAGCATAAAAAGATAAATAAAAAAAATATAAAGATTTATCAAGGGTCAAAGTTTGAAGTTAAAAAACTTCAATCGAATAGAGGTCGAAGGTTTTTGGGGGTCGAAGTGGTCCGTATTCGGCCTACTTTGAATCGTACGATCGAAGGAATAGCACCTTCGATCTACTTCGATTCAAAGTTTTCCCCCCAAAAAACTCTGATCCCTCTAACGCCACCAATTGCCTCCATTTAGGTTCTAGGAGGTCCCCCATAGACTAAAACAGCACTTCAGCAGCTTTTAGGTGACGAATGGTCGAAGTCGAAGTTTTAAAGAGACAGTACATGATAAATTTCGATATTCGAATTTCAGCGTTTTTTTCAACTTCGAATTGAAGTTGGAATATTAGATGGTCAAATTACCCAAAAATTACTTCGAAATTCGAAGATTTTTACTTGGAAAATTCACTTCGACCCTTGATAAATCTGCCACATTATGTTGCCTATCAGTATATTCCCATAAATGACTTTATTAGAGCAAAAGCATTTACACATTTTCAAACAGTATAAAATCTATGGCTCGATTTGACCTTTTGCTCTAACATAGGAAAATGTCAGTAATTAAATATAAAAGTAAAAATATCATAGTACACATATATTTTTAACAGTCTGTCCCACAGTTTTGAGTCACAGTTTGCAATTGCACAGAACATACTGGATATTTATGGGGGAATGTAATACTGGTCTCTAACACAAAAAACATTCACAATTCGTTCAAAATGCAAATAATTGTTTGCAAAGTGAACAATTTTGCCTTTGAGAACTCTTTGCCCGTCACGCGTCAGTAGGATACGGTTTGTAAATGTTATTGTATGTGTTAGTGCGCAGTGTAATCAATAAAACTTCTTTATGAAAAAGTTGTTACGTTTGCTCCAAACGTTTGTCTCCTTCAAGCAGGTGTTAAAGGTTTGCAATGCGCAATTAAAATTTGCAATGCCATAAAAGTCTATTGATATTTCATTGTAACATGCACATTTTTATTCTTATTTGTGCTCAGATTTGTTCTCTTTGTGAATTTTATTACATTTCCCCCTTTGAGTGAACACCTTGGAAGTAATTTACAAAAATATGTAAGATGAGATTCATATGCTATTTCATAAATGATACCATTACAAAATCACACTGTAATCTTGTCTTCTGAAAACAACATTGTTGTTTTCCAATTAAAGCAAGCCATCATCATTAGTTAAGTTACTCACAGTTTTTTTGTTGTTCAATTAGTAGAATTTTCTCTTGTTTTTAAAGTAAATTAATAAGCTCTCAACACCAGTGTGTTTGCTGGTGTTAATATCCCCACATAAAGCTGCTCTGTGAGTCTGCAAGTGAATCAAACTAAATGGTTAAAACAGGCCCGCCAATGCCTTTGCTAACAACTCTTCAGCTATAGTGCCTTCAATGACTGCTTCATCTGCATGATGTTAGGTAATTTCATTATCACAGACTAAATGGAGGGCATTTACTAATGGACAAAGGTGCAAGAGCACTAAGGGACAAAAAAGTGCACTTCTTAGTGCTCATGCAGAAAGCGTTTCTGTTTGGAGGAATGGATGGGTTCTGCCAAATGAGTAATCTGGTGCTAGTATTGGTGGGCTCAGGCCAGCCCTGTCCTTGCCGCTTGCCCATTGTGGCCTGTGCCATCTGCCACTCCCTAACTTGTCTAAATGACCCCTTTATCACGAATACAGTGATACCAACCACAGGCAGTGCTATATTTATCATATAAGATGCAGGCCTATGTGCTCCAAAATGAAACACAGAGTCTTGATCAGGTAAGGATTCATAGCAAAATTCTGTATTTTTCTGTACCTTTTTCACAAAACCACTGTAAAAAATTGTCAAGAAAAACCACCCACAGAGTAGCAGTGGAAGAAATTGCAGTTAAAAAAACATTGCTGTGAAAATACTTGGAAAAGTAGCTGCAAGAAGCAGACATTTCAAAATACTATTGTAAAATATGGCATCCATCATGTTTTTATCCCACATTTTTTTCCACCTGAACTTGCTCTAAGTGGTGTCATTTCTGTCATTTGGGTGGTGTAAAATAAAACAGACGTCTTGATAAATTCACCATTTATTTTACACAGTTATTTTACACCAGTTTCCTGCATTCATTGTTTTACACATTATAATAAATAGACCCCTTAGTACTGTATGAATTACTTCTGCAAGAGAAAAAGCCTACCTGGTCAAAGTTAAATGGCTTTCAATGCAAAATGTTCTTCTCCAACAGAATTTTATTCCAAACGTGGCTGGCAACAATAATGTATAGTGTTGCATTTGGTGCATATGTAACGGGAAATGGTGGAACCTACTAGGAGCATGGATGACTTGGTTGGAGAGAGGGCATGTGGTCTGTGCAAGCCTGGTGTTCAGACTTATTATTATATAAGAGCACCCAGATTTTTTTATTTTACTTTTTTTACTATAGTTAGTTATAATTTTCTAGTCCTTTAGTTTTCATATAGTGGAATTTCCACTTAGAAACTATTTAAAACATTTTCACTTTTGTTTCTGTTATATACAAAATATAAACATATTTATTTAAATTAAATTGAAATGGAAAGACAAATAACGAGAAAAACAGCAAACATGTCAGTATGTTTTAAATGTATAACCCTTAATAGCAGTCGAAGCTATTCACAATATAATTATGCTAAAATGAAGTTCAACAAAAAGACTATTTGATCACTGCCAATGTCCTGAATCTAAACTTCTCTACAACGATAATTCGTCTAGTCACATAAAACTGAATTAAAATAAGTCCTAAGGTGTTCTTTGTTCATTATGCTCAATCTGTTCTCTTATTTGATTTGGGACAGTGTTAATTTGTCACAGGATTAGAATGTAAGTATAATTAGTATGCCACTAATTGCATAGAGATTGACACTAGTATAGGCTCACCCAAATCTCAAATTAATTGACATCAGCTTGTCATAAGACAAAACATTGCATTAGAATGAACAAAGTGTTGTAATAAGGCAATAGCATCTGTACAATTTGCTTTCTGTTTTATTAGAAACATGCAGAGGACTCACTCATAGAAAACACCACCCACCCCCACACTGAACTTAGGGCACTACTGTCCAGTGGTATACAAGTGAGTAAAGACTTGAAGGCTTAAATTAGGTAGGTTCTTGGACAGATGAATATAGGGTTCTTAGTGTTTTGGTATGGTTCTGAGCATTCCTTCTTGCTATTTGCAATTATGTGAAACAAGACCAATCTTTAAAGGCATGCTGAACCATGCCTTTAAAGTGTCTAATGAGCTTTGTATGAAAACTGTATAAAATGCTTCAATATGACTTGTTCCTTGAATGACAAAAAAACTCCAAACAATAAAAATGGAAATAAAAAAAACCAAAAAAGCACAGAGGCTGATAATACACTGGCACACAAACACATCAGTGCATGCTGATGTTAGAAAGAGGTAAATATTATACAGTAGGAGTCAGTGTCGGACTGACGCAGTCGGGGCCCACCAGGTTCTGAACCTCGGGGCCCCCGTGCGCATGCGCAAAAGCTTGTGCGTCTGTGTGAATGACAGATGCACTGCGCGCATGACAGGCCCACCGTGTGTATGCACGATTGGGGAGAATAAAGTGCTGCACAACTTTTTTTCCATTCGGGAGGCCAATCTAGGACAAGGTCTGGGCTGGCGGGGGCCTAAAAGGGCCGGGCCCAATGGGTTTTTTCATGGTTTCATGCCGCCCCAGTCCAACACTGGTAGGTGTTATTGAGTTTTTAAAGAGACAGTACATGATAAATTTCGATATTCGAATTTTGGTTTTTTTTTTTTAATTCAAACCGAATTTGAACTAGTCGAAGTACACAAAAAATAGCTTAAAATTCAAATTTTTTTCATTCAGAAATTCACCTTGACCTTTGATAAATCTGCCCCTAAGTGTTTATCAGCATTAAAAACCGTAAGGCGTTGAAAATTTAAAATACATTTTTGAAGAATTAAATTTGGGAGACTGTTTCCAGTATAAATATGAGAGCAAGTGGGTTTGCTGGAATCATTCAGTGTGTGGCTTGTCACATGTATGTGGTGTTGTGCAGCAATTTCATGCAGTATTAAGAGTGAGAGATGCAGGTGGGTTTTCATCTTGGAATCTGAACTGCAGACTTTAAGGGGGGGACTTGCAGTACTGAGGGCTGTGGCATACATTAGGAAGGAAATGAGGCTCGCAGAGCAACCACTGGCAGGGGCCAGTGTAGTGGGGGGTGGATAAGGGGCAGTGAAGGCTAATGAGGGAGACAGGTTTGTGAGAGTCAAAAAGAAAAGTAGTAGACGGAAGGGCTGGTCCACAACTCATCCAAAGCAAAAGATTTGCAGTTTTGTCAGGACAGCTCTGAACCGGCGTGTATGGAGCAAGCTGACTCTCGCGGCACCCTGGGAGGCAGTGTCTCTAATATGGGTGGTGGGGGGAATACAAGAAAGGAAAGAAAGATTTTAGTTACAGGGGATTAGATTATTAGAAAGGTGGATAACATAATCTGTCATAAGGACCCTTCATGCCGACAGTCTGCTGCTTACCTGGTGCTAGGGTTCGGCATGTGGTGGAACGAGTGGACAGGTTATTGGGAAAGGCTGGGGAAGACCCGGTTGTACTAATTAGTGGCGTAACATGCGATTGCAGGGCCCCCTGCTGAAAATTTTTGAAGGGGCCCCAAACTCATGGTTACAGTCCCCCCTCTCCTCCCGGTCTGTCGCTTTAGCATGCACGCCTGCTCGTTTCAGCATGCACGCAAAATTTTCCTTAAGAGAGCATCAGAGGGAGGTTTTAGTGCTGCAGACCCTGTGGTCTGCACCCCCTGTTCCCCCGGGCCACCCAGCGGGAACTGCTTCCTCTATAGTTACACGCCTGGTACCATTGACAATGTTTGAGAAGGTGGTGAAGTCCTCAAAAATTATTTTACAAAACTAGGTGTAAAGTTGAGGGTGAGCACTTCAAATGTAATTGTCTCAGAGATATTGCCTTTGCAATTAGCAATGTTAAAAAGACTGCATGAGCTTAGGGAGATTGATGTGTTTCTGAGAGATTGGTGTAGGGAGGAGGGTTTAGGATTTTAGGAGAACTGGGCTGATTTCACAATTCAGTACACACACTGTGTTTCCAGGGATGGACTGCACCTCAATGATCATTGTGCAGCTGATTGGGGGTAGAAAAGGTTGAAGGAGATTTTAAACTAGGCATGGGGAGGAGATTCAGCAAAGGATTCAGTGGAACATATGTTTGATGAGGTAGTGGGCAAAAGAAGGGAAAATGGGAGGAGGAGATTTGGCTGGGGGTACTGTTAAGGACAGGGAGGGCCACATGTCATATACATTTACTCTATTGCTGTGGTGTGCAGTTCTACTTGCAAAAATCTAGAGTTTCATATACATTTTTTGTCTCAAAAAGTGAAATAGGTCAAAGAAATCATACACAGTATTCACATCCCAAAAAGGGCCCCCAGTCCACGGGCCATATGATTTGGTAACGTCAAACAAAAGCAAAAGTTGGGAGAAACTTACTGTTACTTGAAACAGAGGAGCCCAGATGATGTATAAAAAGTAGAAAATCTTTATTTAGGACATAATTATGCCTGTCGCGTTTTGTGCCAAGGGTGGGCACTTACTCATATGCTGTGTAATTATGTCTTGAATAAAGATTTTCTACTTTTTATACATCATTTGGGCTCCTCTGTTTCAAGTAACAGTATGTCTCTCCCACATGTCATATATGCAAGTCTGTGGGGGACAGAAGCTGCATTTAATGAATATAAATACTATAATAAATATTATAAAGCCGCAAACCAGAAGGCAAAGATAAGAAATGAGTAGTGCATTGCTGTAGAGGCTAAGGGGCAAATTCACTAACCGGTGAAAATTCGCCAGCGCTGGCTTTGCGCATATCGCAACACTTCGCCAGACGTAAATTCGCCTGGACAATGTTAATTCACGAAGATCCGAAGTTGCGCACAGGGTACCGGAAGCTGGCGAAACTACGCTCAGCAGTTCGAAGTTACACTAGCATTGGCTAATTAGCATACGGTGTGCAGTTAAAGTCCAATGTCCGTATATGCTGCAGCAAATACATTACACTACACAAGGCCAGGGAACCTTAATAAAATTCTATAAAGTTGTTATAATGCCCTACACATGTCCCCACAGTATATTTTAGGTGCCATATGTTAGCAAATGTTGGGGGGAAGGAGGGTACCCCAAAAAATTTTTTAATTTTTTTTCAGTCTATCACCCTGTGAATAGGAAAATACGCCAGCGTTTTTTGGGACTTAGAAAAATTTTCAACTTTTTTTTGAGGAACTCCTATCTACTCTATGCACTTCACCTGGTCTGAGTTGGCAAGGCTAGTCTGGCGATAGAGGTAACGGTTAGTAAAATCAAAAACTTGGTGAATTTGCGTAGTAACACTCTTTCGCCAGACCGAAAATTCGCCTGGCGTTAGAGTGTGAAGTTGCGCCAGAGTCTATCTCCTTTGCGAAATTACGCCAGTGAAATTATGCCAGCTACCGTTAGTAAAACGGCGAAGTGCTAAAGTGACGTCACTTAGCCCTTTAATAAATTTCCCCCTAAGACTAAACCCAAAAAATATATTAATAGTAAAAAGATACAGGTTGGAAGTGTGGATCCTTTAAATAATGATACCAGTATGGCTGTAACAGATACAGAAAAGGCAAATCAGTTATTTTCTTCAGTGTATACAATAGAGGAGTCTGAGTTCCCAGACTCACTTCATAGCTGCACTGTCGGCTCATCTCAGTCTAATCAATGGCTTACCATTGAACAAGATGCCAGGGCCAGATGGCATACACCACCGGGTTCTTAGAGAGCTTAGTTCCGTTTTAGACTGGACTTTATTTCTGATTTTCTCAGATTCTCTTCTGGTATGAAACCTATGGATTGGAGTGAAGCTGATCAATGATTAAAAGGTATTTATGACTTAGGGGAGGGCATTGTAAGTAATGTATCAGTATTTGCAGATGACACAAAATTATGCAGCCCATCCTATACAGGAAGCGGCATCCTTGCAACAGAATCTTGACAAACTGGCAATCTGGGCAGCTAAGTGGCAGATGAGCTTCAATGTTCATAAATGTAAAGTCATGCACCTGTAAAATGTAAACATGTAAATATATCCAAGTCTCTTATACCCTTAATGGGACAGAACTAAGAAAATTTATAATGGAAAGGTACCTTGGAGTCCTTGGTAAGGCCCCATCTAGAATATGCCATACCGTTTTGGCCTCCAGCACTCAAACAGGACATTATTAAATTAGAGAGGGTGCAGAGAAGGGCAACTAAGCTAGTAAAAGGTATGGAAAATCTTAGCTACTGTATGAGAAAAGACTGGCCAAGTTGGGGTTGTTCAAGCTGGAGAAGAGGTGCTTAAGGGGTGTTATAATAACAACTATGTATAAATATATAAGGTTATCATATAATAATCTCTCTAACATTTTATTTACCAGTAGGTATTTCCAGCTGACGCAAGGTCACCCATTTCGATTAGAAGAAAGAAGATTCCAAGCAAATATTCGGAAGGGTTTTTTTACAGTGAGATCTGTGAAGATGTGGAATTCTCTCCCTGTATCAGTCATACTGGCTGATACATTAGATAGCTTTAAGAAGAGGTTGTGTGGCACTTCCTCACTTTAAACAAGTGAGGAAATGCAGGGTTATGAAAGATTGCTTGTAGTACAAGTTGATCCAGGGACTAGTCTGATTGGAGTAAGTAAGGATTTTTTCCCCCCTGAGGCCAATTGGAGAGGCTTCAAATGTTTTCTTTTTGCCTTCCTCTGGATCAAGTAGCAGTTAGGCAGGTTATATATAGACTTAAATGTTGAACTTGATGGATGTGTGTCTTGTTTCAATCTATCTTACTATGTTACTGTGTATGTCTGCTCTCCAATCTGCATCAGCTTGTCTAACTATTAGTGATGGGCATATAAATTCGGCTGGCACAAATTCACGACGAATTTCCGCGTTTCGCCACCGCTCAAAATGTTCCAGCGTCAAATTTTTTTGTACATGCGGCCAAAAAGTTGCTTGCGTCAAAATCGGCATGCGTCAACACTATTCAGATGCCCATTGACTTTAACATCAACATCAGCTTAGAAGCAGGCGTCAATTTCTGATTTTCACGATTTTTACGTGAAAATGTCAGATTTTTATGATTTTTTCGTGAAAATGTCCTAATTTCACGATTTTTTGTGAAACATTCAAATTTCCGGCAAATTTTTTGCCGTTTCACGAATATCTAAACGAAGAGAGCTTACCACTACTTTTTTATAGCTAAAGTTTAATCAGTTTCAACACCTTTACTGGTTTTTACCCTGAGAGAACTTTCCTCAGACTCAGCTGCAATGTTCTAATATAAATTGTGCTGTGTCTATATTATATTAATAAACAGTATTGCACTATATTCTGGGCAGGGGATGTGCACTCGACGCGTTTAGTGACTATTGTGTCACTTCATCAGAAGCATGGGTGCCCTCTACCGGACTCATACTAAAATAACATATGGCATTAAGAACAGCTTACAATTATGTAGGGTAATACAGAAATATTGGAGAATTTTGGGTCAGGATCCTAAAATGAAGGGTATCTTAGCCACACAACCCAATTTTGCCTACAAGAGGGGACCCAGTTTGGGATCCATTCTGTCTCCCAGTCTATTCACGGACACTGATGCCTCTGGATCCACACATTGGCTAACAACCAAGGGTTGCTATAGATGCGGTGGAACTCGTAGCGGCACTTGCTGCTACATGAGGCCAACTAAAACTTTTAAAGGCAGGCGAGATTCAAAATTATATAATATCCAGTTTTATGCCAGTTGTGGTACTAGTAACATTATTTATCTAATCACCTGTGACTGCTGACTTCAGTATGTTGGCAAAACGACTAGACCGTTCAGGAAGCGACTCTCTGAACATTTGAGTTGTGTAGCACGCCGTAACTCTAGTTCCGCTGTAGCCAAACACCTAATTGAGTGTCACAACAGCAACCTGTGTGTCCATGCCCAGATTATTGACAGAGTGATGGTAGGGGCACGTAAAGGCAATATTGATCTACCACTCCTTAGGAAAGAAGCCATGTGGATATATAGGCTGGGTACTGTTGCTCCGAACGGGCTTAATAGGGAATGGGAATGAAATTGCTTAATTGACTGTTAGAAATTTGAATAGACCATTTAGGGCCAATTTGTTCTGTTTTGTGCTCCTTTCTCGAATGCCCCCCTTTTCTCCTTATCTTCTTTTTGCTTTTTCTCTCTTTTTACTTCACTCCCCTTTTTTCCCTTTCGTTTTATTGGTGATAGTACCTTTCATTTATACTTATTTTGACAGGGTTTTCTAATCAAACGATTTTCCGCTTCTCTTTACGACTTATATATGTATCGACTTTAAAATCATTGTAAAAACACTTACAATAGCATTTATTATTTCCAGTCTAGTTATACATATATATTTCTTCTTTCTCCCGTTTTTTAGTCAATAATTTATTTTTATTTTGATATATTATAATTTTGCCTTGATACACTTTGACTGATTATACTGTAACATGCAATAGCTTGACTATGAACTTATACATAATGGATATATGATACTTCCCTATTTTGTGCGAGTGCACGTTTACGTGATTTTTAACCAGGTGTTTTTTCATGTTCTTAATGACATATGTTATTTTAGTATGAGTCAGGTAGAGGGCACCCATGCGTCTGATGAAGTAACACAATGGTCAAGAAACACGTAGAGCGCACATCCCTTGCCCGCTTGTGATTTAAAAGTGATGTTCAATAAAGTCTTAAAATTATTTTCATACGTTGGTTTCCAAGTTGATTGCTACCTTATCCGGTGGAGTCCGCTTCCAATCTTTTGAATCGTTTGCACGCAGCGGCAAGAGCGATTTCTTTGGACACACCGGCCTGCAGATTCCCTGCATGTGGACTCATACTACTTGAATATAACGGCTCCTGTCTTCACAATTTTCTAAATATGCCCTTATACCCTATTATGTGGTTATTGATGCTTAATACATGGCACCTCTTTTCAATCTCATGTAAAATTGGTTGTAAGTTTAAAAAATGACATGTTTACCAGAGCCCCCCACAGATCCTCATTAGTCTTTGTATGAGATACAAATTTGAGGTGAATGTGTCTTGGTCCATCCCCAGAAACACATTAGAATATGTTAGCCAATATATTTGGGGTAATTGGTTTAACTGATAACAGTATGCAAAGTGCACAAAATGGCCACAACTGGCCTTTTTCTATCGCAAAAGAAAAATATAGCTTTTTTGCTGAACTACAAAAAACAGGCAGCTCTCAGTAGTGTACAGTCCTTAGTTGTATTCATACACACCAACCATTAAATCTTGCTCTCTATATATTGCACTTTGCACATTTCCTTCAGGTGTTACTGGCTTGCTGCAGATCTCTGTGCCTCGTTTCAGAGAACATCTGTGGCTGACCCCATCAATACAATACTATCTGCATTAAGCAGTGCTGTATTCACAATGTGTGGGAGAATCGGGGCATTTAGCCCAGCTCCCCTTATCTTGCTTGCAATTCAGATATTTATGTTAGGGAGCAGCATAAAATGCAGGTCACAGGGTCCTATGGCATGTGGTAAGACCAGGGTAACAACCACTTGCTTAAGAGAATGAAGAGATCCTTTTTTACTCCTTCGTGCTCTTCTTCTTCCCCCAGTATATTGTACATTGACCTCATGAACTGCAGTTCCCTGTCAGGTCCACCTAGTTGCTAATTGGCTGCCATCCTACTGTGGAAAAAACTGAGAGCCTAGGAAAGCGGCAAAGCAGTATCAGCACTATAATAGGAGGTTTCCCCTTTTCAAATGCTTACTTTATTAGTAAGTTTGCAACTTATAGAGCACCACTTTCATGATCCTGGGAATACAATTAGGATGAGATTTTCTCACATGCATCAGCTTCTTTATTTCCATGTTACAAGGCACACATTCTGTAAACCTTTCCTCAATTAATTGTGCTTTCAAATAATGCACTGAAGTTGAAAACACAAATAAATATATAGGATAGTATTTTATGGAATCAAAAATAAAATAAAAAATTCCCCTGTGGCAGCAGGCTAACTGAAGTCTTATGCTTTGAAAATCCACATGCATATGAAGATTATTTAAACGCTTGTTTAAACCACCCCAGCTGTTTTATTGATAATCTGACTTTTTAAAAGGTTTCTATCATTTTGAGTATTGTATTAAATACAATACCTTGCATTATCTTGCATTATAAAATACAGAGTAAAAGTACAAATATTTAATGGGTATTAGCTGCTAGTTCTCCACCTGAGTGCTTTACAACAAGATAATGACAACAAAAGTGATTTATGTATCTTTAACAGAAATTTTCTCAGCATAAAGCAGATAAAATGTAATCAAAATAGGGGTTTTTATCAGATAAACACAAGTGCACTAATTCTTACATTTCTAAGAATTTAAGCCAAGGGATAAAGGTTTTACATCCGTTCCGATTTTATGGGAGTTTTATTTTTAATACAGCCTAATTGTCGTCTTATCTTTTCATGCACTGGTTTATTCTTTCTAGCTGCTTAAAGAAAAAATACCAAATCATTTATATTGCTTGTTTTTAAGTGGCACAATGTGTAACCTGATACTGTATGTATTTAGTAATCCATTGAAAGGGGAGTTGTATAAGTCAATAGTGATGGGTGAAATGTTTTGGAGGGAATTCATTTTTTCACAATGAAAAAATACTCATAGCTGCCAATGTATTTTGTTCAGAAAAAGAAACAGCTAAAAAGTTGCAGCAAAAAAACACCCATGTTTCGAGAATTTTCACTTTTTTTTACAAAACAGATTCATCACTAAAAGTCAAGAAAATGTCAAAGAAAAATAAATAGTTATATAAACAAGCTGCTGTGTAGCCATGGGAGCAGCCATTCAAGCACAGGATACACAGTAGATAACGGATAACTTCTGGAGAATTACATTGTATACTACACAGCTTATCTGTTACCTGCTGTATACCCTGTGCTCTTTCTTTCATTTCAGCTTTTAATGGCTGCCCCATAGCTACCCAGCAGCTTGTGAGGGTGGCCATTCTAGGCAGTAAGAGCAAGGAACAGTGACTAGAATGTGAGAGAGTGTAAGTTGAAAGGCTGATGTCACATGGAGATATCAAAGGCTACCACCCAGAATACAACCTGTTTTTTTTTGATTGATTGATGGAATTTGTAGTGATAAACCAAGGGTTCTGCTCTGACAGCTGTGTCCTCCATATTCCATTCTGAACTTTGGAGGCATGCAAAAAAGCATAATAAAATTCCAATACATTAAAAAATTTCCAATATATTGGAAAAATAAAAATTCCAATAAACAAGACAGGGTCAGCATGGAAAAATAGGAAAAGCCTCAGAGCAAGGAGAAGAACAAAAACAGGTATGCAGAATGTAGGAAAGTTCAGTATGCAGAACTGACAGGAGGGTTGAAGCAAGCTTCAGAAGAAACTCAGTGATTAAGCTCAGTATTTTATGGGTTTCAAAAATGTTATCCCACATACTGTAGTTTACTATTAAATTTTTTATTTTTGTTTGTTTTTATTTGCATCATTGATCTTCGATGAGTAAAGAAATTTCTTTACAACTACACATGTACCAGGCAATAGCTACACTATTAGCTTTAGCTTTGATTCCTTGCTGTGTTCCCATATTTATGCAGTGTTTGCTAAAAAATAACTAAATCTACAATACAGTTTTTAGTTGAATTATTGCTAAACTGCATCATATGTGCTGTGATAAAGTACAGCTACTGTGGAAGCTAAAGGGTACATTTAGAGGCAAACACAAAACTAATTATGTATTAAATCTTTATGAGATAAGCCCATAGCATTGCAGATAATTCAAGCAAATGTGTTATTATTTCTATTGAAAATATACTAACTAATTCTGAGAGTGCTATGAGAAACTAACTGAATAAATAATGATATACACAAAAAGTTAGGTGGGAGCACCATAGATTTACATAGATTAACATAGTTTACAAAAAGAAAAGAAACAATGACCCATTCAAATGTGCACCATCCCACCATACATGTCCTTAACTCTCTAACAATTTGATTGAAACATAACTTTTATTACCAGCATAATTAAAATATATATGTCCAGCGTAAATAAAATAAACCAATTGGGACAAAAAGGAGGAATGCTGTGAGGGCTTAACAATCAATGCATCGGCTTTTGAAATAGTTGGTATTAACTCTGCCCAATCACATCAGAAATTACTGAAGCATTTGGGCATCAGTTGGTCTATGGGAATATAACTGCCTTTTAAATGTATAAACTGGAGCCCACACCATTACTGTCACATTTTACATGAGTGCCGTTGCCCTGCCTAATCAGGGCCGCTTGTGCCATGTGGCAAGGTGAGAACCTTGCCTTAGGCGGCAGCAAGCGGCCAGTTACAAGGGGCGGCAAAAAGCCGCCTCTTGTAATTTTAAGAGCCGAATTTCCGGGTTTTAAACCAGAACTTTGGCTCCGCTAGTGCAAAGAGAGCAATTGCACTCAATGCACTAGCGATCCTGCCCAGCTCCGACGCTGATTTTTAAGCACGGAGAGGGAGGGCGGCATCTGGGCTGCAGCCCCAGGATCGCCACTGTGCCTAATCGAAGCTAAAGCACAGTGCACCTTCACTGCCCCATTTTAGCATAAATTCCGTCACCCTGCTTAACCGAAGCTAAAACACAGTGAGCCTGATGCGATTTTGCTCAGTCTTCACCAAGCTTTGTCAAAGGCCTAATCGTTAATTGTTGAGTGCTATAGCCCTCACAGCATTCCTTCTTTTCGCCCCCAACCAGTTTATTTTGTTTACACTTGAAATAAATATTTTAACTGCACTGGTAATAAAAGTGATGTCTTAATCTAATTGAGTTAAGGAAGTGTATAAAATATAAAAATATAAAAGAAATGTTCTACTGTTGAACCCAATTTTGTATGTTGAGCCCAATATAGTGTAAAAAGACAGCTTTATGACATATAATTGTGTATAACAAAGCTTTGTATCATACTAAGTGATTGTGTCTTCAAAAACATGGTGATCAACTAGTTCATCGTGAACAAACAAGTAAATTGGTTGTGTTGATTGGTGAAAATAGCTTTTGTAATTAATAAAGTTAACAACACAAATAATTTACTTGTTTGTTCACTATGAACTAGTTGATCACCATGTTTTTGAAGACACAATCACTTACCCAAATCTACAAATAGATGCGACGCTATATACTCCTCTTTTTTTGTCTCTTTCTGCGAGCTTTGAATCAATTTTCCATTGATAGGAGTTGTCAGCACATCTATACCGAGTGGCTCATCTGCTCTCGGTTAAGGGATTTCCTTAGGGAGTGACATTTGATTAGAAGGTGCGGCAAACACCAATTTCCCTTACTCTTTGTATCATACTATACAAAGAGGCCTTAAAATCCATAATCCTGTAAAATGAAGCGTTGTGCAAGAGAAATCATGGGAAGTAATCAACTCAATGACCTAATACTTGTTCATTATTCTCATATGTATTATCTAATATGCTTATGCTTTCTGAAGCCCTAATCAGACTCTTCTTTATTATAGCGAGGGGCACAATATGCTATTCAGCTACCAGTTAGCTAAAGTAAGATCTCTGCTTTCGGATGTGTTTGTTGGGAGTCTGACCAGATCCTGATGAGCGCATGGGAAGCAAGATCTGTTATTTACCAAATCATTCTTCTTTATTGACTAAATCACTAAATGAGCTTACTGTATTTGAGCATATATAAACTGGGGGTCCCCAACCGGTCAGGTGAGATTCACCTGTTGGGTTGCAGGACCTTCCGTGAACCATTTGAGCCTCGATCTGCGGACTGTTTAGGGATCTCCCAGTCGTACAGGCAGAGAGGGGTTGCTTGCATACTGTGCTCACTGGGTAATATATATCTTTTCCATTCTATGTATGTAATAAAAATCTTTGCTTATACGTAGCCAATGTGTTTTAATTACTTCCGAGAGACTCATAGAACCACAATTAAAACAGTCATTCTTTCTTTTCTTTTTGTAAATCCACATATTTTTGCATGTTAGAGGGTAAAAAACAGAAACTGGAAAACTAGTTTATACGATTTGGTTAATTCCAACAGCTAAATCAGGTGAAAAAACACAATATGAAGACTTTGCAATAAGGGCTGGAAAAAAATCCTTCTTGACCCCAAGATCATAATATGACCAGTCCCTGGATCAAGTTTGTGATAAAAGCTAAAGCTAACCCCAAAGCTGTATCTTCTCACTTGCTATAAAGTCATCCATCTCCTATAGGGAGAGAACTTCACAGCTCTCACTGTTTTATATTTAAAACTATTAGGATGGGAACTCAGTGGATACCTTGGTATCTGCTGGAAGGATCTAGTGGTAAATAAAGCATCAGAGAGTTTATTATATGGCCCCTTTTATATTTATACATAGTTATCATATCTCCACTAAAGCACCTCTTCTCATGTGTAAATATTCCCAACTTGGCCGGTCTTTCATTCATAACCGAAATGTTTAATACTTTAACCAGCTTAGTTTTACTTCTTTGGACTCTATGTAATTAAATAATATCCCGTTTGAGCACTGGAGACCAAAATGTCACTGACTATTCCAGATGGTGACCTGTAAAAGGAAAGAATTACCTTCTCTTGATGCAAATTTTTACCCCTTTTTAATACAACTCCAAACCTTGTTTGTCCTTGCAACTGCTTTGGTATTGTTCTCTACAGGAAAATTAATTATCCACAATTAACCCTAGGTCCTTCTCCACCATGAATTTGTCTAATGATGTCCTATTAATAGTATGATTGGTTTGCATATTTTTTTACATCCAAGGTGTATAAAATTAAATTTATCAACATTGAATCTTAGTGCCAGTTCGTCTGGACCATGTTGCAAGGATGCCTTATCCTCGATGCAGATAATTGCCCTGCACGGTTTTATGTCATCTGCAAACACAGATACACTGCTTAAAATACCCACCATCAAGTTATTACAAATTTAATAAAAGTGAACATTTTGTCCTTCAAAAAGTCATGGTGATCACTACTGATTATACTGCTCTCCAGGATATAATCTTCGATTTGATCCCTTAACAATCATTGAAATAATTTGCCCACTGTAGATGCCAAGTTTGCAGACCTATAATTGCAAAGATGAGACCATGACCCCATGATGTGTCTGGTACTACACCAGCAACAAGAGAGTCTGAGAAAATCTGACTAAACTGAACTAAACTCTTTAAGTACTGGAGGATGTATTCCATTGAGCCTGGTGCATTGTTTCCACTGAACTGAGCCATCTGTGCCTTTGAGATTTCTGTTTTACAATACTTGTAGTTTTTATATTCTGTAATAATGATGAGCTATATTTTTTGCAGAGTTTTGCACTGAAAATGAAGCTTCTGTCTCCTCTGATTTGTAATTCCTTCATCTCATTAATGGTTAAAAATTTTAAATGAACGGTCTAGCCATAGCTACAGTTAGTATCTGGGTAAATAAAACCCCCATTATTATTTTGTAAATGGGTCTCTAGCATACCCCTGAATTTCATTTGCCTGATCCGGATACCTTACAATCTGTGAAAAGTTCGACCCACAGGACTTAAGTCTTATCTTCCACAATGATGACTTCCTTTAAATAATCCTGCCTAATATAAGACATAGCCCTCCTTCTTTTATATTTCTCCATCCCTCCCAAAAAGGCATAGCCTTCTATAATTACTAACCAGTCATACAATTCCTTCAGTCATGTTTTAGCAATGGCAATGAGACATTTTTCTTCCAGTGCCATTATCTCGACCTCTGCCATTTTGCCAAGCTTCTTGCATTTGCAATAATACAGTACATTTAATACTGGTAATACCTTGTAACTTCTAGTCCTCCCTGTTATTAAGGAAACCTCCAACCAAATCTCCATGTTTCTTCATATTGTAAGGGTTAAAATTTAGCAAAATGTGTGTGTCCTTAAAAGTCCTATGTATCCTGCACCTTCACATACTGTATGTTTATGTTTAACCTTTGACCTAGGCACATTCCTAAAGTATGCATATTCAGACTTCTGAGTGGTATTCAGGTGTACCAATCAGAATATACAGTGTTCACATCTATGAAATGAGTTTAAAAATGGTTAATTTGCAACTTTGTTGAAATGGTATAACTATATATCTTATAGATGTGCTCAGGATCAGCAATTTGTTTGTATTGCTTGTCCACACAATGGTCCAAATCTTCTTTGGCTGAATTCTTCTTTGTCTTATCCCTGGTTTATACAGGTTTACATATTTTACATTTTATACTTGAAAATCAAGGCAATAAAAATAACAATAACTTAAAACATCTGCTACCTCAACCCCATGCTTAGTTTATACTTTAACATATTCTTCAACCTTCCAGCCAAGGATAATGTTAATGTCAGGAGTACTTTAATGGAGTAGGGTATTAAATGATGTGCTGCATGTTTTGTATTTGCTCCATATTAATTTAATTATGACTTGGAGGAGAACATTGACAGTAGTGCATCTTTATTTGCGAATGACACAAATCTATGTAAAACTACTGAATCCATGCAGTGCATATCATCTCTGCAGGGGAATCTGGACAAATTGTCAGTCTAGACATGTAAATAGCAGGATGTACATTTATGCACTTGGAATTTAATAATATACAGAATATATATTTAATATATCCTGATGTATATAATGAGACTAAAACAGCAAATACTTGATTGAAAGGGGCCTGGAATTACTTGTGGATATAAGATACTGCCCTATATCAAAAATAACCTTAAAAACCCAAATCAGTTTTCCCCAGTTTATTTTCTGTCCTTATGTCAACATACTGTATATCAACATCTCCAAATACATTCAGTACCACAATATAAAATGTAATACCATTTAAACTAAAAGCTTCCTAAACACTATTAACACATCCTAAACACTATTAACCTTGACCTATTCGGCCAAAAAAAACCTTTGATTTAATTTTGGTTGGTTTTTTTTAATTCAAATTTCAAAGTTTTTCAAATTTGAAAATCGACCTTTGACAAATCTGCCCATAAATATGCTTGCTGAGCTTTAAGAGGGAATGTAAAATCACAAACAGTGTTTAAAATGGTGATTTTGTCAATGTTTAGCATTGCTTGGTATGTAAATTGATTTAAAGCAGCCTAATAATATCAGCACAGCTCCCCTTGACTTCTATAGCACCTTGACAATTTTAATTTGGCAAAGTATGGTATAAAAGGTTTTTGTGGGTTTTTTTCACTTAATAAATTACTGATTTTTTTTAGAATTTGTTTAAGAAATGTGTGTGTTAATGTCCCCTTAAAGTGTGCTTTTGGGTATGTATGTATGTATGTATATAAGCAAGTATGAAATGGATGTCTGGATGGCTTGCGAGATAAACAGTAACTCCTTTGTTATATGTGTCTGTATTCAAGTTAGATTGCATGCAGTAAAACATTGGGTAAGATTTAATACAATGAAATTAATCAAAGCCTAGCCAAGGCTGCAGCAAAGGTATGTATGTACATGTTTGTATTTATACTTGTGTATACTGTATATAATACTACAAGGATATGCACCATTGTCCAATTTTCCAATATTGAAAGAGAAGCAGAAGGAAGGAGATTCCTGCTCTGTAAAGCTTATACAACATAATCTAAGCAGGTGGATAATCTAGAGGGCAAACTTGCCAGCTTTGCTTGTACAGAGATCCTTATTGCTATTTGAGCAGATTAACCTGTTTACAGGAGGAAAAAGTATTTCAGGGAAAAAGTAAAACTATTTTCCATTAATGCAATAATTTTTAACTGGATTTTTAATGTAACCTTAAAAAGAATAGGTATAATGCATTCAGGACTCAATGAATGTACATGCTCTGAAACCAGTGCAATTAGCATCAAATTTAGCAATCTGGTGGTGGAGATTTCCAGCCTGCAAGATGGACACATGCTTTGAGTGCTCTGTTAACCCAGGGCCTTCACTCACATATTATGACATAATAACAGAGGGAGTGATTGGTGCAATGGGTAGCTATTAACATGGGACAAAAGCATAAACCAGTTACTTCATACTTTAATCGGCTTAACAGCTCCCCTGCACAAACCTTGCCCATTCGCCATCTTGGATCAGCAAAACCATAAACCCTTGCCATCGCCAACTAATATGTCTCAGCCTGAGGTGGCACCTGCTTCGGCACAACAACTAAAGAAAATGCACTTGGAACTACAAACAATGCTCCAGCGACATTAAACAACTCACAATGGATCTCAGATGTGAGATACAAGACATAGGAGAACATACAGCCCTTAATGACCTAGCTGACTTATGCACAAAGATACAAAGTGAACTTGATATATTGCGTGAAAAAACCTTGAAGACAGATTGCGCAGAAACAACTTGCGATTGTGGGGCATTCCTCATTCGGTCCAACCCATAGAGTTAGAGGTCGACATTGCTATTTTATAAAACTAAAGAAACACTACTGGGCTCAGTTATGAAAAAGGAAAACTGGCTCGTCAAATCTCACCAGCGTGGCTGGTTCTATATTTAGTTTATATTGTTTTTCTCCACTATCATGTCACATGTATACCATTGCTATTGATTCTTGATTTCTATACCTAGACAAGCAGATGGTATCGTTCAGAAACTACAGCAATTCTTCAATATACAGAGTCTCAAGTTAATCTTAAATTGTTGGTCTCCACTATCATGCTACCTATACACCACCAATATTGTGAATTGTTTACTTAGGCAGAGTTCAAGGCCCAGAGGGTGAAGCAATTCACTCAAAATGGTTTGCTTTTACTCTCTTATTGAACTCCCCCCACAAGTGAAACCAAGCGCTGTGTGATACATACAAAGCTAAAGCTGATATACTCTTTTACCAAAACACACATTTCTTAAACGTAACCCACCGAAATTCCTTAATAAACATTACCCACCTGGCTACCATGCCTATTCTACAAATAAAACAGAGGTACACTGCATCTACACACTCTTATAGATGTATGGAGAGCCAAACACCCAAAAGAGAAAGAATATACCTATTTCTCCCCTAGACACTCCATCCACACAAGGATAGACTTACTTTTTTATATATATTCTTTATTTTGCATTTTTCAATTACAATGATATGTGTATACTTAAAGTGATTAAGTCAAATCATTATACACTGTATAACATATTCAACTAAAACAAGAAAAATGGGACATACATTACAAAGTCGTAGAGACAGGTGTTTACAGATCAAACATATGAGTGGTTATCTAAGACCCGATACCACACATCTTAACAAGAGACTTTATATAACTAGCATGGGCAGCTATGGCCCCAACTAGGAGTTAGTGGGCATAGTGTTCCCAATGGGAATCCTGCCAGCCAGGGCATAAGAGGAAAGGCTAGATCTTAGCACATTTCTTGAGAAAGGCCCTTAGATGTGACCAAAATGTTGATTTTTCACATGAATAAAGAACTCTTTATGTTGATAGAAGTCATGTGCACTCTAGTTCATCAAATATATATATATATATATATATATATATATTTTTTTTTTCGTTTTGTTTTTTTTTGTTTTTTGTTGTTTTACATATATATTTTTAATCTCTTCTCCTATTTCCTTATATATATATATAAAAATATATAAAAAATTTATACAGCATATACAGTGATTGCTCTCACAGGATTTATACAAAAATAGGCAAATGAGAGCAAAGGAAAAAAGGTTTATTCTTCCAACATTTCAGTCCTACACAGAATCCTTTATCAAGGAAACCTTGATATTTAAGCACAATAGTTTAATCTATTTATATTAGTATATTATACAGTATATTACTATATTTTCTGTGAATGAAAAAAATCCATTAAACTGTTCATCTAGCGTTAAAGCAATGAAATAGTGGAAATTAATTTGTTTTATTTTCTAATTTGTGGACCATGATGTCAGTGATCAATTGTCCATTAAATTAAATTTTTCCATTTGTTTTATATAACAGTTCCTGCGTGGAGACAGAGACATGGCTTTTAAGAAGGAAAAACAAGAAGTGTCTTAGTCTGAACAATACTTCCCTGACTTGATATATTGGCTAGGGAAAATTTCATGGTTGCTGCTGCTGCTTAATAGAATGAAATATTCTTCTCTGTACATGAATTATAAACACACGCCTGACTGCTCAGCACAGTTGAAAAGACATCCCCAGTTACTCATACCTATGAGTGTAATCGCTCATACTTCTCTCTAGCTTAGCATTTCAGGTAAAGAGCAAAAAGCCTCTATAGTCAAAACAGCTTGGTATTCATCATATCAATACCTAAGACTATATCTAACCTTCAAAAAGCAGAAATACAAATTTAGAATATATATCTAGTTATGTAAATTAAGCTGAGTAGTACTCATTCAAAGCTACAATGCATCTTATATTTAATGCAATTCAGTATACAGTATTATATCTGCCCAGAATTAATTTCTGGTTCTGTTCAGAAATCAGCAAGATATAAACATCATAAATGACTAGTCACACGTCCAACTAATTAGCTATTGTATTAGGAAGTAGGTTTAAATTAGGAACTCGGAAGATGCCCTGTCAAGTGTAAGTTGTTGAAGAAAAATATGTTATATGTCATGCAAAAACCCATGTACAGAATATGACACTGTGAAAATCACAATGAAAAATGAAAAAGTGTAAATTTGTGATTCCATTTGATTGTTATTCCAATTGATTTGATTCACTGATTTCATTCATATTGAATCATCTTTTTTTTTAATGGATAAAATTCAGTAGATTTTGTTTAGACAAATTCTAATGTGGCTATTTATCTAGGGGTGTGCTTTTATTAAAATAAAATATGCAGGAGTGTGTTTGAGTATATTTTGTGTCAAGTATCAAAATAATATATCCTGTGGGAAAGCATCAAAGCTTCATCAAAACATATAACTCTGGGTAAAATACAAACATAAATTGTGAGATATTAAGTAGGTGACACTGCCATATGTAGTACCATAAGTACCAGTTCCCAGTTCAGGTGTTATGCAAGTGCTCCAAAAGGTAGTTTTTGAGTTTAGATCTGAAGGCATTGATGGAGTATTCTCTCCGGAGAAATTCAGGAATGGCATACCAAATATAAGCAAGATGTGGGAAACAGCAGTAGTAGACTGGGGTGAAACTAAGCATTTGCTCTGATAGGAGTGGCTATAGTTAGGTGCAGAGGAATGAAGGGCTTTGAAGGTTATGAGAAGGAGTTTGTAAGTTATTCTTTGTTTTATGGGAAGCCATGATAAAAACTTTAGCAGGAGCGGGTCTTGTACCCTTTTGAATGAGAGGAGGAGAATTCTGGCAGCAGTGTTTAATACAGACTGTAGAGGGAAGAGATTGAGTTAGGGAGGCCAGTTAGCATAAGGTTACAGCAATCTCATTAGCATAGGATGAGAGCATGCATGAGTGTCTTGGCCATAGCAGGTGAAAGAAAAGGATGTATTTTGGCAATATTGTGAAAAAAAGTGACATGTTTTGACAGTGGTGTCAATATGATCTGAGAAAGAGAGAACGGAGTCAAAGATTACCCCCAGACAGCGAGCTTATTTGACAGGGTTAATGAGCATGCCATCAATAGAGATAGTAATAGGGGGAGTTTAGGTTGAAAGATGATTTGTTTTTTTAGGTTGAGTTTGAGGTGGTGCTGGTTCATCTACTGTAGCTCGATATTGCTAGGAGGCAGTAAGATTTGAGCCTCTGTTTAAGCTGTTAATGAAGGGGTGGATAAATATATTTGTGTATCATCCAAATACAGATGATAATTAAAAGACAAATGAGTGGATGAGATCTCCTAAAGACAGAGTGTACATCAAGAATAACAACGGGCCATAGATCCTTGCAGCAACCATATCAAATGCAGATGATAGATCAAGGATGATAAGGACAAGGAAGTGACCTTTGGCTTTGGAAACATGAAGATTATTTGTAACTCTGTATAATGCAGTCTCAGTAGTGTGCAGGCTGGAAACCAGATTGCAGAGGGTCCATCAGATTATAGGTGTGTAGAAAATTAATAATTCAACAGACAGGACGGGTCAAGCGTGGTCTTTTTAAGAATAGGCTTTACACAAGCCTGTTTGAAAGAAGAGTTGAAGAGCAAGTGCTGGAGTTACATAGTTACATAGTTAAATTGGTTTGAAAAAAGACAAAGTCCATCAAGTTCAACCCCTCCAAATGAAAACCCAGCATCCATACACACACCCCTCCCTACTTCTAATTAAATTTTATATACCCATACCTATACTAACTATAGAGCTTAGTATCACAACAGCCTTTGATGTTATGTCTGTCCAAAAAATCATCCAAGCCATTCTTAAAGGCATTAACTGAATCAGCCATCACAGCATCAACCGGCAGTGCATTCCACAACCTCACTGTCCTGACTGTGAAGAACCCCCTACGTTGCTTCAAATGAAAGTTCTTTTCTTCTAGTCTAAAGGGGTGGCCTCTGGTACGGTGATACACTTTATGGATAAAAAGGTCTCCTGCTATTTGTCTATAATGTCCTCTAATGTACTTGTAAAGTGTAATCATGTCCCCTTGCAAGCGCCTTTTTTCCAGAGAAAACAACCCCAACCTTGACAGTCTACCCTCATAATTTAAGTCTTCCATCCCTCTAACCAATTTAGTTGCACGTCTCTGCACTCTCTCCAGCTCATTTATATCCCTCTTAAGGACTGGAGTCCAAAACTGCACTGCATACTCCAGATGAGGCCTTACCAGGGACCTATAAAGAGGCATAATTATGTTTTCATCCCTTGAGTTAATGCCCTTTTTTATGCAAGGCAGAACTTTATTTGCTTTAGTAGCCACAGAATGACACTGCCCAGAATTAGACAACTTGTTATCTACAAAGACCCCTAGATCCTTCTCATTTAAGGAAACTCCCAACACACTGCCATTTAGTGTATAACTTGCATTTATATTATTGCATTTATATTATTTTTAGTGCATAACCTTGCATTTATCAACATTGAACCTCATTTTCCAGTTTGCTGCCCAGTTTTCCAATTTAGACAAATCACTCTGCAAAGTGGCAGCATCCTGCATGGAACCTATAGTTCTGCACAATTTAGTTTCATCTGCAAAAATAGAAACAGTACTTTCAATGCCCACCTCCAAGTCATTAATAAACAAGTTGAAAAGCAAGGGACCTAGTACAGAGCCCTGCGGTACTCCACTAACAACAATGGTCCAATTAGAAAATATTCCATTTACCACCACTCTTTGTAGTTTATCTTTTAGCCAGTTCTCTATCCAGGTACAAATACTATGTTCCAACATTCCTTAATTTAACCAGTAACCTTTTGTGTGGCACTGTATCAAATGCTTTAGCAAAGTCTAAGTAAATCACATCCACTGCTATCCCAGAATTGAGGTCTCTACTTACCTTCTCATAAATAGAAATTAAGTTAGTCTGGCAAGATCTATTACGCATAAAACCATGCTGGCACAAACTCATAGTATTATGATTTGCTATGAAGTCCAGTATCTTATCCTTTATTAACCCTTTGAAAAGCTTTCCTACCACTGAGGTCAGACTAACTGGCCTATAGTTTTGAGGCTGAGAAGGCGATCCTTTTTTGAATAGAGGCACCACATTAGCAATTCGCCAGTCTCTCTGCACTATGCCAGATCTCAACGAATCCTGAAAAATTAAGTAAAGAGGTTTGGCAATCACAGAGCTAAGCTCGTTAATTACCCTGGGATGAATACCATCTGGCCCCGGACCTTTGTTAATCTTAACATGTTCTAGTCTCTTTTGAATTTAAAGTAGTAAGCTCAGCAGCACAGGGCTTCTGCAGAAAGGAAAGCATAAGGTCAAGAGAGCAATGTAAGAATACCTGGTGGTTTAGTGGGGTGGCAGTACACCCGTTGTCCTCTCCTTCCTCGCGTTGCTTCTGGGTTCATGTGGCGGTTCATGCTGCACTCAGATTCAAATGTTTGAATGAACATCTTCCTTTTCACGTTGCCCACCATAAAGGTGTATTCCATAGTTCCTGGGTATGTTTTCTTAGTCTGATATTTGTTCTTGATCCTTGCCTGTCCCTAACTTTGCCAATCTGCTGCCAGTACTGACCACTGCCTGTTTTTTTATCCTGATTTTGTACCACATAACTGTTTGGTGTTGACCCCAGCCTGTGACCTTGACTTTGCTTCTGCTCTCTGATGTAGTACTGCTTTGCCTGTGAAGTATCATCAATATGCAAGTTAAAGTCCCCAAGGATGATAGCAGGGCTGTCAGTACAGAGGAAGAAAGAGAGTCAGGTTTCAAAGTCAGAGAGTAAGGTAGCAGAGGAGGAGGCTGATGGGGGTCTGTAAATGACAGCTTCCCATACAGAATGAGAAGGCTGGAGGAATAGGAAAAGGTTTGAACCAACAGCGATAGGAGTATTCCAACTCCCCTACCATGTCCAATGGTTTGGGTGGTGTGATAGAATGAGAGACCACCATGAGAAAGTGCAGCCTCAACAGCGGTATCATTCTGTGAAAGCCATGTTTCCATTAGGGCAAGAAGACTAAGTGGTTTAGAGCAAAAAAAAGATCATGGATGAATATGGATTTGTTGGTTAAAGAGAGGATGTTGAGAAGGGCACAAGAAAATGGAAGACAGGAAAAAGGAAGAGTTGTAATCTGGATAAGTTTAGAGAGAATAGAGGAACGAGAAGATTTGTGCAAGGGGGCAGGAAAATTAGAATAAATGCATGTTGGTATGGAGCAGGGTCCTGGGTTTGGAGAGACATCTTCTGCAGCAAGTAAAAGTAAGAAAAAGAGGGAGAAGATGTGGGAAGAGGATTTGAAGTGTGCATCCATGTATTGTTAGTTACTGGAGGACAAAGTAATGTAAGTAGCTGTAGAGTGTATAAGAGCTGGATTATGTGGATGGGAGCAGGGAGGAAGATATGTGAATAGAAAACTAACAGACAATAGGAGGGTTAAAGGAAGTAACTACCTTAGGGAGCACTGTGCATGCAAACAGTATAAATATGATTTGCTTTGCCATTGCTGTTACTATCAGGTAAATTGCAGTAATAAATCTTCAGTGGGGTATGACTGCAGCAGGTGGGTAAGATCACCAGAAGTCATCTTGCAAATGCTCACCCATGCAAATGCTCTCCCCTAAAGATGTCTTAATAAATAAGGAGAGTAGAAATTGGGTACTGCTGCACACAGGTATGGAGAATCTGATTCTTTTGATTGATCAAGCATAAAACACCCAGCTGTGACTGAGAGTGAGAGCAAAGCAAGACTGAAGATGAATACAGAGATAAATTGACTAGGGGGGGTCATAAAATGTACATGTTACTTAATTACTGTAAATGCTATCTTCTAGCTCTCTCTCTGCTCTCTTATCTATTTCTGTTTGGACTAGCACCCAGGTCATGGACATTGGCTCAAGGTGTGCGCTCCTACCTGCTGTACTATATATATATATATATATATATATATATATATATATATATATATATATATATATATATATATATATATATATATATATATATATATATTGCCTGTTATTCCCCAAACCCAGCATATTCACCAGTGTGCGGCTAGTGTGCTCTTGACAAGGGGACTCCTCAATTTGACCTATCCCACTGAACCCCAGTAATATATACCTTAATAAAACCAGGAGACAGAGATGGGTGTAAAATGACCACAGCATTTATTCATATTTTATCAAATAAATATGACCTTGGCAGCTTAACCCAAGGCAATATTCTAAAGCCAGAATTTAACAAGAGATCGATACTATGCTCTCCCGCCAACATGAGAGAAGTTCAACAGCCCTGCTGCTGGACCTGCATTTGCGGTGTCTTGATGATAGGAAATCCAAGCAATCCTTGCTACAAATTGCCATTTACTCTGCCCATGTGCTAGACTTGTATACTTACACAGACATTCAAAGTCAATTTGATTTCATCCTGGATATCAAACATATGCAGGACCCATAGTACCATGCCACCAGCAGCTTATGACCTCGAGTATGGTGGGTATGCCAGATTGTATGCTTTGACCCAGGTATCTACATGTAACGGAACATTAGAAAGGAAACATCCAACCATGGGCCACTGTAACATATGCATGATCCATGTAACACTTACAGGATCCACCGTACCAGCCACCAGCCCTTTGTGTCTGCCAGCATGGTGGGTACGCCAGATTGCATGGTTGGACCCAGGTATCGCAATTCAACACAAAGCCTCCCAGAGACCAACGCTCTTAGAGAGGAAACGTCCAACCATGGGCCACTGTAACATATGCAGGATTCTGACTATGTTGTCACAATTGTGACAAGTAACATAAGGATAACCAAAAAAAAAGGGGTAGGACGGTTTACAAAAACAAACAGCTAAGAGACCCATTCTTATGTATACCTTGCCAATATGCGATCATGAAATACAGAAATTTATGTCTCCCTACTGACACCAGGAAAGGCAATAGGTGGCAGGTGGTTGCCAGTCAAGCAGAACATGGCAAAATGAACTACATACAGCTCAAGTGAAATAAGCAGCTCCATGCTAAACACATAAGCTAGTAATGCAACAGCCTGTAAATATAGCACTGAGCAGGTCCGAAGGGTGTTATCTGATGGGGTTGAAAGCTGATACTAAAATGCCATCTTGATAATGGTGGAACTGCGTTTGTTCAGAAAACAAAAGTGAACATGAAAATGAAGGCTAACATTGTATAGGCACTATACAATATCATCCCAGGGGGTGGTAAATGATAACCAAATATAAATGTATAGTAAGCCTACTTCTGTAAGAAGCTTCCAAAGTCAAGCTACAACAAGCAGGTCCTGTATTATATAATCTTGAGGGCTGTTGAATTCCATATAACCGCACAGGTATGATGAAATTGCATGTACACCAAGTGATATACCATCTGCGGATTATCACCTAAGTATCTAACCACTTATCGTAGAATTGTAATTTCCCCAGGCACAAAAGGCAAGTAAAAGCCCTCGTTCACTGAAATGGCAAGACTCCATTTGCCCCAGTCATATATAACTGCACTGTGAGGCCAACAGTGTGTTGGTGCTGTATGAAATACACTATATATATATATCTATATCTATATATCTATATCTATATCTATATATCTATATATCTATATATATATATATATATATATATATATATCTATATATATATATTATATATATATATATATATATATATATATATATATATATATATATATATATAGTGTTCAAATATTCCAAAAAAGCAACTAGCAACACCGGGATATTTGTTCATCAAAGTTAAAGTGTATTCACATTTGCATGAATAGCCGACGTTACGTTTCAGTCCACACAGGGACCTCCCTCATGACTTCCATGCTGCATCAGTGACTACAGTGAAATATCATTATATTACAGAGAGAGCGCTGCCTCGTGTTTCTACCTGCTCAAATGATTAGGAAGTAAACTGCTTCTTCCCCAGACATCACATCCCTTTCTGACTCCGCCACTGGGCCCGGCCATCTCCTGATTTAATTCATTCCTACTCACCTAAACATAACTACATGTGATTCTGTATATCTCTAACCTAAACCAGTATAATTTGGCTGCTGGTCATTCAAATCCCTAGTCATACAGCCCTTGAGCTTATAGCTCCAGGGCTTTCGTTTCCTGCCTATGCCAGCCATGAGTTCCACTCACAAGGAACAATGGAAAAAAAAAATCAACAAACGTAGGCTACAACACAAAACATTACTTTTTGGCATGACACAATGAAGTTTTTTCCCTTGCTCAGTTAAAGCAAAAGTAAACAACAAAAGGGCACATTTGATTATATAGGCACAGTGAGCAAAATGTTGATCAGAATTGCTATTTTTTCTCCACATTGCAGCATTTCCAACAGAATTCTAGCAGCATTGCGGCACAATGGGGCACAATTGCACCAAGCTGATTCCTCTGTTGTGCTCACAATGGTGCTAGAATTCTAGCTCAAATCTTGCTACTGCTCAGAATGTGGCAGTAGATCCAGGGTTGCCCTGCATCAATAGGCACAGCAAAAGACAGATGGACTGAGAGCCACTGAGCCCAACTATATGGACGTGTGAAGAGCAAATACATTTAATGAAAATAGTTTTAGTCACAACTCACTGTAGGGAAATGTTGCACCCTTACTTGCAGACATAAATGACCCATAACATTTTATTTAAGACAGCATGTAACATTAGTTTAAAGTCTGGGCAATAATATCATTTTGTCAAGTCTTTTGAAGTCCATTTTAACTAGAGCTACTTGTCTCCACATTAGCGCTGATGATTTTTTATTACACAATGCTGGCTTCCAAGTAAGGAAACATTAAGGGGCAGATTTATAGGTCGAAGTGAAAATTCAAGCTAATTATTGTGTACTTCGACTAGGGAATAGTCCAAATTTGATTTGAATTTGAAAAAAATGTAAAATTTGAATTTGGAAATTTATCATGTACGGTCTCTTTAAGAATTCAACTTGACCATTCACCATCTAAAACCTGCCAAAATTGCCTTTTTAGCTTATAGGGGACCTCCTAGAACCTATTTGGAGTGATTTGGTGGACTTTGAAAAATAAAAAAATTAAAAAAAATTAACTATTACTTCGATACGGACAATGCGAATTTGATCGAAAACTGACCTATTCAATTGAAAACTGACCTATTCGGCCAAAAAAACCTTCAATTTCATTTTGGTTGGTCTTTTTGAATTCGAATTTTAACATGTTTTTTTCAAATTTGAAATCGACCCTTGACAAATCAGCCCCATAAGGATCTATTTATTATGTTGTGTAAAAAGTAAAGTAAAACATTATTTGTAATTTGCCCATAGCAACCAATCAGAACATGAAACCAGCAAATAGCTTTTGTTAATAAACGTGCCTTATGCACATTGCACAGATTACATTTTTTTGCAAGATTCAATTTGATGAGAACAGCTTTTCTCCTAATTCAATTCCAGAGTTCCCCATAAAGCCAGGTGCAATGCAATGATAAAAACTTATCTCACGCTTTATCACATGAAAACTCTACTGAAGTCTTTGGGGAAAATGGAAATGGGAAAAGTTTTCTTAAAATGAATCTTGCCCATAAGTTTTCATGTGATGAGCCAAAATATGTAGTCTAGATTCAAGATTCAAGATTCAAGCACTGATAAGAACCTTTTTCAATGCATCAGAATGTGTTTTGACTGCTTTGTGCAGTCAAACGTCATTCTGATACATTGAGTACTCATCATGCTTAGTTGCTGCTTAGTTGCTGCATTTAAAGAGTAATACATTTTATAGATAATAAATATACTTGATTACCTCCAGGATATGTAGATCATTTTATATATTAGCATAGTTTTGAAGTCATTGTTTCCTGTGTCACAACATATAACAAATCATGTCAACAATTTTTAATTTATTTGCTAATTGACTAGTGGTTTCCTTCCTTCTTCTACACATGTAGGCCAGGTTATTTTCTAGGGCTGTCCATCTTCAGAGTATTGCGATTGATTAGTATTTTCTTGTTTCTGGAGGACATCCTTTGAAGACTCTGAAGGGAAGCATTTGCCTTACAGTGAATAGTTGGATTGTTTTCTGATACAGTTAACTTTCATGGTCCCTGATGGGAAGCTATTTCCTGATTTTAGATGGGTTTAACTGTTATTTCTGAAATTGAGCAAGAAAATACTACCTATTTTTCCAAGATAAAGGTGCCTGTCTTTTTAAAACAACAAAGTTGTGATACAAATTTCTAGCCTTGACTTTTAAATTGCAAGCTTTGTTTTAATAATATTATTCAGTGAGCTGCATGCGGAAATAAACAGTATCTCCATGAATACTTGGCTTCAGTATAACAAAAACTCAATCTAATCTATTTTTCTTTGTTAATAATTTAAATATTATGACTTCTTTTATATTACTGGGAATAAGATTATCAATTTGAAATCTTTTTCAATCTGAAGGAATATTATCTTACCACCTGCACACTTTAAAAAATGTTATTTTTGGTTTAAGTATTAATGATTATTTTAAAACTATTCAGTATCTTTGTTCAGTATGTGTAACACCACAGCTTGATTACCGACACTTGTTAAAGAGTAATCTAAAGAAGCTTGCTGCCTTAAAGAGTATCTAAGGGGCAGATTTATCAAAGGTCAAAGTGAAAATGCGAATTAAAAAAATTTAAATTTTGAGCTAATTTTTGTGTACTTTGACTAGGGAAAAGTCCAAAGTCGATTTGAATTTGAAAAAATTTTTAATATTGAATTTTATCATGTACTGTCTTTAAAAATTACACTTCAACCATTCACCTTCTAAAACCTGCCGAATTGCTGTTTTAGCCTATGGCGGACCTCCTAGAACCTATTTGGAGTCAATTGGTGAACTTTGAAAAATCGAAGGGTTTTCTTTGGAAAAACTTCAAATCAAATTCGATCAAATGTCATGTTACTTAGATTCGTACCATTTGATTTTGATTGAAAATGGACCTAATCGATCGAAAATGGACCTATTCGGCCAAAAAAACAACTTTGATTTTTTGATAATTTTTGATTGGTCTTTTTTAATTCAAATTTCAAAGTTTTGGGAGTTCAAAAAAACTTCCATTACTTCGAAATTCGACCCTTGATAAACCTGCCCCTAAATGTCCAAAAAAATGAATTGATATAAACTTATTCAGAGTGGTCCTTTGAGAACTTTTGTAATTTGCATTTTCTTATACAGTATTAAGTAGTTTCTGCAATATAATCATGCCTTTAGACAGTTTGTACTGCTAGGCAGGCTTCAGCTCAACAGCTTTTTTATGGCCAAGAGAGACCGAAACCCTAACTGTCTATACACTGCATATGCACTTCCTAGATTTAGTAACGCTTGGGTAGCTACTATGGTTTTCAGTTGAGCTTAAAGCATGCTCTATTAGCAATCTAGAAATGGAAATATCTCAGAAACCACTAAGCACCCTTAGTAAGTTTACATCAATTCACTTTTTGAGTTTAGATGTCTTTATGGTTTATTTTATTACTCTTTATAAAAATGGATCATTTGACAACACATAGTTGATACTTTTGGACTGAACCATTTCATTTCCACACTATATCCATTCCAGTGCAGAAAATAATTCTCTATATGATCAGTCTCTGAATGTGATGTGTATCTGGGTTTAGCAATTCAGATAGGCTGGAAATCCCGCAGGTAGATCTTTAATAAATCTCCTACATGGTCTTATTTTATTACACATTACAGATACAGGGGTACCCACAAAATACCCACAAAATGAGTTTCAAGCTCAAAATGTCTAATTCAGTGACTGTGCAGCCCGTAGGTACCCTGCCTGGGCCTCCAATGGGTGAAAAAAATTGTCAGGGTCAGAAAAAATTGTCACGGGGCAAAAAACTTTCTGTGAAGCAAATCGGGTCCGATTCGACCTTTCACTAGATGTAAAGTGTGGCTGTGATCCACTCCCACAACCCAAAAAAAAATGACTCTCCCCTTACCCGGTTGATCTAGCTCTATAGTGACTTTGGTTCCAATTCTGAGGTTCCCCAGGTCAGAAGGTAATTAACCCATTGTGGGCAGGTATCGTATATATATATATATATATATATACACTTAAAACAGCGTCAACACATAAAATAAAATACTGCTGAAAATTTAAAATGCAGTTAAAAAAATCTGAACGTGGTTCTTAAGTGCGCAAAGAAAAGCCATGATCCAGTCCTCTCATAATGATCTGTTTTGAAAAATAACAAAAATTACTATGTATCTGGATTTATGTTCTTTACTAAATATGTGAAATGGAAAATGGTTTTAACCAAAACAAAATGTTGTTACCTTTGAAACACACTTTCAAGCAGTGTATCTTCTGAAAATGGGTGGTTGGGCAATACTTCTTCACATAGAAGCAAAATATTATTTGCCAAAGGTTTTCCTTTCAAGAACTAAATGAATATACACATCATTCTTTTTTCAGTTTTTTCACTCAGAGTGCATAGCTCAGATTTTTAAAACCTTGTTGTGATTAATAGCTCTTCATTCAAATGAAAACTATGTTCAGAAGTTAAAAACAAAATTAAAATGTCAAACTAGGCCACATACAACAGCACTAAAGCAAAGAGGAACTTATTTAAAAGCAAAAATGAACCATAGCAGCATAGTTAGGTGCTGAAGATTATGCTGTATTCAAGTATAGTTGAATATGCACTTATATGTTCACTAATTTATGTGGTAGCTTTGAAATAACATATTCATTAAATGTATAGCAAATTATATTACTTATTTAAATATTTATTATGGATGTGTCACCACCAGCTTTATTGAGCAAAATAAAAAAAATATATACAAGGGAAAATAGTTTTTGCTTCTGTATTTTCTCAAAATCTGAAACCCAGTTGTATACTATATATGAAAATGGCACTTGATTCTACATTAAAAGTGAACAACTTTTTCAGTTCCAATTATGAATTTATTGATAAACTTGTGGTTAGCTTCCAGTTTTTTTGTAAATAAAAGACTGTTTTTGAAATAAGAAATTAAGTTGTTCTGTCAAGTTCCATTTCTCCATAGAGTTCTGCTAACTTTTTAAACTCCGGTCCCCATTCATCGAGAAAGTTATAATCCTGATCAGACTGTGTTCCTAATGAATCTAGAGAGCTGATAGATCCTGCTTCTGATCTTTGTCCCTCATATGCATATGTCTGCAAGGAGTCATAAGGGGGCACACCGGGGTCATGGTCTGCCTCAGCCAATCTTTGTTTGAGAAATTCCTGAACATTAATGTTTTCAATAGCGGAAAGAGCTTGCAGTCTTGGAGTCCCCATAACTTCAGGTCTTACATCCCTTCTGTACTTCAGCTCCTCTGCAGCAGAAGGGTTTCGCAAAGCACAAATATCAAAAGCTTCAGTGTCTTCTTCTCCACCACCTTCATCATCATAAGTCACCACATTTTCTCGAACATCTTCCTCAGAAATGATAAGAGACTCTTTTTTTCCTCTCCTTAGGGTAATGAAGAGAACCACAATTGCTACAAAGAAAGTTATAAAAGTTTATTTATAAGTAAAAAAACAAGTTTCAGAAATTTAAATAAAACATACTGCCACATTTTTTGTAGTTATTCTAGTAATTAGTAACCGTACTTTTAAGGTTTATTGCTCCTTTTAAATACATACAGTAAAACATTATCCCCCATATGTAAAAAACTAAGGGGGGTGATTTAGCAATGTTCAAATTTACATTTTTTGCCACAATTTATTTTTTTTTTTGCACAAAAACTCACACATTTGAATGTTTGTCATTTATTAAGAACAAAATACTCGAAAAACTTGAATGTAAAATGTTTGCAACTAAAAGTTTGTGAGTTCATGTAGAAGTAGGCAAAATTCAAGCTTTTTTGTTAAATAAGGTTTTTTTTTTACTTGTACACTCACTTTTTGTTATTGTTTTCAATCAAGGTTTCCATATTCTCAAACAAACATTAAATTCTTTAAATTATGAGTTTATTTGAAGAAAAAACTCTAAAATCTCATAAATTTGATTTTGATAACGCAGCCCATTAGTTTGCCCAGTTGCAGTTGCCCATAGCAATTAATAAGATAATTGCTACAGGTCACCAGTAAATGTTTCTTGCTGATTTGTGATTTAACCAGTAGCAAAGTTTGCATCTTTTAATTATATTTCTCCATATGTGAGCAAAGATGAAGGTGGTCATTCATTTCCAGAATTCGATGAGCAGATTTGAAGATTTCAACCATAATGCTTGACCAAGTATCACCGTAGCTGTCATGTAAAGCTAAACATGGAGCTTCAGTAAGTGTGAACAATTATATTTGAAAATCTGTTAATCAAAATCTTTTATTTACTTTCTATTTACTATATACAAAGATAAAGCTTAACAAAATAAAAATGTGACAGATATTATTTATTTTGGATCTTAAAATAGATCATAAAAAAATAATTATATATGAAACACATTTTTCCATTTATAGGATAATGTAGATGAAAGTTACATTTATTCCCACAGGCTTGCAAAAATGATTCCATACCCCAGGCAAAACATGTTTACTTTCCTATTAACCTTTCTGTTAAGTTTTCTATTTTACTGAATGGAGAAACCTACATTTGTTAGAGATTTTTCATATAGAATGTAGCAAGGATTCATATTAAGTGACAAAATCCCTCATCTGCGGCATATAAAAAAATGGCACACAAAGACATTTTCATAATGTTTACAGAACATCTGCAGAATGTTTACAGAATATTTGAATTCTAATTTAAGTTTGCCTGTTTTGCTTTGTTTAAAATGTTGTTTAAAATGGATCATATTCTGAAACAGTGATTGGGGGAAACATCCAGGAAACTACTGGCAAATATGGGAAATGTGCACATTCACTTGCAAATTAATGTGAACTTTGCAGTAGAGGTTACTATAAGAACATCTCTGTTTCAGTAAGGGCAGTGTTTCAAAGTTTTAGGATAATGATACATAAAAATATTACTATTTAAAAAATAGATTTTAGCAATTCTTTTTGGAATATGGCAGTATTTCCCAGATTCTGGTTATCTGCAGTTTGGATCAGTAGATATTGTTTATGCTTCTGTTCAATAACCTTTAAGTCTCTTATTTGTGGAGCCATCTGAAAGATAAAAGCACATTCAGCAGATCGACCAAATGTGAAGCATATCAGCTTGATGCCTAAAGTTTCTCCAAAATAGATCAGACGGTTAACATCTATTGAAGATCTACTGTAGTATGTGAAGCATTAAATATCAAAAGTGTGTTTTTATAGTGTTTTTTTTTTTTTTTGCACGAGTAGGCCAAATTCAAAATGATTATTGCCCTTTTTCGGAAATCTAGTGTAAATGATTTGACTGTGTGGTAAATTACATGCTAAGGTGATGTGTTAAGAAGTATAGAGATTTATTTTCAAATTGTGATGAATATTTAAAGAAAAAAAGAGAAAAAAAAAGAGAAAGTACAATATATTATCTGTGTTTTGTATAGGACTTGTCTGTGTGTATATAGATTGTGTGGGATCTTAAAAACAAAACTATCTATGAAAGTGTTAGGAGAGCAGTGCATATCTCTTTATAACTACCTAAACTTTAGCTGTGTTTGGCTCAGAAAAATGTATGCCATCATCCAGGTTTATTTTTCCCTTTTAACGCTGTATGTGCGGTATCCTCAAATCACTTTAAAGATCTAGCCTCAATTAGCTTACTCTGTTCCTTTAATAACCCCATGTTATCCCCACTTGACCAGCTATTATTTTAGTTTTTAGGTTTATTTTTTTGTTTCCCCAACTGGATGCTTAGGTACTTCTTGGACATGCTGCAAATTGTGTGGAAGTACTGTAAAGCTTAATAAAGTAGCAACACCAGTTTGATATGTTTTCATTTGTTTTAAATAAGAGCCAGTCATCTTTAAATTTGATTTGACCTCTGAGAAGGTAAACTGTGCCCTATTCATGCATACAAAATGATTTCCTGGGTTTGATTTGCAATAGATGAGTCAGGTTTGAGACTTATTAGCTCATTATAAGAATATTTGCCTAGTTCTGTTACTGGGAACTGTATCTATACTCGGATTCTGTGGATTATTATTATTCTTTGTTTATCTAGAAAAAGAAGAAGCATATAATATGTTTAGGACTGACTTCAAACAGGATGTTACTGTTATTGAATGTTTATTAGTCACACAAACTTTTCAATGGCTTCTTTACACATGTGCCATGATTTTGGAATTGTCACATTTGAGCAGAAAGTGAATGTGAAGACATGGGCTGAATTGAATTACCAGATATCCTTTTCCAAAATGTATATACTGTATGAGTATTCTTTATTTATATAACACCTACATATTTCATGGAGTTGCACTGCATTGATTACAGTTCATAAAGGGCATATTTATCAAGGGTTGGATTTAGAGTTCAAGGGAGTTTTTTTAAACTTTTAAAAACTCCCATGAACTCGCAATTTTACCAAAATTTTATGCAATTTAACACAAAATTCAAATTTTGCAAACTCGGATGAATGGGATTGATGTGCAAACTCTAATCAAGTTTTTCTCTGAAAAATACTAGATTTTCAGGAAGACTGCAAACAACTCCAAATTGATCCCAGGACAGTCCCCATATGCTAAAACAGCTAAAGGTTTAAGGTGGTGAATGGTCAGATTTGAATTCTTAAAGGACCGGTACACAGTAAATTTTTAAAATCTAATTAAATTTTTTTTAGAAACTCAAATCAAATTTTAACTATTACCTAGTTGAATTTCACAAAAAACTCAAAAATTCAAATTTCAAAATTTAAAATTCAAATTCTCACTTTGACCCTTGATCAATCTGCCCCAAATTGTTGGACCTCAATATTTGTCAATGAGATGGCCAAAGAACATTTTTCCATGTATAATTTGCTATAGAGTATTACACTCTATCTTGATAGGCTTTGTTCACTGCTGCTGTAGTTGGCTTTATCACACAGACTTTCAAAATATTATTAAAATCCTTTTTGTAATCAGTGTGTTGGACCCTTAGGTAGAAATGTAATAACAAGTGAAAAATTTGCTATACCTATAGCAACCAATAAACAGGAAGCATTTAATAGTCACCCATTAAACAGCAGCAACATCTTATTGGTTGTTGTGGGTAACTGTAACTGGGCAATCAATACATGGGGGTCAGTATTTAGGCACATCTTTTCTAAGACTTTATGTAGTGTGTGCATGTATTAGGGTTAGATGCCTCACCTCAACAGTACCATCTTTAAAGCACTGGCTCCATCTTGCCTTGGAGTATCTGTGAGGTGCATGATATTGAACTCATGGGGGTATATTTATCAAATAGTCAAGTTTGAGATCACCACAGTCCTCTAGAATGAAATTCTGCCACTCTCCATTCATTTATATGGGATTTTGAAAGGCGTATTTATCAAAGGATGAACTTTCACTTTCACCCATTGATAAATACTCTTTAAAAAAATCCCATAGAAATTAATCGAGAGTAGCGGAATTTCACTCTGCTGACGACTGTGGTGATCTCAAACTTCACTCTTTGATTAATATACCCCATACACTTTACTAGGGCCAGCATACTGAGTCTCGCATGCTTATCTCTTTGCCACCACCTGTTTTTTGTCTACTGCTAGGTCTCTTTTGTGAGTTTCTCAGGTGTTCAAGCTCTCAGTTCTCCCACATCTCATAACACTAATCTGGACTTTAGCCCAAAAACCTTCATGTAGTAGATGTCTAGTGCTGGCCAAAGAATTTGTGGCTTGTTTAAAGCATAATGGAGCAACAACTCCCTGACATTTGTATTTAATATTAACACAGAATTTTATGCTGTAAACTTGTTCAGTGCTTGAAAATTCAGCATATCTGTTAACATATAATAGAATCTAATTAATTTATGTCATGCACCACTAAGTTTAAGCAGTGATAAAATGTTTACAAAGACATTGTTAACTGATTAACTACTGAATTATACCAAGGATGAAACTTCCTTGCCAGAACAATGTCTTCTAACCTATGTCATGTAAAAGCTTAAAGATCAATGGACTATGATTCCAATATAACAGGCTTCTATACAAAATATTGAGTTAGTAAGATTTAAAACGTGCAGCAATATCCATGTGACACAATTATGCAAAACATTGCTATATCACAATATAGAACAGACCACAGACAGAATAAATGGTATTTTGAGCACCAGTCAAGCTACAAATGTGATTTTTTTCTAATCATTGGGTAGTTATAAGGCTCTGCTTTTATAATTGACTTGTAAACTTCATACTAGATAACTGGTTAATAAAACAGGAACTCAAAGTCACTTACCTAATAGAATAACAACACAAAGAAGAATTGCAATTAATGCTCCTGTACTTAGTCCTGCAGAGGAGAGAAAGGCTTCAGCATGACATGTCCGTACGCGTCCATCTCTCTCACAGGCACATACTCTTATTGTAAGGGTGCTTGTGCTACTCAAATGAGGAATTCCACTATCAGCCACAACAATGGGGAGATAATAAAGATCCTGTGATGTTCTACTGAACCTTCTCCGGCGTGTTAAAATGCTTGCAGTGTTATCTAAAAGGAGCCCAAAACAAATCCAAATGTGAGCCCAAGCAGTCCATGTTAAGGTTCAGACAGTACATAAATCCTTTGCAAGCTCTGTCATTCAGCTACTAAATAAAGGTTGATTATTACTGACTAATCTGCTCTGTTAAAGAGATACAGACACCAGCAATTACATCTGTCATAATATTGCCTTTGAAAGCTACTTATAACTTTGTCATAAAGTATTTGCACAAATTTTACATTACATGTCTGATGCCCCATGTTCCTGTATGAGGGGGCTGCCATATTTGTGCAGTAGGAGTCCTGACAGGCTTAAATGGGACAGTCAGGTTGGCAAATCAGTCAGCTTTAGAAATGTCAACCAACAATTACTTACAAAAATAAACCTCTCAGCAAAACATGATTAACATGACCTATAGGTAATTTTTAATGTAGATTCATATTTTAAAAAGTCATTTTTAGTGTAAGTATTGCTTTAACGTTGAAACCGAAAATCTGTTCATATTATGCCAAATACTTAAGGTGTAATGTGGTATTACATAGATCTTATTTATTATATACTAATGATGCATTCATACAAGCTAACCAATCAATGTCTACTTTCTAAAAAACTACAAACTTTTCTGTCATTGTAACCTTGTGCTCTTGGTTCACTGCCTTAACGTGGCCTTAACATGGCCATACAGGAGCCGATAAAAGCTGCTGACAGACCAAGTTATCAGCTTATTGGTCCGTGTGTGGGGCCCTTCCGATGGGCTTCTCTGATCGATATCTGGCCGAGAGTCAGGCATATGTTGATCAGGCAGGGGTAAAAATCCAGTTGAATCGCAGACTGCATCCGACCACCTGCATTACATATATTATGATCCAATCATTAGGCCCTATGGCCCACGATCGATCAGCCCAATATCGCTCAACTCAAGGTTGGCATATAGGGAGAGATACATAATTTGGCCAAAAGTCGCCAAATGAGCGGATCTGTATGTGTATGGTCACCTTGAGGCAAGCAGTGTGACTTTCATAGACTTTCATATTCACTTTGCAAAGACCAAAAAATAATGTTTCTTTCCAAGTAATCTTGAAATCATGAACAAACAGGAAAAATATTCTAAAGAAAGTATATAAAACTTTGGAAAAAAGTGGACCTAAAATACACAACACATCTTTGCATTAACTTTAAGTTTCACTAAGTAAAACAATTCGTATGTATAGAGTTGTGCAATTATGATGTATAAGCAGTGTGAAATGTAATAGTGATAAGTCTAAAGCAACTGGACTTGCTGAGTAATCTTAAGAGCATTTAATCACTCATATGGAGCAGAAATTTTTAGTCAATTACATTTTCTGCCTATATAAGTACCATTGACTTCAAACTGAGCTAAAATAAAATGAAAGTCTAAATTTCTTAAATTAAGCAATAAATACCTGCTTTCTCATCACTTTTGTAATACATTCTGATTGCTGATATCAGAAATCAGTGGATGGAATGTATACAATTAGTAAGAGAAATACCCAGTTGCATATTTTTATCGCTTTTTTTATATCACTTTTTACACTGTTTTTAGTGTTAAACATTTATATTATATATAACCTTTATAAATATGATATAAAACCTTAATAAATGTGGCTCTGAGTATTTGAACAGTGTGAGATAGAGAGAAGATTAAAATCAAATTAAACAAGAAATCCAAATTCTTTTTTTATTTAAGCACTCATAGCTGTTGTAAACTCATTTAAAAACATCAGCTCTCAGTCAAATACTGGCTGCCCCTCCTCTATAGGCAGGAAATTACTTTCATTTTCCATTCAGTATGTACTAAATGTCACTGCACTCCCCACTTTCCCCCTGTACTCTTAACCATTTAATTGTGTAGCCAGTGCATGGGGATGGACATCAGGTCCCCCATTCTGGTGCACAAACAAGATTTTGAGATGATGCAAGGCTTGCCTTAATAACAATGTCCACAAAATGGCTTCAGCCTGCTTGTTATAATTATGAGTTCTCAGACTGAAGGAAACAAGATTCAAATACTTGTATTTTGTGTAATTAAAGTTCATTTTGCTTGACTAACATTATAAAATAGGATTTGGAATAATTTCTTTGGATGACTGGTCACCTTTAAAATAAGTCAGTGTGAAACCAGTATATGAAACACATGTGGCACATGCATTGAACAGTGTCCTGCTTTATTAATAAAATATTTGTTATATAACTTTGTTTCAGATCAAGAGCAAAGTGCATGAATTTGTGAATCTGAAAATAATTTCTTCTCATACTTGGAAGAATTGCATTATTTTCAGCATGGCAGTGGATTCATGTAATGCTAAAAGGGACAAGGGACAAGGCACAAACTCTCTGAACACAATTTCAATACATTTGTTTATCAAGAAAATAAATGCTTTGTGTTTTTTAAAGTGTAATTTTGGCCTGTTTGTGCTCTACCCATGAAATGCTTTGTGCATTGATTTAATTTCAACTAGCTTCATGAAGATTGGAGTTTGGAGGTTTCTAAATTTTAAGAGAGTTGTAAATATACCATGATCTCATATACAGCACAGATTGCAGTTCAAACAGCAGAAGAAAATAATGCAGCTCTAGACACCCTGCTAAGTCTAATGGTACACATGTAAGGAGGAGAAATCATTTTATAAAAATGCATAAATACTTAAGGCAATATTAATTCAGCAAACAGGGGGTATCAGTCAATACAATTGGACTGGAGGAGGTATTCCAATTAAGGTGCCTATATAAGGGAAAGAAGGAATCGCACGTTTAGCCTAGCATCATCAACAGGCAAGACAGACAATACCAAGTATGACCAGGTGGATACCTGTTCATTCCTAAGATTAGATAGAGAGGATTGAGTGAAATTTCACCACTTTCGATTAATTTTTATGGCATTTTGAAAGGGATATTTGTCAAAGGGTGAATTTTCACTTTCGCTCATTGATAAATACAATACTATTTTAAAAAAATGTGGTACCATCTTGCTAAAGCTTTGTTAAAACTGTTAATTTAAATTGTATTTTCTTTATATTGTTGAGGTGGGGTGGAACTTATTGTCTCTGTCAGGGCAATGGCACACAGTGCATTTTGTTGCCAGTGCTAAATCACATTCAACATGGGCAACAAAACAAAACAACCCAAAATACAGACAAAAGGAATCAGCACATGCAAGGCAATCCATTTGTGTTATTACATGAAAATACAAAAGGGAGCATAATATAGATAGATAGAATATCCATATAATTTTCTTTGACCACTAAGGAGTCCATGAGGTACATTTCATTCCATTGCAGAATAAACAATATGGAATACATTAAAAAAAATCTACAGCACCCCCCACACACATGCACATATTTTATCTGTTTCATATACAGTAAATCTAATACCACAAACATTTTAACTGACATAGTCCCTTTTTTATTTGAGAAACAAATTTAAGATTAATAATCTAATCACAAGGTATTATTGGATTTTTAATATACTTACACTTCAACTTTCAAATAATAATGTAAACTTGAATCCTAACACAAAAAAAAACATTCTGTATTGGTGGTCCTATAATGTCCAATGATGCACCACCATGTGTCAGTCATGCTTTTTACATGAGAAAAAATGGGATTTCTTTAAAATGTTGCTTAATAAATATACATTTAAGTATATTCCCCTTGCAAGCAGGGTACCTCATCGCAAAGCAAAAGCTTTGTGGTTTGACAGAAGTGTTGGTGTTCAAGTTGGCAAGAAAAGACGTTCTTTTAAGGCTTTCAAGTTAGCTGGGAGAGCAGAAACTTTTGTCAAATATAAGGAGGCTTATAAATCATGCAAACAAGCTATAAAATAAGCTAACATCAATATGGAAAGGGTATTGCAGCAAGGAGTTAAACCCCAAATTATTTTTTTGAATATGTAAATAGTAAAAAAAAAAATTAAGCAGGATGGTGTGGGGCCGTTATTTTTCATCTGTCTACACAAATGAGGAAGCAAGTAATGAAGGTTTCCTTTTAAATAGTCCCAATTCTATTGCTAAATTGCTAAAGCTTTTGATACAGTATCACACAGAAGGTTAACAGTTTAATTAAAGGGATTCAGTCATGATTTTTATGATGTAGTTTTTATTTCTAAATGACACTGTTTACACTGCAAATAATTCACTATACCATGTAAAATGTCATTCCTGAACCAGCAAGTGTTTTTTTTTAGTTGTAATATTGGTGTCTAGGCAGCCATCCCAGGTCATTTTGGCTGGCCATGTGCTTTCAGAAAGCGCCAGCACTTTTAGGGTAAGGCCAGACGAGGAGATTCGGGGAGATTTTGTCGCCTGACGACTTATCGCCACGTCTTTTGCGCGAGAAAGTCGCGCAAAAGACGTGGCGATAAGTCGACAGGCAACAAAATCTCCCCGATTCTCCTCGTCTGGCCTTACCCAAAATGGAACTTCTTTCTGGCAGGCTGTTGTTTCCCCTAACTGAATGTAACGACCATGTTATCAGGAACCTTGTTTGGCGACTGTACCTTGCGGATGCACAGGTGATCACCGACGCCCTTTTGGGCCACCGGGCTTTCTGTGGAATCCAACAAGGAAGTGTGTAGAAAAATCGTAAGTGAGGTACCGAAGAGAAGACGGAGTCGGGCAAAAGGTTCAAGGCAGGCGGCAGAAATCATAGTCAAGAGTCAGGCAAAAAGTCAAAAACCAGGAATCCAATATCACAAAAAACGCTTCGGCAGGATCAATAAAACGGATGAACCCAGAAGTATGCGCATGCTTGCTGCCATTCTGGGAGAGACGCGCATCTTACACTGAATGTGTCACAGTGGGACCTGGATTTTACAATTGAGTGCTGTACTTATATCTACCAGGCAGCTGTTAAATTGTGTTAAGGAGCTGCTATCTGTTACCTTCCCATTTTTCTGTTGTAAGGCTGCTGTGGGCAAGAAAGGGAGGAGGTATTATCACTCCAACTTGCAGTACAGCAGTAAAAAGATACAGATGTTTATCAGAGCACAAGTCACATGACAGGGGGCAGCTGGGAAACTGACAATACCCAACTATATAAATCTTGCCTTTTAATGGAAGTTAAACACATGTTATGTTTTCTGTGATTGGGGATGGTCAATGAAAGTGTGTAGACTAGACCCAGTCTAGTCTTACATATGCAACGTTTTTATTTACAACTGTGACAACATGTTCACTTTGTTGTATGTGTATTGAACCATGGTGCAAACAAAAACATTTAAAAAAAATCTGTTTGCACATTTGAAAAACAGATTTTAGTGCAGAATTCAGAGCAGCACTATTAACTCATGCCTTTTAAAAAAAACATTTTTTTCCATGACAGTATCCCTTTAAGGAATATTGGCCTGGAACATATTATGTGTGCTTGGATAGAGAACTGGCTGAAGGACAGATTACAAATAGTGGTGGTAAATGGAACATTTTCTAATTGGATCAGTGTTGTCAGTGGAGTACCACAGGGGTCTGTATTACTCTTTATAAGTACATTAGAGGGAATTATAGACTGCTAGCGGAAGATCTATTTTTCTATAAAATGGATAATCGGACCAGATGCCACCCCTTTATACTAGGGAAAAACTTTTATTTGCAGCAACATAGGTGGTTCTTCATAGTCAGGACAGTGAGATTGTGGAATGCACTGCCGGATGTTGTCATGATGACTGGGGCTTGGATGATTTTTTGGTTAATCATAATAGCCAAGGTTATAGTAATACTAAAATCTACAATTAATATAGATATTGGTATATATAGTTTCAGTGGGTGTGTGTAGGTATGTGCACTGGTTTGAACTTGATGGTCTTTTTTCAACCCCGCTTGACTATGTAACTATTAACAGCACAAAGTATACCAGTTCAATTGCTGTTGTTGCCAATAAGACATACTGTATTCCAATATACCTGGTCAAAGACAAAGAAAGAGTAATAGAGTTATTAAAATTTACCTTCATTATTCCTCAATGTAAAATTTGGATTTATAGATTGGGAATCTTGTAGAGAAAAATAGAATCTTGCTCCATTTGCAGTGTCATCCTTGTCCTTTGCTTTGATAGTATGAATAACCTTGTGGAAACACAAATAATAATGACTAAACTATAATTGATTATCTACCGGAAAAAATAGATTATGGACATATTATATAGTTATTAAATTTGAGTATCAATTTGCAGTTTGTAGTTTTTGTAGTTTTACCCTGGCCATTTCCATGTCAGTCTTACAAATCGGTAAGATCCTCCTACTTTGACCAGGCAGAAGAACTGCCCCTAGTAAAAGGACTTCCACCTACCAATATACACACGGCCATTTTTACCTGTGCTCACCTGCATTGCACTTTCTTCTGTTAAGCCACAGGGGAATGCAGGAGTAGATACAGTCAATTATTTTGAAGGGGGCTGTATGCGCAGAATGCAGGTGAAATGCAACATGCTGCATGCCAACCTGCGTTTGGTGCTTACATGCGTCTGTGAGTACAGCCCCCTTTAAAATGATTGTCTGTCTGTCTGTCTAGATGCTATACATGTGAATATAATGAAATAAAAAGAAAAACCCTTCTGGCAAAACATTTTGGTGATGGTATGTGTTCCTTGCATGGTAAAATAACCAATATTTGATTATCAAATGTAATTGATTATACAGGTGTCTTTTTTTCATCCGTGTACTGGTCAGTTCAGTCTGCAGATCTGTATTCCAGGTACAGATTGGTTTAAGCATTTGTATCCAATTATGGTTCTCTCAGATCTGTATTAAAGGTAAAGATTGGTTTGGGGATTTGTATCCAATTATCTCTCAGTTGCATTCTGATTCCTTCTAAGCCTCAGCTGAACTAATTAAGCACTTACCTGGAATACTAGCACCAGCCTGAGATTGGGTTACAGGCTTCTGGCTCTGATTTTGCTTTACTATCATCCAGAGGCTATAGACTAAACCTAATGCAAATGTCTGTGTTTCAAGCAACAGCATATTTTTTTTAATGCTAGTGCAGAGTATGTGGATTTGATTTCCCTTAATTTGCTGCATGAAGACTAAAGGACTGCTGCGACAAACTGCCCACCAGCTGTTACTGAAAAGAAACCGGCACCTTTTTCTGAGCGACTGAACTAAATGGTAATAGTAGTATGTTCATTACCCATTATCTTCAGTGATCATACTGGCATGTATTGGTTTATATGGTATTTATAGCTAAGGACAATGGGACTGGCAAAGGGCATAACACATTTTGAAACTGCACAATGCAGTACATAGTTAATTTTTTTGTGGCAAAATTTTCACTTTCCCATCAGGCCCTATATTTTTTAAGGCTACCTTCTTATCCTTGTACATAATGGGTGGTGTGTCATGGCAGCTAGTGGGTGCATGTGTGTGTATGGTGGGTCCATGGGGTGAGGTTCTCTGAGGGGCCCCAGTAACCCCAGTCCAAAACTGATAAATTATCTCTGCCTGGAATTTACTCTTGTCAGCTTAGCATGTTAATACTCTAACATACTAGTTAAGTGCGTGAGGTCTGTTATCAAGAAACTCATTATCTGCAAAGCTCTAGTTTAAGGGAAGGACATCACCCATAGATTTCCTTTTAATTTAAAAATTCTGTTTTTTATAATTGATTTCCTTTTTCTTAGTAATAATAAAAAAACACATTGTACTTGATTCCAACTAAGATATGATTAATCATTATTGGAGGCATACCAATCTTTTTGTGTTTTAATGTTTAAATGAGTTTTTAGTAGACTTGAGTTTACCTGATTGTTGATATTGTACCCTGGAGAGCTGCTAAATTACTCAAAAAACATGAATAATAAAAAATGAAAACCAAATGCAAATTGTCTCAGAATATCACTCTCATCATCATACTAAAAGTTAATTTAAAGGTGAACAACCCCTTTAAGTACATTTTGTGTGTGCTACTGCAGATGGTCAATATTGGCCTTTATGTTGTTTTTACATACTTTTTTATGCTTGATATAGCTTTTCAATGTAACAAAATAACATTATAATGATTTAGGGGCAGATTTATCAAAAGGTTTTAAATTCAAATTTCGAGTTTATTATATTGTAACTTGACTAGTCCAAATTCGATTTGAGTGAAAAATGTGAAATTCGATATTTATCATGTACTGTCCCTTTAAGAATTTGAATTTGACTATTGGCCATCTAAAACCTGCCAGATTGGTGTTTTAACCTATGGAGGACCTCCTACAATCAATTTGGAGTGGTTTGATGGACTTTTGAAAAAACAATTTTGGTGAAAAAACTCAAATCAAATTTGATTCGAGTTTGCGGGTCGATCCTATTCACCTGAATTTTTAAAAAAAGTATATTTTTAATACATTTCATCTCTAAATTTGACCCTTGATAAATATGTCCCTTAATGTTTGGTTTTTTGAATGGATACTGTGTGAGAATAAGAGTATAAGCTTGATCTAACTTTTTTATTTAATTTTTTTATAATTTGACTTTGATTTTCTGTGCTTTATATTATGCAGTATCAAAGATCCTGTAGGTCTGACTTAGAGAAAGAGATAATTACATAGCTAACGCAAATTATTGTTTTTTTTAAAGGTAATTTCCATTCAATGTACTGTATATGTTTTTTTTTTATTAAAACAAGACTCAGAGCTAATGGAATAAATATTCAGAGTTTATCTGAGACAAGATTTATTCAGCATTAGTAAATATACAGTTCTAAGTGGCAATGACACTTTTAGATGTAACAATTACATAGTGCTCAAACATTTCAAGTAAGCATTTGAATTAGTATTACTGCTTAGAGTTGTTGCTGTGCTGTGCTGATAGTCTAGAGTGATATGATATACAGTATGCAGACCAAATGTAAAAACTTCAAAACCAGTCAAATCAAACCAGTCTGTATTGGCTTTTTCTTGAAATAAAGAACCACAGTGAATTCAAGTTTAGGTAGAGCAACCAGCTGGCAGGTAGAAAATGGGATTATGATGTGGAGGACTAAAGGATTACATTTATGATTATTAAGCAAAACTAGAAATGTGATATATTTAAGAAAAGCCCATGTAACACTAAACTAACCCTTGATCAGCTAGCGCTATGCTATTATGACATATGTATAGTTAATATCTGTATTTGACAATTTTTTCTAGATTAGTTAATTGTAAAAAAATCCTTTGAATATATTCTTGAAACCCATAAACCTAAGATTGTAGTTTTTCATTTCTTTGTCAGTGAATGCTGTAATCTTAAGCATGCTATTTTGGCCTATCTCTGCCAGAAACTAAGTCAATTTCCTCTCGCTACAGGTTACACATAGTTTAATCTGACAGCAATTCTTTGACAAATTTATAGCTGTCTCCCCTCACGCAGACTTTGCTTCTATGTTAAATTCCCAATTATCTGTTCTCTGTTCTATCCTATTAATTTAGTGCTTGCTCTCTGTTCATTTTTGCCAACAGTAAAATGGTTTAAAATCTTTTTTCAAGACAGTCTGAATTTCTTCTGACATATTAACAGACATTCTGTGCCTTCTAAAACATGTTCTTAAACAAATGGTTATTACAAAAGAAAGGTATAATAAAACACTTTACTTTTTAAATCTGTGTTTGCAAAGTATGTATGTTTCATGATATGACATTAAATGCTAGGGGTTACTGTTAAAGGTATGGGCAAAGTTTTCCCATTGTTTTTACAGGTCCAGCAATCCTTGTCAAATAAGGGGATAATGTAATAAAAGAACAGGTCTGTGGCAGGTATAGTGCAATATGGTAATTACTAAGCATAGCAACTTATCAAATATTTGCTTTAAAAATGGAGACTAGTAAATACTTCTTGCTGTTTGGTTGCTAGGGGTTACTATGCCTAGTGCAAATTTTGAACTGGGAATTTCATGATGCTTATAATTTACTGGACACTTTTAAAATATGGCAAACAGAAATCCTGGGAAAGTTGCAGAGGAGAGATGTAAAAAATCATTACTGATTCCAAAAATATAAATGGCAATGGAATAACTATATTGGACAGCCCCTAATCATTACAAATGGATAAATAATTGTTTTCCTTTAAAGGACATATTTATATTTATACACCTCTAGGACTACTAATTTTCTTATACAGTATTTCACAAAAGGAAGAAAGCACATTTATCACATAATAACATTTAGAAATACTATGCAACTGTAGTGATATAAAACATCAGCAACTGTCGGATACCCACAAATTTAATGTAAATGATCTCTGAATGAAGAGCGGAGTAATGATATATGCTCATGACATTGTCGTTAGTCCTCGGCATCAGTTACAAGGCTGAACTTTCACTTCCTCCTGAGGGTCATAAGCAGTGTTCCATGAATAAAAGGTTCCCCTTTTATAAGGCAGATCCTAACAGCTAGAGGGTCAGGAACTTATAATCAATCAAGGTCTTAAGTTACCCAGGAACTTGGCCAGGACATTGAACTCAGGATTTTTATTTTGAAATTGGCGCTAACTGAGGATCTGTCATGTTAGAGATCAATGTGCTGCTGGGTTGTAGCATAATGATGTTGCAGCAATAACACAAAGCTCTTTATCTGCATAAGGACCTCAGTTCTGGTGCATGCTAGTGCATAGAAGACTCCAACTGCACCAGCACTGTATATATGGTCAGAATGGGCTGAATGAAAGAGCCTGTGATATAATTGTACTGTTATTGCCATAGTTATTTTGAATACTTTAACACACATCTGTCACGTACGGCTCCCTAAATGCAGAACAAGTGCTTCGCTCCCTGCTCACGTCCAATCTTCCACCTGTAGCAGCCACCTTTGGCCTTGGGTGGAGCCCTCGGCTACTCAGATGCTGCCAGGTCTTCATTTGAGATGAGCAAAGCAAGTGTTCTGAATAAGTGATGGTGCACGTATGTTAACAAGGTTGAACTGAAGGCAACAGTTCAAGGAGTAGACAATAAGCGTGGTCAGGCAGGCTGGGGTCAGTACAGGCAGTTCAATCAGGGTCAGACAGGCAGTGGTCGATACTGGCAGAGTTCAAGCAAGGTCAGACAGGCTGGGATCAGTTCATGCAGAGTTCAAGAATGGTCAGGCAGGCAAGGGTCAAAATTGGCAGAGTTCAGGATAGTCAGACAGGCAGGGATCAAAACTGTAGCAGCACTGTATGGACAAAATATATTGATGTAATTTCATCCCTATATGGTTTTCCATCTATTGTATTGCAAGAGAGCTACAGGGCAAATGAATTCACTATGTTAAAACATACAATAAGAAAGTACTGAAAAAAGGCTATAAATGTAGAACAAATGAATTGAATTATATGAGTAGACAGTTGCATTGTGGTTTCTGAATGTTTATAGGGCTCACCTCTTGAATGAAATGAAGGTAAAGCATGATCAATGGCAGAAACATTTATTAATCATACCTTCTAACCCTACCATTATTCATAAGGGTTTTTTGGTCACACGATGGAGCCCTCACCCAGCATCATTTTGTATAATGTAATGTAACACCCTCAAAGGCAGTTCAAAATTTATCATCTAAACCTCTTGGTTTGCTTTGCTACAGAACATAATGAATGGTGCTAAAACAAATCGATCTATGTAGTCTGCCCACATTGAAATGTAGTTTTTAATTCTTGTTCTTTGTCATTATCCTATTAAACCTGTCTCTTCTGGGAATTCTCATATTCATTTACTTCATTAAACCAGAATAGTTGTAAATGGGAATTAAATAAAGTGTGTAGTAACATGAATTTTGCTTGCTAACAGTAAACTGTTAATTCTCATAACTATGTATGAATTACAGTATATTACAAGACAAGACTTTGATTCAGATCCTTGCTTATATAAAGTACATATATGATATAAGTGTGATTGTAGATCATAAACATTTGTATAATATTGTGCCTCTGTAATATACTGTGTATATCCTGTATGTAATGGTTTGCAAAATCACTGTACTTAATTACCTTTATTACCTTACTTCAACCATATCAAGATCACATTGTTCAGTAAAGTGAAGTTATTTAGAGCCAGTTATTAAAGTATATTACCTGGCCAGCCCTGCCATTCTCACAAACAACAATGTCTTCATCAAGGATATATGGAGGGTTGTCATTAACATCTAAAACTCTGATTCCAACTGAAACATGGCTCACAAGTGAAGGATTGTCTGAAAAGGATAGACAAGTCAAGTTAGAAAACCTCTATTCTGCTTAGTGCATAAATCATATTTTCCTAACTTAGTTCAATATATATATATATATATATATATCAATATATATATCTCTTCACATAGAACCACACTCCAAATTATTTAGGTGAATAAAGTCACATTTATTGCATTCGATCTGTGTGTCCAACGTTCCGGCCCACCTTAGAGCCTTTATAGGGCATTTATCAAGTGTGTGTGTGTGTATATATATATATATATATATATATATATATATTTATATATATATATATATATATATATATATATATATATATATATATATATATATATATATATATATATATATATATATATATATATATATATATATATATATATATATATATATATATAGAGATATATATATATATAGAGATATATATAGAGATATATATATATAGAGATATATATATATATATATCTATATATATATATATAGATATAGAGATATGAGCAATATTCTTTATTTCTACGGGTTTTCGGATTATGCTCAAAAGATTTCTTTTCAATATTTTATTTGACTTATATCTTTTATTAGTTCTTGATATTATTTTCGTTTTTTCACTTTATTATTTGTTATACTGTCACTGATGAGGTCTGTTACACGTCACTTCCCCTGCTTTTGGTTGCTCTTTTTGTTTTTCCCGCCACACTTGGTATTTATTTAGTTTGTGTGAACCATTTTTGCACTTTGAGAAAGGCTGTCATGTCAGCCGAAATGTCAGCGATCGTCCACTGAATAAAGACATTTAAACACTTCTAAGACCTGTGAGTGCGATCTCCATTTCCAGCTTTACATTCAAACTTCAACAAGGACTGCACCCAGGCATAATTGATGACATTTTCGTGAGTGCCGGTTTTTCCCTTCACTATATATATAGATAGATAGATAGATAGATAGATATAGATATATATATATATATATATATATATATATATATATATATATATATATATATATATATATATATATATATATATATACACTTGATAATTGCCCTATAAAGGCTCTAATGGGGCCAGAAAATTTGATGTGCAAAAAATTCAGAGAAAGGGGATATCTAGAAACAGTGATCAGTGAAGCTAGAAGCAAAATTAATACAGTTTGAAACAAAAAGACTGATAGGAAGAGAATTCCCTTTGTTACAGATTATAATAGACAGTATCAATCAGCAATACACTTCGACGTCACTGGTATATTTTACAACGAGCGTATCCACACATAGATGAATTTATTGCTCCACCCATTGTCTCTTACAGAAGAGGCAGAACAATTGGTACCATGGTGACTTCTGCTCAAGTAAAGAAAAGAACTAGAGAAGTTGATAGTTGATACTTTCCTAAGCAAGAGAGCAACAGGAATGTCACCATGTTACAATTGTAATCAATTCCCTTATGTACATAAAGGGAAAGATTTTATCCATCCTGAGATGGGGTATGTTGCCCACTTGAGGGGCTTCTACACTTGTGTCTCCAAATATGTTGTATATGTGTTGATTTGTCCATGTGGTCTCATCTATATAGGTGAGACCACACAGATGATCAAATCACATATCTCACAACAAAGATCTGCCATCAATCTAGGCAATTTGAGTCAGCCAGTGTCCAAGCATTTTTTGGAGAAAGGACACAGTGCTGACCAACTCAGATTTATGGTGCTGGAAATGATCCCCCACTTAGAAATGGAGGAGATTGAGAACTCCGTTTAAAACAGAGGGAGGTGTGGTGGATCCACAAATTAGGTTCCTTACAGCCCAAAGGATTAAATAGAGATTATGATCTATATCTCTTATGAGTATGTTACAAAAAACTTGATGCTATTAGATACAATTGGAACTGAGCCTATCAATATATAATGTGCTTGCAAACTATGTTGGATATGGTAGATTAAAATAGGCACATGAAGGACAAGGGCAATATGTATGAAACATAATGTAAACTTTGACCTGTAGGGGTTACAATTGTGTATTCAACTCTGATGTCACTTCCTGATCTCTCTTTAATACTCCAACTCAAATTCAGGCGGTATTTGGGTGTCAAATCCAAAAAGTCACGGTATTCAGATTTTTCATGATTTCATGGGACATTGGCCCAGCTATATCACTAAGTCTCTAGAGAGTAGAGAACTCGTCAGCCATTACCCTTGATTAGACCAGAGTAGCTTCCTTCACATTTTTTAAAAATGTTTTACTAAGTTCTTATTATAGGTCAGCTGGTTTCCCCAAGAGCTCATATGGAGCCCATATAGCCAAAAATGTGGGGGTCCAGTTTTGGATATGAGCAATAGTACTTTCAAAATGCATATAGATGATAAGTTTCCTGTGGATTTCCATGATTTCCATAATTGAGGAAATAGTTGCTGATTTCCATTTGGCCTCTATTGTAATACGGGCTACAGTCAATATATGGTTCACTAATTTCTGGGAGGTACTATGTTTTCCCAGCAAGTGGGTTACAGTTTTTTTTTTTTATATATCTTTACAGGTAACTTTTGTTATTAGTCTATGTACCTCCTCCCAGTATCCATTAATCATTGAACATGCCCATAGTAGATGGTATAGTGACCCTATATTGGCGCATCCTCTCCAGCACTGGTCTGGAATAGTTACATTTATTTTGTTCAGTCTGTTATGGGTCATATACCAATGCATAATCACCTTGTATATAATTTCAAATAGCTTCCCAGTCCTCCAATTCCAAGGGACCTTCCAATTCTTGTTCCCAGTAAGTCATATATTTATGTTTTGGGGGCTTTTTGGCTGGTAGAGAAATTAGGATCTTGTATATATTTAACAAAAAAGCTTTTTGTGGCCAGAAGATTGCATTACGCTTAAATGCAAAAAAAGGTAATATGAAATGTTGTATTTGGAGATATTCATAGAAGCTTATTGGAATTTCAGGCAATTTGGCTTGTAGGTCTCCGAATTGGAGCATCTGAGAGATATTGTTAGTAAGTACATCAAATATTTTAAACAGACCTTTCGCTCCTCAATTGCTACAGAGAGAAGCTTGTGTCCTTGGTTAGAACCTGGGGTTTTGGAGAAATTGAGTCATCAGGGAGAAGGATGAAATTAAGTACAGTCTATCTTTTACTTGGTGCCAGATGGTGAGAATAGACTTGGTGGATTCTAGTATAGTTTTAGGCGGAGCTAAATGAGGGTCAGAGTTCCATAAAAGGGCTCCAAAATGTGTATGGGTGAAGGGGTTATGAAGGAGTTCTCTATCCTCGGAAGGGACCAGTACCGGGAGAGTTTCAAACAAATATAGGAATTGGGGTAAAATGTTCATCTTCAGTGCCGTTATACAGCCAAACCATGAGAGTGGGTAGTCTGTCCACTTATGTAGTAGCTGTTTAGCTTGTTGTATAAGTGGTTGAAAATTCCTTTTAAACAGGTCTCTAAATTGGGGTATTATCTTTGTCCCTAAATAGGTGTGAAATATCTTTCAACATTTAGTGAAGCCTCCTGAATACATAATGGGAGTGCCTCTGATTTATCCCAATTGATTTTATATCCAGAGAGGTTACTATAGGCGTCGAATGCCTTATGTAAAGTTGGTAGAGATATGAGTGGATTTGTAAGGGATAGTAAGACATCGTCTGCAAACAATGCTATTTTGTGCTTGGTTCCAATACTTATCTTTATAGTTTTCCCTGTTGCACCTGGTAGTTTGAGTTGTGTGGTTGGTGTACTATATAATGCCTGAAGGGCAGTGATGAATGGACCCTGAAATCCCAAATGTGTTAATAAAGTAAATAGAAAAGTCCAACTGAGCCGATTGAAGCGCTTTTCTCCATCAAGACCTAGTATTAGAGCCAGTTTGAACCTTTTCTGGATTGCTTCAAGTAAGGCAATGGTTCATCTGGTGTTGTCACCTGCTTGCCTACCTTTGATAGAGTCAACCTGATCTGGGTGGATAAGGGCGAGGGCCAAATTGGCTAGTCTATTTGCTAGAATTTTAGTGAATAATTTTAGATCTGAATTAAGATGTGCTATAGGTCTATAGCTACTACACAGGGATGGATCTTTTCCCTCTTTATGTAAGAGGGTTAGGTATGATGCAAGCATGGATAGGATGGGGGGTCCCTGTCAAAAACTGATTAAAGATGGTGGTTAAATGTGGTAATAAAATATTCTGAAATGATTTTAAGTATATATAGGGAAATCCCCTCTAATGTTTGAAAGGGACATTGTCTATTTATTAATACCACCACTCCTACTTTTGTGGCCCTGAATCATAAAATGCTGTGGGGTAATGATTGGAGGATAAGTGAGATGATTTAACATTTGCGAAATGCGTTTCCTGTATAAAGCAATGTCTATCTCTTGGGTCCTTATAACCTTAAATAACAAAAGCCGTTTTGCAATGGTATTTAGCCCCTTAGCATTAAAAAAAAAACTAAAATCTTTGGTGTGTTTTGGGTTTGTGTCAGAGTGTTGTTTAATATTTAAACAGATCGAAGGGTCGTGGCTGACCATGATCTAGGAAGGTCATATGTTTATCACACCCGAGTTCCAAATTAAAAGCTTTTGTATGCTAATTATCGGGTCGCTTAGGGCCTGAAGAAGCGGAGCTCAAGCTGCATACGTCCTTCCTAGATGATGGTCGGCTAGGCCTCTTCGATCTGTCTAAATATTAAACAACAATCACCCACTAACCCAAGACACACTAAAGCTTTTTTTTTGGGGGGGGGGTTGCTTCCTCTGAACAAGTTAAGAAGGATTTTTTGTTTTGAACTTTCTTTGAATATATTACCAGCTTATATAGTATTTTTAGAATTGGCTTAGCAGCTATTGTCGCTATGTGAGACTGATCACAAGTTTATTTTTCACCTTCCTTCATACTTCTATTAAATTTGAATCTAGGGTTTAGCCTAGCAATATGGTGGTATGGCATTATGTCATTGGGGGTGTTTTAAAACTTGTAATGGGAGATAAATCATATACAGTATATGCAAATATATATACAATTCTGCAGAAAAAAAAACGTTTATAGTGGCTTTTTAATGTGACATGTAACAGCTCTCCATTAAAAAGGGAGCTCTGAATCCATTTCATTTTTAAAAGTAACAGAATTCAAGTGATCTTAAACATATAAATGTATTTTATACCTGAGAAAACATAAAAAAAGGTAGGAGCAAGGGAATAGGCTAAAATGGCAAGTTAAAATAACCTCCTCTGTAAAACATAAAATATATTTCGGAGTTATTTCTGGCTGATTTTACACACAAAATGGAAAAATAAATGGTTATGTGCGCTCAAGGTGAACATGTTATATACATTTTGTTAGAATTGAGGTCTTAGTACCAGACTGTGGCAAAAATATATAAGCTTGCATGTAATATGCAATGTAATATGCATTGAGTAAAAAGTGCAAGTTAACACAGTTCTCCCACTCTATACCTGCTATTATGATGTTGCATCTAAATTCTGTTAACAGGCATACGCAGATCACAGAAAATTAAACAAATAACTAAATTCTGGAGCATTTAACTTTAATGTGTGTAAATAGATGATGTTGCTAACATTATAGGATTGGGGTATAAACAAATAATGAATGAAAAAAAAGGCCTTTATATTAAAAAAAAAAAAAAAAAAAAAAAGAAAAACTTTCTGTGTGAGGAAACACTGGTGCTTGAAAACCTCTCCCAAATTTATAAGTATAATTTGGATTATTATAGCATTTAGAGCTAAAGTGAGACAGTGTTATTTAAACATTATGTTAAAAAACACAAGATTCTAAATGACAGATGTGTTAATGAGAAGTAAAAATTGTAAATGAGATGTAGATGTTATCATTACTATATCCTTTTCACTAAGTTCCTTTAGGTCTCTGCTGAAAAGAAAACTCAGGGTAAATAGCAGCTGTTCTTACTTAAAGGAAAACTATATCCCCAAAATGAACACTTAAGCAACAGATAGTTCATATCATATTAAGTGGCATATTAAAGAATCTTACCAAACTGGAATATATATTTAAGTAAATATTGCCCTTTTACATCTCTTGCCTTGAGCCACTACTTTGCTGTCTCAGAGATCACCTGACCAGAAATACTACAACTCTAACTGTAACAGGAAGAAGTGTGGAAGCAAAAGACACAACTCTGTCTGTTAATTGGTCCATGTGATCTTACATGTATGGTTTGTTGGTATGTTTGTGACTACAGTGAATCCTACGATCTCAGGGGGCGGCCCTTATTTTTTAAAATGGCAATTTTCTATTTATGATTACCCAATGGCACATACTACTAGAAAAGTATATTATTATGAAAATGGTTTATTTACATGAAGCAGGATTTTACATATGAGCTGTTTTATGCGATATCTTTTTATAGAGACCTACATTGTTTGGGGGGTATAGTTTTCCTTTAAATTAACATCACATCTGTCCATGTTGAGCATCTTACTGCGAAGTAACTGTTTAAACTTGTGTGAAAATTTTGCATGCTATTTCTCCTACATATATACCTTAAAACATTTATAGTCACAATTTCATCTAAATCTTGTTACAATTAAGTTAATTTACTAACCCTGGTCAAAATAGAACACAGACAACCATTCTGTGATTAACTTCAGGACATCTTCAAGAAGAGCAATGAAAACAAAAATGCCTTTGGTTGCCAATAGTTCAGATTTGCCCATTGTGTGTTACAGTAACCACTGAGACTGAGATGAAAATGGCTACAATTTTTATTAACAAGTGTTCAAATTATTTACAGAAAATTTATTAGGTACATGCATAAAAAGAACTTACAAATCTATGCACTGGATGGGTACCTAGGGAAGGCAAACATAAACCCTCATGCTTCCCTATACCAGATATCCAATTCTGTGCAGCAAGGTTGGTCGCCACCATGTCAGTGTTAGTGAAGGTTGGTGGTCATCAACCTCACTGTGTAGTTTTGTCTTAGGAGGTTCAGTACATTGTAGCAGTTTTGTTCTTGCAAGCATTCAGAGGGTGGTCTGAATCTTGATTTGCTTCCTTTTTACAATTCCATCTATGGTTACTAGGTGACAGGTCGTTAATTCTTTATTGTATGCTGGGAAATGGTGGGTTTTACCCCTCCATACCCTTAATGCTACTCTTTATCTCAGGTTTATTGAGCAGTTGGTGTTCTTATAGAGCAGGAAGTGTTACTGTGAGGTATCAAATTTTTATTGTCCTATAATTGCTCTGAAATATCAAGGAGATGGGACAGAGTAATATCTTTAATAGCCACTTTATGCTTGTACATACTGCACAGGCACAACTTTTGCTCCAAGTCTAACAATCTATAAAAATAAATTAAGTTTCTCATTCAGTAATCAATTTAGCCAGTAATGCAGATGAAAAGTTTAATTGGTTACCATGCTCCTATGTGGCTGGGCTAGTTTGGTCATATCTGTTGCACACACTGCACTCACCTACTGTTTTTGGATTGCCTCATGCCGAATACACCCAGTATGTGGTAATGCATTTCATTTGTTACATTTGTTAATACCACTGTTTGATTTTCACATTACTTAAATATCTATGAAGGATTTAGCACAGAGTTTGAAACCAAGGCACAGGAGATGTTTACATTAAGAATTGGTACTATACAGAGAGGTAATATTCCTTTTTTACTATGATTAGAGATAAAAAAGTTAGGGACCACCATGTGGGGTTTTACCTTGACGTGGTATGGTGGCTTATCAATATTATGATCATAACTTTGTAACAAAAAAACCCTGTTTCAAAATTGCATGCACTTGCATATTTACTTGAATTATTTAGACAGGGCTTTAAACTTTTTGAAATTGGCCTCAGATGTGCTTCCACAACCCCCCCCCCATAGTTATGAAGCATTTAAAAAGACATATATGGTCTTACTGTATGTATAAAAGGTGCAAAGTTTGCTACTGATCTAATCACCTAAAGTAAATAGTCAACTAGGGGGGGATACATGAAAATATAAAAACTGTAAGGCTAATTTATAAATTAAGCTCAGTGCTGGTTCACACAGTGAAGATATTTGCCATGAGCATGGTTGTATTTATAAAGCTGGTTAAGAGTGGCGTATTTAATGTTCAAACAGAATTGCACCTTTTATTCCCACTTAGAATGTCCCTAAGGGCTTCTTAAATATGGTATAATCACAAATTATGCAAACACTCAGCATTTGAATTACACCATGACTTTGGTGGCGGAGAAAATATTTGCAAAACAGTTTTTGCAAATTGCGAACGTAAATTAGTGTCAATGCTATTTTTGCGCACAATGAGCAAGACCAAAGTCGCAACTACCCATTTCATTTGAGAGTCATTTGTGAATATTTGTGCTCAATGTGAATTCGCAATATTTCAGGAAAAAACCTGGGCATGCAACTGTTAAAATTAAATTAAATATGCGCTGCGTGAACTTGACCAGTAATCTCATAATTACACAGAACCTATTTAGGCAGATCATATTGCTTGCTATATTTGCAACTTTCTTTTAGGACGAGGTCACACTGAAAGTTTTTTTAAACACAACTAGTTGAGCGTAAATACAGAAAAAATTAAGCCCTACTGAAAATAATGGAATGTGCACTATAGCAATTCCAACTGGGCATTTGCCAAAATCACCAGTATTTGCGTTTTTCATGAGAAATGCCAATACACCATGGAAACGCCATATTATTGATCTCTATGGGATTCACAGGTTTACAAATACACTCTGAAATATGACACACATTCCACAGGTCTATATACAGGTATAAACAAGTCTATATGTAGATAAATACAGTAAATACAATGATTCTTATTAGAACCTTTTTAAGCAGACCATATTGATGATTAATGTTCTCTCTACTGTGTTGGCCATATATTAAAAGCATAAAAGGTGTTGCAAATAACTACCTTTCTCAGAAGCGCTGACAGTAATATTGTACCAAGGAATCTCCTCTCGATCCAGATGTTTTGCTGTTGTTATCAATCCAGTATATGAGTCAATATCAAATTCTTTCTGTTCTTGAGAGTTGTCAATAAAATATCTACAATTTTATTACAATAGAAATGTGTTAATATAATAATGCATAACATTATAATAAAAATAATATAAAATTCCATGAATGCAAATGTATACAGTTATTATTCTCTTAATATGTTATGCCCTGGTGATGTATTCCTTAAATGATTCCATGTCCACGTTTAGTGCCTCTTCCCCTAGTTATCTTAACACTTAACACACATACAAAAACACACAAACACACCAACACATACTTAATACACTAATACACACCCGCTCCCAAAACTTCTATCTACAAACCGCGGGGTTGTTTTTGTGGTTTTTATTGGATTTTTTATTTTATTTTGCCCATGTACATTTTATTTACTATATATCCATTTTGGGGTCTCTAAACACAAGATACTTTGGTAAGCCTATGCACAATGGGCCCTTAGCATTCATATTTAGGATGGTTTCTTGGTACCTTATGATATGAGGGAGATAAGATGGTAGAAAGTGAAAGCGTTAAGGTCATTTTCATCTATTTCATCAAAAGTGACAATTTTGGGAAAGCATTGTGAATCAGTAGTTTGGTAGGAAGACATGGTTACCCATTTTGCATTCATCTGAATGTGTACTTTACAAAGATATATGGTTTTGGGGGTCAAAGTATTTTTTGTGTTTTTACCCCCTTAAAAAATGCAGTAAATATGATGATTATTCAGTAGCTGAAGTGAATGCTGGACAAGTTGAATGCATTAACTTCATTTTGGGGTCTCTAAATACAAGATACTTTGGTAATCCTATGCACAATGGGCCCTTGGCATTCATATTTCGGATGTTTTTTCTTGGTAACATATGCTATGAGGGAGGTAGGATGGTAGAAAGTGAAAGCTTTCAGGTGATTGTCAGCTATTTCATCAAATCCAACAATCTGGTTGACATTGTGACTCAGTATTTTGGAGTATGAAAACATGGTTACCCATTTTTCATTCATCTGAATGTGTACTTTCCAAAAATATATGGTTTTGGGGGTCAACCTTTTTTTTGTGTTTTTACCCTGCATAAAATGCAGTAAATGTGATTTTTTTCCAAATCAGTTGAAATTTTATGAATAAAACAAAATATTTTTCTGGCATAAATCTCTATATTATTATTATCCGGTCTCCCCTCTTCACAATAAAAACCTTTAATTGATTTTTAAGCCCTGCAAATGCGGACCTTTTTTCTATGTTACATTTTGTTTTTGGTTTTCGCACCCAGGCATCATTTACCTCTAATAGATGTGAGTGCTGGTATTCCTCTGACATACACAAAAAAAATAATAAAAAAAAAAAATATATATATATATATATATATATATATATATATATATATATATATATATATATATATATATATATATATATATATATATATATATATATATATTGTGTGTGGTTAGAGGTCTATATCTTGTCCCAGGAGTGGAAATACACAAAAAACTGAGAGATCACAAAATGTTCGAAAAACGTCTGCCACTAAGTGCAAATGAAATGGCAAATTCCGGAAAAGTCTTGACAAAATCAGGTGACAATTCAAATTGTGCAACTTTTTCGAATTGTTGCCCAAAACTCCATCGTAAAGCAAATAACACCTTCCAATTGTAATATAGACATCTGTCATTGATTTTTACATGACTTCAACAGGTTTTAGCTGGAGTATTTTAGAATTTGGATTTTTAGCAGCTTTGAAGCATAATATATCTCGAAAATTTCAAGTTTTTCTCCCTCTAAAAATTCAGATTTTCCCCTTAAAAACTCTACCAGAAAAATTTTCGGTTTAATAGATAGTCCCCTACAAATTAATCTGACCCCTTTTGCTACGACGAAAATTTACGAATTGATGCACAACAATTTTTTTTGACGCATACCATTGGAATCTATGGGCATCATTTTTGCAGCAAAATTTGGTGAAAAATTTCACTCATCTTTTATTCAGCATATTGATTTTATCAAGAGCTTAAGGGGTTATATATCATGACAGTACAGTGACTTAAGGGGGGCACATGGGTCATAACTGTTTTTTTTTTTTTTTGAATCTGAGCTGCTAATAATAATACTTTGTATATGAGGTTTGGAAGGGCATTTTGAACACTGTAATGTAGACTTTTAGGTTTGAATAAATACATTTAATGCTATCTTCAGGTCTTACCCTTTTATAAGGAGTTCCTCACTGAATTCTATAAGTTTATTCAGAATCTTGACATGGAGCAGCCTGCCATCTGTATTTTCTTCACATTCATATAGGTCTGTCTTTTTAGTGTATCAGAATATAAGGTCATAGTACAAAACAAAGTTTCATTGAAATAAAAAATTATAAAAAGATTGTACATATTTTTCTGTAATGCAAAGTGCAGTTTATAGGCCACTCATCATTTAGGATCATGCATTATGTAGCACAGTTATTGTATATCACCCTTCCAGTAGGTTTTTCTTATATAAACTGTATGTTCCAGAAGGCCTCTTATGGGACATAACTGTTCACTTAGTTTGCTTTTGATACTTAGAATGCAGGTCAGATTCAAAATGCATGGTTGTGACCCATATGCTCCCCTCAAGTCACTGATTGGCTACTGACTGGTAAGCAATGAGAAAGCTGCAAAGCACAGGAAATTGGGTCCTGGCTATCAGTTTACTCCAGCCTTTATACATAACCATTTTTGGTTAACTAACTGTGTTGAAACATTTGCATTGCTTATCTATTTACTTATTTTTACACTGAATAATTCCTTTAAAACTCATAAAAGTTAGTCTGCCTTTAAAAAACACTGTTCTGCAGTTTTGGAATGGTATAATGGCAACACATTTATTCTTTAGTTCAAAAAACATAAATATCTTTGGATACATTGGTGTATTTTAATAAACTATTTCATACAAATAACAGTGAGCAATAAGACAAATTTAAAAAAGCGTGGAATTATATTAAATTAGAGAAGTAAATGGTTTCTTGATTTAGAATACTTTTACCAGAAGCTGAAAATCAAGATGCAAATAAAAAGATATTTCTGCCGATAAAAGCTGTTACCAAAACTTAGTCAAGTACCTTTTGGGTGAGGTTAAATACAACAAAAGCTACAGTTTAATACTGACTCCATTTCCAAAATGGAATCATAAAAATAAATCACATCGCCATTGTAACATTGTAGACTTCAAGTCAACAGGGAAGCAATGTAATTTTACAAGTATTTTGAACTAACGTGAAAGCCTTATGTGAGATGCTGAGTATTCGTGAAGGGATAACCGTGAACTTCATTGTAAGCAATGAAGGTCAGCAGATACATGGTGTGGTGGGTTACAGATGAGAACACAGTTATTCGACATTTCATATAATTTTATGTCTGAGAAATAAAATAAACAAGTAAATAAATGCTTCAACAGTATCAAAATAAAACGTTCAACTGCAATTTTCTTTTCTAAACCATAACTTTTACTTCTCAGAAAATAAAATATATATTTTAAAAGAATACAGAACATTTTGGAATCACTGTTATCTAATATATATTCATATATTCATGATTTAACCCAGTTATATTTCTGTCATGTAGGGTTTCCCAAATCTAGAATGGA